>NC_069793.1:97163883-97477708 GCF_027406575.1 Nycticebus coucang | reverse complement strand
CAAACCAGGAAAAGACCCAACAAGAAAAGAAAATTATAGACCAATATCACTAATGAATATAGATGCAAAAATATTCAACAAGATCCTAACAAACAGAATCCAACAACACATCAAACAAATTATACATCATGACCAAGTTGGTTTTATCCCAGGGTCTCAAGGCTGGTTCAATATACGTAAATCTATAAATGTAATTCAGCACATAAACAAATTAAAAAACAAAGACCATATGATTCTCTCAATTGATGCAGAAAAAGCTTTTGATAATATCCAGCATCCCTTCATGATCAGAACACTCAAGAAAATTGGTCTAGAAGGGACTTTTCTTAAACTGATAGAGGCTATCTACAGCAAACCCACAGCCAATATCATATTGAATGGAGTTAAATTGGAATCATTTCCACTCAGATCAGGAACCAGACAAGGCTGCCCATTGTCTCCATTGCTTTTCAACATTGTAATGGAAGTTTTAGCCACTGCAATTAGGGAAGAAAAGGCGATCAAGGGTATCCATATAGGGTCAGAAGAGATCAAACTCTCGCTCTTCGCAGATGATATGATTGTGTATCTGGAAAACACTAGGGACTCTACTACAAAACTCCTAGAAGTGATCAAGGAATACAGCAGCGTCTCAGGTTACAAAATCAACATTCATAAATCGGTAGCCTTTATATACACCAACAACAGTCAAATTGAAAAAGCAGTTAAGGACTCTATCCCATTCACAGTAGTGCCAAAGAAGATGAAATATTTGGGAATTTACCTAACAAAAGACGTGAAAGATCTCTATAAAGAGAACTATGAAACTCTAAGAAAAGAAATAGCTGAAAATGTTAACAAATGGAAAAACATACCATGCTCATGGCTAGGAAGAATCAACATTATCAAAATGTCCATACTACCCAAAGCAATATATAATTTCAACGCACTCCCTATTAAAGCTCCACTGTCATATTTTAAAGATCTTGAAAAAACATTACTTCGTTTTATATGGAATCAGAAAAAACCTCGAATAGCCAAGACATTACTCAGAAATAAAAACAAAACAGGAGGAATCACACTACCAGACCTCAGACTTTACTACAAATCGATAGTGATCAAAACAGCATGGTATTGGCACAAAAACAGAGAAGTAGATATCTGGAATAGAATAGAGAACCAAGAGATGAATCCAGCTACTTACCGCTATTTGATTTTTGACAAGCCAATTAAAAACATTCAGTGGGGAAAAGATTCCCTATTTAACAAATGGTGCTGGGTGAACTGGCTGGCAACCTGTAGAAGACTGAAATTGGACCCACACCTTTCACCATTAACTAAGATAGACTCTCATTGGATTAAAGATTTAAACTTAAGACATGAAACTATAAAAATACTAGAGGAGAATGCAGGGAAAACCCTTGAAGAAATTGGTCTGGGTGAGTATTTCATGAGGAGAACCCCCCGGGCAATTGAAGCAGCTTCAAAAATCCACTACTGGGACTTGATCAAACTAAAAAGCTTCTGCACAGCTAAGAACACAGTAAGCAGAGCAAGCAGACAGCCCTCAGAATGGGAGAAGATATTTGCAGGGTATATCTCTGACAAAGGTTTAATAACCAGAATCCACAGAGAACTCAAACGCATCAGCAAGAAAGAAACAAGGGATCCCATCGCAGGCTGGGCAAGGGATTTGAAGAGAAACTTCTGTGAAGAAGACAGGCGCACGGCCTTCAGACATATGAAAAAATGCTCATCATCTTTAATCATCAGAGAAATGCAAATCAAAACTACTTTGAGATATCATCTAACTCCAATGAGACTAGCCTATATCACAAAATCTCAAGACCAGAGATGTTGGCGTGGATGCGGAGAAAAGGGAACACTTCTGCACTGCTGATGGGAATGCAAATTAATACATTCCTTTTGGAAAGGTATATGGAGAACACTCAGAGATCTAAAAATAGATCTGCCATTCAATCCTGTAATTCCTCTGCTGGGCATATACCCAGAAGACCAAAAATCACAACATAACAAAGATATTTGTACCAGAATGTTTATTGCAGCCCAATTCATAATAGCTAAGTCATGGAAAAAGCCCAAGTGCCCATCGATCCACGAATGGATTAATAAATTGTGGTATATGTATACCATGGAATACTATGCAGCCTTAAAGAAAGATGGAGACTTTACCTCTTTCATGTTTACATGGATGGAGCTGGAACATATTCTTCTTAGTAAAGTATCCCAAGAATGGAAGAAAAAATACCCAATGTACACAGCCCTACTATGAAACTAATTTGGGACTCTCACATGAAAGCTATAACCCAGTTACAACTTAACAATAGGGGGAAGTGGGAAAGGGGGGGTGGGTAGAGGGAGGGGGATCGGTGGGATCACACCTGTGGTGCATATTATAGGGGTATTTGTGAAACTTGGTAAATGTAGAATGTAAATGTTTTGGCACAGTAACTGAGATAACGCCGGAAAGGCTATGTTAACCACTGTGATAAAAATGTGTCAAATGGTTTATGAAGTGAGTGTATGATGCCCCATAATCATATCATTGTATACAGTTATGATTTAATAAAAAAATTAAAAAAAAAATAAGATAGCCTCCTACCAATTATTTAAAAATATTTCTAATTTTGAAGGTAAAAAAATTTTATCTATTTTTAATTTGCAGGCTTTATTACCAGTGAGCCTAAACATTTTTGCCTTTTGCAATCCACTTACTTTATGCCTTTCACTCATTACTCTGAATGTGCTTTGCTTCAGGTCAGATATTTGCAAATACTTTGTCATGTAATAAGGACATTAACTTTTTGTCTCTCTTATATGTTAAAAATAGTTTACCATCTTGCCACAGTTTCTTTTTCTCATAGAGGTGTTTTTGACTTTAGTGTTTTGGCAGCCAAATCTATCATTTCCTTTACACTTTCCGGTTCTGGCTTTGATTACAGTTCTTGCAAAATTCTCCCCCCCTATGCCATATAAATCTCCATCTATAATGACTTCTGGTCCTTCCATGAATTTTAAAACCTAATATTTCATTTTCTATCATTTATTTTGTTGAGTGAAGGAATGTAAGGATCTTTACGGTTTTTACAGTTTTCTCCTGGGAAAAAAATCCAGTTGTCTCCATAACATTGTATCCTCATTTATTTGAAAATCCTATTGATCCTTCTATGTTTCCATCTGAACAGATCACATATAAACCCGGATTTTTTAAAACAATATATTTAGCAAACTCAGGTGTTTGGGGGTTCTAAATGGATATTTAATAGGGTTACAAACCATTAGGAGAATATTGCATTTGGCAGAATTCCAGAGGTGTCTATGGAAGCCCAGTAAATAGATTTGTACAGGGAGAGAAGGGTTTGGCCAATCAGAGATTTATGGTTGTTCTAACAGAGGCAGTCCATACTCAGATGCAGCTATGGGGCAATGATTGCCCAGGATGGACACTTTTTAATACATATTTCCTTTAAATCTGATATCTTCAGATAGAATTATAGATAGAAGAATCAATAGTATTTCGAAAAAAATGTGAATATAGCATTACTGAAAATTATTAAACATTTTAAAATATATACAGTATAAGAAAAACAATGGCCTCACTGCCAAAACTTATGGCAGCAGCTGCGGCAACGTTAGTAAACCTGGGATCTTAGGTCTCCGGTAAGACAGCTTTCTCCCACAGAGAAGTGGGTGACCAAAATTTAAGTGGCTTCTCTGAAAGGAAACCACAGCTGTTAAAATGCCAGGATGCTGAAAAATCCAGGTGTCCAATTTGGATCTGCAGGATAAACTGGAGAATGTGACTGAATAAGAAATTCAGTTAGAGATTTTTCCTCATACTTGTGTAAGTGTTTTCCCTAAGGATGCCCCCAGAGGCTGCCGTGATGCCGTCTTTGTCAGCCTGGACACAAAAGCTGCACACTTGACCCAGACAAACATTTACGAGTTCCACAGAAACTCAGAGAGACATTAAGGAAAGTTAGACGGTGTCCTCCACACTCAGCTATCAGTTGTGGGGATTGAAGAAATAAGTGAAGAAGGATTGGGGAAACTGACTGTGTCTCCAGGACTGGATGCCTAGAAACCTCACGTGTTTGCCTAGGAAAGGGGGTCGTGTGAACTTGACAGTAACTCGTACATCCTCTGGTCAAGAATAAAATAAATGCCACCTTAGATTTCAGATGCTTTAGGCAGAGACCTCCAAACAGCCCATTCTCATGAATTAGAAGCAGAAGCAGTTAATTCTATAGTGGATGGCTGGGAAGAGTTTGGGGAAAGAAACCCTTACTGAAAATCTCTCTTCTTAACCTGCCAACAAGTCACCTATTATACCATTAAAAATGCATTATCTAGGGCTATCTGGTGAAAAGGGTGTGCTGCTGGAATTTGTGTGTCCAATGAGAGGGAGTTTTTAGATGAGATTAGCGTTTAAATGCAGAGAGTCTGAGTAAGCAGACTGTGATCCTGCACGGGGATGATCTTCATCCAATCGGCTGAAAGCCTCAGGACTAGAACAAAAAGACTGGTCTCCTCAAACAAGAGGGCGCCTTCAGCACCTGAGCTTCAGAGGACTTCATCTGTACCACTGGTTGTCCTGGGTCGGTGACTGAAGGGCTTGAGATGGGACCATGCCAGCGGCTGTCCTGGTTCTCCAGGACGCCAACACACATATAGATCTGGACTTTCTGGCTTCTTCAATTGTGTGAGACAATTACTTACGTCTCTGTCTGCATGCATATATGTGTATGTGTACACACACAAGCATGTCCACACGAGGATTGTCCGGAAAGTACCCAGCCATCGTCAATATCATTTTTCATATCACGTGGCTGGATACTTTCTGCTCCTATATACATCTATTGACTTTCTTATATAACTTCTCTGAAGATCCCTGGCTAATACAAAAGACAAATTTTATTGGGAAAAGGAAAAGAAGTCATCACAATCTATTTCCACATTAGTTATCAGCTCCCTGGGCTCCGAAAGAATGGAACATAAAGTAAATACGTTTTATGAAGAAGGCAAAAACAAACAAACAAAAATAATATAAAATCACTTCCCATCCAGTGCGGATAGCTGAGCATCTGAAGGGATGGATGGGTCCACAAAAGGGAAGACGTGGAGGAAAACCAAGATGCCCAAGGCAGACTGCTCTGCA
Organism: Nycticebus coucang; assembly: GCF_027406575.1. NCBI lineage: Eukaryota > Metazoa > Chordata > Mammalia > Primates > Lorisidae > Nycticebus > Nycticebus coucang. Next base: position 97,472,550 of record NC_069793.1, on the reverse strand, counting down.
TGACCGTCCCAGAACGAGCCTGAAAGTGATAACTAGGAAGGTAAAATTCCTCAGAGGCAAAAGCTACTGGGCTGTGCAGGGACCCAATAAGGGAGATGTGAGTCGCAGGCCGGGAAGGTCACAGATGTTTGGTCTGTGTTAGAGTGAGACCCCTGGCCAAGAGCCAAGACTGCCACAGAAGCTGGGGAGAGGACTCCATCTTTATGAAATCTTATTCTTAAAAAAAATAGAAAAGCAAAACAAAGGAAAAAGCAACATTAGGCTCCTCGGCAATCAAATTTCCCGGGCACTGAAATTAGAGTAGAGCTGACTCTGTCTTTTACTGTTCTTGCGACCATGGGCAATGACTTCTCTCATCTGTAAACAGCAACAGGAAAATAATTCCCATGCAAACAAATACTGCAAATTAAATAAACTTATCTAATACCGTAGGCCTTTAATAAATGTTAGGTTCTTTTCTTCTGATGCTAAAATTAAAAAAGGTACTGTGGCATTTTCCCTCTGAAAATGGCTCTCATTTTGAAACTTGTTTTCTGTTAGCCTAAAAACAAGTCCACTTTGAGCATTTTAAAATCAAATGATTGGCCTATCATGCCCTACCTAGGGTAATTGGTCTGGTGGATTCCCACCCCCTGCGAACTCAAGTGTATCAACATGACAAGTGGCCAGAAATCAGGTTATGAATATAAATCATCGTTACCCTTTTAGTCCCCAGGTTCAAAGGTCCAACAAGGTTGACAGCACCCTCCCTATACTGGTCCCCCACGTTTGGATAGGAACTGTCCTGCTGATGTTACCGCAGCTAAGTTGTCCCAATCTGCCCCCCTCCCCTCCATTCCCAGTCTGATTCCTGCCTTTATTATGTCTTGCCTTATCAAGGAGACCCCCAAATAAACCTTTCTAGAGCATAGATAAGGTATTATCACTCCACAGCTCAGTCTTCTCTGTAAAATAGAATATCACTGTCTACTTCATCAGTCCTTATCTGTGTGTGTGTGCGTGTGTGTGTGGTTTTGGTTTCTAGTAAGGATAAATTGAAGTACTACAGTGCACGGTTATGACTCGTGAACTCTTAGCTCTAATGTTGGTAGTATCATCATCATTACTATCACGACCATCACGGTAGTGAGTTAGCCTCAAGGACTAGTCTCCCCCTTTCTTCTCACCTGGAAAACAGAAGTCAGGACCTCATCCCTTCCCAAACCCTGGGACCAGCATTTGGTGGAAGTGTGCAAAGAAGTCTCAGGTACCCTAGAAATTCATGCAGAACGGTGTCACGTGTTGGGTAGACCAGAAAGGAGGATGCAGCAGTGTCAAAATGTACTGTGCTCAGGCACTGGACATGCAGCTGTGTTTGAATCCCATTTGTCAATCTGGCAGCATCAGTGATGAGTCTACAATCAGATCACAGGAGAAGGCAGAGCCGCCTCAGAGACGCTGTACTCTTTGCTACCAGGACATTCTGCCCGTGTGTACAAGAAGTTTGTAAAAGCAGGTACTGTACGTGTAACAAGCTCCACAGCAGAACTGCCTGGTTTTGAACCTGATTTCTGCAGGTCATTATATGTGTGGCTTTGGACAATTATTTAACCTCACGAGGACTCAATCTCCTCATCTATACAAGGTGGCCAAAAATAGAAACGATCTCAGAGTTATTTGAAAAATAAACAGCTTAGAGTCTGTAAAGAGGGTAATGCAGGACCTGACACATGATCAGAACTCAGAAATCCATAGAAACTCGACTTGCCTACATTGACGGTCTCCTTGAGTTGACCTAATTTTCATAGACCACACATGCACCCCATGTACATATCACTACAGCAGGCCGAGTTCCTTATGTGGACCACCTTACCGTATGTTGATCTGTTTGTTACAGTCCCTTGGGTGGTCAACCTACAGAGGCTCTACTATATTAAGTAATCCTGGAAGCATGATAAATATATATAAGGGATATTTCTGTATCCAAATGCAAATACATTGAACATTTTGATATGTTCTGCTAAATTGACCTCTGCTTCTCCCCTCCAAAAAAAGATTGTAACAATTTACAACAAAGGATATATTACCCACACCCTTGTCAGTGCTAAATGATATTAATCCCTTTATTTTTTGCAAAGCTGATAAGTAAAAATATAACTTACTGTTTTAGTCATTTATTTAAATTAGGATACATTTTTCTATTTATAGATCATGTAGATGTGAAGTGACTGCTCAAAGTACTTATTTTTTTTTTAATCTACCAAAGTTCTTACTACTGATTATGTTCTTGTTTCTGCTCCATGAAAGTGAGCTCAAGCGGACTCCTCATTTCTACTTTTCCATCATTGCACACTGAAGAAAATGGTGACGTCGCATCCAGACCATGTTCTATCAGACTGCTCCATGCTGATAGAACAAAAGGAGTCCCCTGGTACAAGTCACCTAAGGCTCAGAGTCTAAATTCTAGATGGCAATAGAGTGTGAATTTGCCAAACCTCATTTCTAGGCTGGACACAGTGGCTCACGCCTGTAATCCTAGCACTTTGGGAGGCCGAGGCAGGGGCAATGCTTGAGCTCAGGAATTCAAGAGCAGGAGTGAGATCCCCTCTCTACTAAAAATAGAAAAACTAGCTGGGTATCATGGTAGGTGCCTGTAGTCCCAGCTACTCAGGAGGCTGTAGAAGGAGAATCTCTTGAGCCCAAGAGCGTGAGGTTGCTGTGAACTATGATGATGCCACGGCACTCTACACAGGGTGACAGAGTGAGACCCTGTCTCAAAAAAGAAAAAAAAAAGACCTGTTTTCTAAACAAATATCTCAAGAACCAAGCAAGGCAGTGGTTGGAACTAGCCAAGATTTCTAAGCCCTCATCATCATTTCTTTCCCCAAAACAGCAATGTGGGGCTTGTGTGTTTGAGCAACACCTGCTGCAGAAATAAATCAAACTCACCCATTAATCCATCCAGTCCCCTATTGATCATCTTATTATTGATTAATCCACCCAGTCCCCTATTGATCATCTTATTATTGATTAATCCACCCAGTCCCCTATTGATCATCTTATTATTGATTAATCCACCCAGTCCCCTGTTGATCATCTTGCTAGCTATGTACTGAAATAACAGCACAGCGTTTGGAATTTTTCAAGAAATGAAGTAAATAAGTAAATATGCCACCTGCTCTCAAAGGAAATAATGATACCACGAAATGAAATGATGATGATGCATTCGCTTCTTTTTTAGTTTGTGACTTGGTCTCACTATGACCCTCCATGACTGTGACCATTCTGGACCCCAGCATTGAATCCAACTAAACTTTGAGTCGTGAGGCCCCTCCTTTGCCAGGGAGAGTAAAGCCCTTGTTTAAGCAGCTTTGCGCAGCGGTTAGCTGTCTTACGCTTTTGCTTCACTGCCATGGAAGGACTCAGCCTTCATCCCTCTTGCCCTTCAGCTTCTGCCAGGCTCTGACACAGCAATAAAGCCTCACCAGATGCCGCCACTTTGATCTAGGATCTCCTGTCTCCAGAACTGTGAGAAATGTCTTTGCTTTATAAATTACCCAATCTGTCATAGAAACACGAACAGAGTAAGACAATATCTCAAAAATATCTCATGTCCAAAATCAGATCCCTACCGGATCCCACCTTGCCTCCACCCTTGGCTGCCAGCCTTCATCTCTTACCGTAAGGGACGGTGCCACCCGCAGTCAGCAGCGCAAGCAAAACACAAGCGTCATTCCCTCTTCTCCTCTCCCTCAGCCCCTTACCCACACCACCATCAAATGCAGCTTTTGAATAGCATTCAAACAGACTGCCCTCTTTCCCTCTCTACTACCATCACCCTGCGTTTCAACCTCCTCTCCTCTCCCTTAGCTTCTCTTGTCTGTATAGCATTCTAATTTGCACATATGCACCTATCCCAGCCCTTCTCTGGTGTAGCTTCCTCCCGAGAGTCAGAATTACCTCTGCAAAAGGCAAAAATTGGCTCGGCGCCAGTAGCTCAGTGAATAGGGTACCAGCCACATACACCAAGGGTGGTGGGTTCGAGCCCGACCTAGGCCTGCTAAACAACAACAAAAACTGCAACCAAAAAATAGCTGGGCATTGTGGCGGGCGCCTGCGGTCCCTGGTACTTGGGAGGCTGAAACAAGAGAATCACTTAAGCCCAAGATTTGGAGGTTGCTGGGAGCTGCGATGCCATGGCACTCTACCAAGGGGGACATAGTGAGATTCTGTCTCCAAAAAAAAAAGCAAAAATCATTCAAGCCTATGCCTAAAAATATGTGAAGATTCCCTTTGCTCTTTGGATAAAGGGAAACTTCAAACGGACTTCAAGTGATCTATCCCCAACCCCCATACCTGTAACCACATCCTATGTAATAGCGCCTCATTCAGGACACACTGTCCACAGACACGTCTCTCTTCTTGTTCCCGAGATCCTGTCCCCGCAGGGACATCCTGGAGTACTGTCACCTCCCTTTCTTGTCCTAATTCTCCCTGGTAGGCTCTTAGCTCTCTCCTTACGCCTGGCCACTTACACTTTTTACCTTGTATGTGTGACTAGGAGACTATCTATCTCCCTAAGCAAACTTCATTCGCACACAGACCATACTTTTGGGTTCACTGTTGTAGGTCAAGCGACTGGCCCATATTAGCCGCTAAATAGAAAATATTGCTAAAGAAACAAACACACAGATGAATAAATCATACAAGGAGATAATTGTAAAATATGCTGCACCCTTTCTTTTTATTTATTATATGTCTAAAGCTTTAGACACATATGCTAGAATAGTCTCATAGAACTAGAGTCTCTTCAATGAGAAAACAAATAACATTTCTTGAACTACCATTATTATTTTTCAAAGTTTTATTCTATGTTAACTCAAAAGTAGTATGTGTTTTTGTTAAAAAGGAAAGGAATAAAGGTGAGCATAAGAAGTATAAAGAAAGAACATAATACCATTTTCAGATTATTGGTAATATTTTAATACATTGTTTTTCTTTTTTTCTATGTGATTTTAGAAACATACCGATGATTTCTTGTAATTTGCTTCTTTTCTCTATTTCATTTATCGGGAACATCTTCCCCTGACAATCAATAGTTTCTAGGTCAGGATCACCTCCTTCAGTGAATACCACTACTTGTATTGTTTTACTTGGATATATCATAATTTTTAAAGAATATTGGAATATTTTTTCCTCTTTGACAATAAAAAAATCTCTGCTAACAATCTTGGAAGTTAAAGCTTTATGCATGTACTTAATAATTTTCTTGGAATAAATTCTCATGCCTGGAAATGCTGGGTCAAATCCTGTAAAAACTTTTGAAGCATTTTTCATGCCCTGCCAACTGACCTTCAGAAAGTTTTGACCAATTTACGACTCGTCCAGATAGCCGAGAATGCCTGTTTCCCTACCCCTTTGGCAACGTTAGAGAGCATCTGTTTTTTCAATCTTTGCTAATTTGACAGACAAATAAATAGTGCCTTCATGTTTACTTTGCATTTTTTGATAACCTGTGGCTAAACATTTTCATACATTTATTGCCAATTTTCAATTCTTATGTGAGTTAGTTCTTAATGATACAAGATTGTACTTAAGCATCTAGAATATTTATGGTGAGGGCTTTGCTGGTAAAGGCGATATAGAGGTTTCTTTCTCCATATTCTCAAGGGTTTAACATTGACCTTGAGACTTGCTATGTCTGCTCTTTTTAGTATCTCTCTCTTTTTTTTTTTTATTAAATCATAGCTGTGTACATTGATGTGATCATGGGGCATCATACCCTAGTTTCACAGAGCGTTTGACACACTTTCATCACAATCATTGACACAGCCTTCCTGGCATTTTCTCAGTTATTGTGCTAAGATATTTACATTCCACATTTACTAAGTTTCGCAAACACCCTTGTAAGATGCACGGCAGGTGTAATCCCATGAATCCTCCTCCCTCTACCCTCTCCCTCATCCCTCCCCTCCCTTCCCCCCCCTTAACTCGCCTTTGCTGTTAACTCTTCCCGTGATCTTTATATACCATTAACCCTTGCATTTTACTTCCCTTCTTTGCACCTTCTAATCTTCCATGGGCTGAACTCGTAAATTAAAAATTAGAAAATAATAGAAAGATAATCAAACATGTTAGAAGTTTGCCAAACAAAATGTAAAATTAACTCTGGGCAAGCATTTGATTGCCTGCTTTGGGGTATTGACGGTGCTGCAGATAATGGGTTGTAAGTTGCTCTGAATGACTAAAAAGCTACATTGTTTGTACTTTATCGTTTCTTTCCTTTTTAATTTTATTTCAAATTAATATGAGGGTGCCAATTTTTAGGTTACGTTGTTCTCACTTGCAAGGTAAAGTTCGAGTTGTAGTAGAGCCCTTCGCCCAGGGGGCGTGATGACATTGTGCCCCCGAGGTGAGATCCCACCAACTGACCTCCCTCTGTTCCCCAGTTGTCCTCGCCTCTCCCTCCCCCGTCTGCCTCCTCTCCTGTCCCCTTTCCAGACTGTGTTTTATATACGGTGGGTATGTAATTGTTTATATATTGGTTTCATATGGAGTTGAAACACATTCTTCTCCCTAAACTATCTTTTCTTTCTAATGGGAACTCTCTGATCTCTTAAGCACTGCAAAATTCTCAGGATTTTTGTCAGTCAACAATTATTGGGTCACATACCTCAATTAGAGCCAAGAAGTCCTGGGAATCCCCTGGGCAGCCCGTCCGCAAGAACCATCTGGCTGAACAGGGAAAATCAAAATAACTCCTCTCTGTCTTCATCATGAACCCAGCTTAGCCAAGAAGAAGAAATTTCCTTCTCAGGAGGACTTACCACTAAATTTAGTCCCTGACTTTCAGATACCTTCACTGCATCAATAGGCCAAGACAGATTATTCCAAGAGCTTCTGAGAAAGAAAGTCGGATAAACTGTAACAAATTTGAATAGGAGCCAAAATAATTAATAGAAACTGTTTCATTGCTGTCTTGTTTCCATTCCTAATTAATATTTATGCGCACACATTGCAGAGATGTTGCTGTTTGCTTAAGAATACACTATTGCAATGCTGTTGGCTACAGCTGTTTTTGCAATAAGAATTCGTTGAGCAGCCTAAAATCGACAGATTAATACCCTGGTAATTAAATTCCCGAAATGGGAGGAGCTACTTATCTCTTCCTAAAAAAACAAACGAAACAAATATAATAGGAAGTATTGGTGGAGAAACACCATAGATGCTAAAATATGGAGTTATGAGGATGAGAAAATCTGTTACACTTTTCTTATGAAAGAGCTGTTACAAGGCAAGGGATTACCAGACTGAGGTCTTATTTCCAGGGGCAAGAAGGGAAGATGGTTCAGGTGGCCATGAGAAGCCACATCCCTTTCCAGGAGGCAACATTCATGTGGGTATCAACGCTGAATGTCTTGACAATGGCCTTGTTATGACAGCTCTATGCTGATAAATTACAAGTGCAATCCCTATCTGGGGTTTATACCAGTGAGTCATATGAGCATGAGCCTGTAGCAGGCCAGTTTCAGTGCAATGGCCAAGAGTCCAAAAAGGTCAGGAGGACCCTGGAGTGCAATTCCCATGAACTGCAGCCCCGGTGAGCCACACCCAAGGACTCAGTCAGACATGGGGAAAATCCAGTAATGCGGTTTGCAGGGAGAGTTCAAAAATCACCCAGACCCTTCTCCAAACAAATAACCTTCCCAACTTTCTGCTGGCAGGCTAGATTTGCCTATAATCTGAACCAAACTCCAGCATTTTTTTTTTTTTTTAGCTATTTAGCATTTATATAAGACTTACTGCCTTCCAAAGGCTTTTCAGTCATTGATTATTTATTAGCCCGCTCGCGACGGACAAGTGTGCAGTCCCTAAGGGATGCCCTAACCCTAATGAAGCAGCAAGACAGTCTTTCCCCCCCAACCCTGTCTCCCTTTCTCCCTCTCCATCATCTTCTCTCTCCCTCTCTCCCCCCCGTCTCTTCCTCCAAGGCCCACTCAATCAATCCATCAGGCTGTCAGTCCTGTGGGAAGCTCTCTATCCTAGAAACGTGGGCTTCCCAGAACCCCTGACCACGTCCACCCAGCAAAACCACCTCTCTTTAGCCTTCCTAGTGCTACACAGTAAAGTCCCTCTTCATCACCAGGTCTGTCAGTCACATTAAATTGGTGAATCATTTCTCTTGTCAGATCTTTCAGCTTGGCCTCCCCCTGCCCTTCCGAGACTCTGATAGTTGGGAACAAATAGTGCTCTCGCAGCTTATTTATTAATAAAACATTCGCCTTCCCTAATGCAAGCAGCAAGTGATTTGAAGTGACATTGCTGTTATGTTCACAGTGATTTCTCAGTACCGCTGAGAATCGCATGTATTTATCTCTGTTTTGGGAAGCCCAAATTTACACCTTCGGTTTTTTGTTAAAGGCGCACGTCTCTCCTTTGTGGCTTGCCTGCCTTGCTCAGCTGCCTGTTTTGGTTTGTGTCACTGGGAGACTTGGGGGAAGCTTGAGAGAAACACTGGGCATTTTGATATCCCACCAAAAAGCGCTGTGCCATGTGTTTCTCCCTGCTCAAACGAGATCTCTTAATCACAGAAAGATTCCAGTGCAAGTCAGTGTATGATTTTTCTATGTACCCTGGATGATCCTCGATCTAATTTTATCTTTTGTCTAAAAATTAGTTTAGTATCAACTGCAGTTGCTTGCAGCAATCAAGGGAGCTCACTGGCTGCAAACACATCAACAAATCTCAGCACTCCAGCCAGCTTTCGCGTGTGGCATGTGGCTCCTCTCTGTCCTCCCCAGCTAGGCCTAATACAAGACATAGTTTATTTCCTAATTGTCAAGCTTTAATTTTTCTCCTCTTTTGTTAGTTAATAAGAGTTTAATTCAAAGAAGTATTCCTCCAGTATTCCCACTGACTCCAATTAATTTGCATTCATAAGGATCTTACTCTTTCGCATCCTGACTAATTGCCTATACCCAATTTCCACTTGAACCAGGCCAGGGGAAAAAAAATTAACTTATCATAAAGAAAACCTCATCAATGTTTCCTGTTCGAATTTTTTAGCATACTTGAAGCTTCTGAATGCTCTTTTCCCAGAAGGACTCAAGACCAAAGGGATCACCCTTAAAGCATAGATCAGTTGCATCCATAATACTACGGAAAGCACATGCATTGGTAATGCTGTCAACTAATTAGCCGGCCTGTGCAGCAAGAGCACATCTTGTTTTCTCAACTGCACAGCGAATAAGCAACTCTGCTCCTCGGAGAAAACTGATTAACCTTTATCTCCCAACTTAAGCATCTACAATGATGTTACAAACAATTACCCTGCGAATCAGTCATAATTATTAGTCCATTTGCATGGTAGTGAAACAACATCTCCAAATTCTGATGTTTGAGACATTTATTAATTTGCTCAAAAATCTTTACTGATCACTCGCCATTTTTCAGGAATGGATTAGATGCTGGAATTGTAACAAAATAGATGAGGCAAGTCTAGAGAGTGGTCTAGAGTAATAGGTTTAAAGAAGGAGGTGTGGTAAGCAAAATAATCCCCTTTGGGGCAGCACCTGTGGCTCAGTGAGTAGGGCGCCGGCCCCATAGGCCAAGGGTGGCTGGTTCAAACCCAGCCCTGGCCAAACAACAACAACAAAAAATAAATAAAATAATCCCCTTTATGTTCTAATCTCAGGGCCATACATACCAGTGTCCTAATGAATATGTTATTTTATGTGACAAAAGGGACTTGGAAGATGTGATTGAATTAACAACCTTGAAATGTGGAGATTACCTGAATCCAATTTACTGTCATGGATCCTTAGAAACTAAGACCCTTTCCCAAACGTAATGTGTTTCTAGTACTGTGCTGGTGGAATCTGGGCCTGAGTGGTGCTGTGTTACTGCTGGCTTTGAAGATGGGGAAGGGGCTACAAGTCCAGGGATGCAGGCAGCCTTCAGAAGCTGGGAAATGCAACAAAGTTCATTCTCCTGTGAGGCATCCAGAAAAGAATAAAGCTCTATGGACTCCTTGATTTTAGCCCACCTGGGCCCATGTTGGGTTTCTGACCTACAGAACTGTAGGATAACAAAATTTTGTGAAGTCTCTAGATCGGTGGTGATTTGTTGTGGCAGCAATAAAAACTAACAAGTTTAGTCAGGGCTCTAAGTGCAATCGCAGCCCTTATTCACGGTGAAATTTGCTGCTTACTCTTTTCAATCTCTGAGTTCCTTCATTTGTAAATTCGAGGGAATAGTATCTACCTTACAGGTTTATGATGAGGAAAAGACAAATATCAAACACCATGCCAGAAGGTAACGGGAATTCGGGGAACAATGGCTGAACGAATTGTTGGCTCAGGACTCTGAAAGGGTTTAACGGAACACCCTGCTGAGTAGATGAAAACAGCTCCCTACCTTGTGCTGGGGATTTCTCTCCATTCTCTTCAATTTTAACCAATGACGGAGGGGCCGCCTAGGTAGCATCACGGAGAATCCCGCAGTGAGGAGAGAACTGTGGATCTCTTAATAACCCGTAAAGAACTTCCACAGTTGTTTGATCCTCTCACATAGTAAGAGCAGAGATCTGGTGACATCGAAGTCTACTTCTCCTCCGCTGTCACAGGTTTCCAATTAACCAGGGGCTTTTGAGTTGGCAGAAACCTTAGAGGTCAGTGGACTCAGCTTCCCAGGATAAGCCGGGAGGTTCACAGTTGTTGGCGAGAGACGGGTGAATCTCTGAAGGGTGCCAGCTGGTTGTAAAATTTATCGTGGCTTTCCCTATGGGCTATTTGAAGATTAATAATTTAAACCTCATAAAGACCATAACATTGAGGTACCTGTGAAAGTCAGATTTTACTAGAGTTGTTCCAAATGGAATGAACTACTTATAAGGAATAAGAAATAAAACACTGAAACAATAGACAGATTAGGAATAATGCAGAAGAGATTACTGAATAAGTGAGAGGATCAGACGAGATGATGTCTCAGATAACTTCTAAAGCTAAAATGTGATATTGCCCTGAACACACCCTCAGCCTTTTGAGATTCTGCACCTAGAAAAGAGCCAAATAAAACGAGGAGATTAAACTAGTGAGATAGTTTCTTAAGAAACTATATGAAATGGTAAGTATTCTTTGTAATTCTCTGCTGGTTTCATACTAAATTCTAGAAGTAAAAATGAGACTAGTGTCCTGATACTTTAGTGCATACAAGCGTTCGAACAAAAATGTTTATTTCAAGCTTCTTGGAAAAAGGGAGAAATAATCAATATTGGCCAGAGTTGTATATTCTTGCTGGAGAAAAAGCATCACAGAGGGTAGAAATAGACTGTTTAAGGAAGAATGAACAGATTTTGCTTTTAGAAGTGGTATTAATTATGCAGCTCAAATGCTTCTGGCATGTACCTTCCCTTTAACTCAAATACCTTACAATCTGTCTTCTATGACCTTCACAAAAGAGGTCCTCTGAAACGTCTCTCCCAACAGAGGCCGTGTTCCCAGCACAGAAATGAAAGACTCATCATTCTAGCACCTCAGTGCCTTCTCCCCGCTCCAAACTTTTATTCAAAAAAATCCCCAGTCTGGGAAAATAATTTCTTTTTTCCTGGTGGCCAGGTAGTCAAAATCTTTATGACCTTGCTTAAAATACTTTACTTTCAAGATGAATATAAATGTACCTATAACTGAGTTATTTGAGTCTTTAATTATCTCTACAGATGCTAAAATGTTAATTCAAAGGAGTCTGTTATTGAATTTTATTTAGTCGATGTGCAATTCAAGTTTCAAAAACTAAGAGCTTCCACTGCTTCTGTTGCTAGTAATTAGACCCTTGAATATGTCCACAGGTTTGTCTGAATGATTTCCAGGGCACCATCTCAAGAACAACTTTCTTGTGTGTTTTTGATCCCACGCCTCCTCTTCTTGACAGGCTGCCATTGACGGCCTTTGCTGCCAGTGCCGGCTTGGGCTCACCTCTTTGCTGTGAACTGCCCATGCTGGTTACCATAGCTGCGACCACCAACTCCAGGCTCAGGGGAGATGATAGAGTTGTTCCTTTTTCACATGGTCCCAAGAGTAGAACATGCCCTTCCACTTAATCACTCACAAAATAGGAAGGGCCATCTTATAACTCTTAAGGAGGTTAATGGATGATTCAGGGTCAATGAAGGGAGGCCAGACAGAGAATGATTTACTGTAAACTGTGTGTGACTGGGGAGCCCCTGGTGTTCCTTAAAGAGCCCCCCCTTCCCTGCACGCACTGGCTGCCTGTCTGTAGCCAAGTGCAAGTCCCCATCTTCACTGAAAGAAAAGTTCAGGTCATCTCTGGACCACAGGATCTGGACCACACTGTCTCTCAGCTTTGGGGAAAGGAAAACAGCTTTTCCCTTATTTCATCTGAAAGCCTGTCTCCTAAGTCATCATCGTGTCATATGTTAAAATTCATTTCCACTCAGAATGATTATTGATGAAATGAAATTTAGTCCTTTGGGCCCCAAATATAGTCATGCGATAATCTCAAGTCTGTACATTTACTGGGGTATTTGTTATCCTGCTTTATAAATAATAAAGCCTAATGGAGAGGTGGGAGGGGTGTTGTCTCACTGTGAACCTCGTTCTCCCCATTCTTTTCTTTCTCTCCTCGCTACTGATTCAAAAACTTTGAACCTCTGTTGTCATGCCTATCACATGAGCTCTTCTTAGAACATGGGTGAAGATCCAGGTAGGACTGGATTACCCCAATTTTCTGACCAAACTAAGCACAGGAATCATGTTGAGGACTGTGAGTCTGCCAGTGGAAGCACTCTTTGTAATAATATTAAAACAAACACCAAATGGTTCAATTCTATCTGTACAATTTTAATGACATGTACTTTTTCATGCCAAAACTTTAAAATAAATTGACGTTCAAAAATTCTGTGGAATATTAGACAAATGCCAAAGTACAAGGTGAAACTTTTTGGCCCTGAGACTGAATAAGCTGACAGCTTAAAATCCAGCAGCTCTTTCAAGTCCATATTCGGCACCACACATCAAAGCCAGAATGGAAAAGTGGGAAAGAAATTAATATTTGATGAAAGCCAAGAATGAAAATTTTTACCTAAGCTATCTCATTTAATCATGACAAACACCTGAAAAGTAGGTGGCGTTATTTCCATTTCTTAGTAAAGCATCACAAGAATGGAGAAGCATGAATCCTATGTACTGAATTTTGATATGAGGACAATTAATGACAATTAAGGTTATGGGGGGGAGGAAAAGCAGAAAGAGGGATGGAGGGAGGGGGGTGGGGCCTTGGTGTGTGTCACACTTTATGGGGGCAAGACATGATTGCAATAGGGACTTTGCCTAACAATTGCAATCAGTGTAACCTGGCTTATTGTACCCTCAATGAATCCCCAACAATAAAAATAAAATAAAATAAAATAAAATAAAATGAGATTCATAAAGAATATGCAGCTTGTGCAATTCCTGCAGCTAGGAAGTGGGAAAGTTGGAATTTCTATCCAGTTCTCACTGGCTGCAGGGCCTGTAGTCTGTCTTTAAAAACGGCCAAAAAAATCCTCCTTAGACTTTAAATGAGATCTATTGCACAGAGTAATTTAAACCTGAAAACAAACCTTTTATTTGTCCTTTGAAAAATGTCCATTGCCAGGTTAGTCACAAACAACATAGGCTCCCCCGTGGACTTGGTCATCACGGGGCTGTCCACTGACCCAGGTGTGCATGAAGAGATGGTCTAAAGAGCTGGGAGGGCTGTCTCCTCAAGAGAAGATCAATTAATTTCAACATAAATATTAAAAAGTTATTGGATAAATCAACTCTGATGAAAATAGAACCCATTACTTCCAGGTTTCCTGACAGTTATGTGACTAGAATTGGTAAAGAATTGTAAATACCATGCACTGGCGAAACGTTCTGACTTTAGCTCATAAATCTTCTAAAGTCTCGACCAGCAAGGAATATTTATTATCTGAATTTTACAAGCGAGGAATTTGTGGTTCAGAGAGGTTACGTGGCTTGTGAGCAGTGAAGCCAGGACTCAGATCCAGGTCTGTTGGACCCCCTAGGCAGTGACCTTTCAGCCCAGTGCCTCAGAGCATCAGAAATTTCAAGCACCATTTAAAATTTGGGATAGCGGGTGGCGCCTGTGGCTCAGTCGGTGGGGTGCCGGCCCCATATACCGAGGGTGACGGGTTCAAACCCAGCCCCGGCCAAACTGCAACCGAAAAATAGCCGGGTGTTGTGGCGGGCACCTGTAGTCCCAGCTACTCGGGAGGCTGAGGCAAGAGAATCGCTTAAGCCTGGGAGTTGGAGGTTGCTGTGAGCTGTGTGAGGCCACGGCACTCTACCGAGGGCCATAAAGTGAGACTCTGTCTCTACAAAAAAAAAAAATAATAATAAAAAAAAAATAAAATTTGGGATAGCCAAGAATAGGAGCTGTATACAAGAAAGGTGTGTCTGGGAGAAGAATTTACTAGGCAGCTGAATCGCCAGCGGTGCAGTGCTGAATCAGTGTGCATGATAGATCATGAATAGATCTTCCCAGGAGCATTTTAGGACAGTTGATGGACCCTGGGGTCATTTATCTTCTAGGACTAGCAGGAGGAAATACCAGGCTGAGTAGTAAGCTAAGAAAGCAGACGTGAAACCAGAAGAAACCAGAACGTTAAAAATGCAGGGGAGGGGGACCCGTGATGCCATAATAAGGAAAACTAGTAATTTATAACTTTTGTTTACGAATGATCTATTTGCCCTAAAACTTACAATACATATATATTATATATGTATATTGTAATATACAATATATTACAATACGCAACAACACAAACTAAATTCAAAAAGATTTTTCAAAACTATTAAGAAATGAGTATAATTGTGATGGATGTGTTACTTAGTTCAATGTAAACATTTCACATTGTATATGGAAGCAGTACCCCGAACCCCATAAATTCATCCATATACAAAGTTATGATTTAATAAAAAATAATTAATTAAAAAATAAATAAAATAAATTCAAAACGAACAAAATTTTCTCAAAATGTACAAAAGTAACAGAACAACAAATGGACATACTGTACTAGGCCTTGAAAATCAACTGCACAGGCAAGAATTGCTTAAATTTCAGATTAATATGAGATTAATACACACAATTAGGTTACATTGCTTTCATCTGTAGGTGAAGTCCGAGCTATAGTTCTGTCCTTCACTCAGGAAGTGTGACTTATATCCATGCATTGTACCTGCTGCATAGGGACTTACCCAAACAGTCCCCTCTTTTTATTTTATTTCATTTTATTTTATTTTATTTTTTGCAGTGTTTTGGGCAGGGCCCAGTTTGAACCTGCCCCCTCTGGTATATGGGGCTGGCGTCCTACTCCTTTGAGCCACAGGCACTGCCCAGCCCCCTCTTTTTAAATTTCATCGACGTTTTCTTTCCTATGGGCCTGTAGTTGTTGATATACTCATTTTAACTTGGTATCGAATACGTAGGGTGTTCGTTTTTCCAGTCTTGTAATACTTTTCTTAGGGGCATGTTCTCCAAGTCCTTCCAGGTTTCTAGAAAAGATGCAACATCTCCATTTTCTTTATGGTTGCACCGTCCTCCATGGTGCACACACCTACCACAGTCTGTTAGGCCCTTCATGGACTAAAGGGCACTCAGTGGGTGGTTCCCACACCTTTGCAGTTATGAATTGAGCTACAATAGACATTCAGGTCAAATGCTTTATGGTAAACTAACCTATTTTCTTGGCAGTAGATGCCTAGTCATGGGATTGCACATTTTTTTTTTTTTTTTTTTTTTGTAGAGACAGAGTCTCACTGTACCGCCCTTGGGTAGAGTGCCGTGGCGTCACACGGCTCACAGCAACCTCTAACTCTTGGGCTTACGCGATTCTCTTGCCTTAGCCTCCCGAGCAGCTGGGACTACAGGCGCCCGCTACAATACCCGGCTATTTTTTTGTTGCAGTTTGGCTGGGGCTGGGTTTGAACCCGCCACCCTCGGCATATGAGGCCAGCACCCTACTCACTGAGCCACAGGTGCCGCCCTGTTTTTTAATACCACGAACCAGATTTATGGCAGTTTAACAGCAGAAGAGGACTGGCTTTAAGCCATTCTTCAGGGTATCTACATATACCATGGAATACTATGCAGCAGTTTTTCTTTGTTTGTTTTTTTTTGTAGAGACAGAGTCTCACTTTATGGCCCTCGGGTAGAGTGCTGTGGCCTCACACAGCTCACAGCAACCTCCAACTCCTGGGCTTAAGTGATTCTCCTGCCTCAGCCTCCCGAGCAGCTGGGACTACAGGCACCCGCCACAACGCCCGGCTATTTTTTGGTTGCAGTTTGGCCGGGGCTGGGTTTGAACCCGCCACCCTCAGCATATGGGGCTGGCGCCCTACTCACTGAGCCACAGGCGCCGGGATTGCACATTTTAAAATAAATGGACTTGTTTCTCCTTTTTTCAGGCATTGCTCTTCTAGATCAGACTCAGAAGCTTAAATAGATGAATCCTTCAAATAACTTGTTAGAGGAAAGAATATTTTACAGTAGAATTAGAAACTGATTTAGATGGTTTAAAATTACTTTAGTTATATCTTTAATCTAGTGATAAATGTAGAGTTTATAAGGGAAAGAGAAATAAAGCAAATTCCATTCCAACATATACTGAAAGATTCTTTTAAAAACAGAGCCAAAGAAGTGAGAGAGGGAAAGAACTGAACAGTTCCTATCGGTTTGCAGTTTCTAAAGTTTAGAACAGTAGCTCTCTTTTCTTGCCTTAAAGATACACAACCGGCACATCAAACCTCCTCCAGCGTCTACCCAGTTCCAAGCCACTTCCACATTTCAGTTACTTGTAGCAGCAACAACCCCTCTTCTCTGCATCAAAAGTCATATTCATCTTTTAGAGCTGCTGTCACAAAATACCAGAGATGGGAGGCTTTACTAAGAGAAATTTACTTTCCATAATTCTAGAGGCTGGGAAGTGCAAGATCAGGGTACCAGCTAGGAAAGTTTTGTTCTCAGATTTCTGCTCCTGGTTTTCAGATAGGACCGTCTAGCTGTGTCCTCCCAGGACAGGGCAAAGGAAACACTTTGGTGTCTCTTTTTTGGAAGAATAACAGTGCTGTGGAATTAGGAGCCCATCTGATGGCTACATTTAACCTTAATTACCTGCTACATACTCTCTCTCCTAATGCAATCACATTGGGGCTTAGGGCTTCAACATATGAACTTTGGGAGGACTTAATTCAGTCCACAGCACCTTCCTACAAAGTTTGCTTTTGTCCCAAGGGAAATAGAGAATTGTTGAAAGATTATAGTAAAAGGTCCATGAGAAAAACAAGATAAATTCACATATTTTAATATGGTGTTCAATAGAATTCCAAAGAGAAGATAAACCAGCAAGGCAAAAGGCAACCATGGGAGGTTTTGTTCGACTAGAGGATGAAGCAGAGCTCTCTCTGTGGCTCCCAGTAGGGGCACCTTCCATCCTTGACTTCTCCATACGTTTTTTTATCATGTCTTGTTCTTAGTTGGTAGCTGTGTGGTATTTGGGGGTTAAATTTAAATATCATTTCACAAAAAAGAAAGGAAGGAAGGAAGGAAGGAAGGAAGGAAGGAAGGAAGGAAGGAAGGAAGGAAGGAAGGAAGGAAGGAAGGAAGGAAGGAAGGAAGGAAGGAAGGAAGGAAGGAACCTTGCTAACTGATGATAAAGAGAAAGCTACATCAGGTGGCGCCTGTGGCTCAAGGAGTAGGGCGCCGGTCCCATATGCCAGAGGTGGTGGGTTCAAACTTAGCCCTGGCCAAAAACCACAAAAAAAAAAAAAAAGAGAAAGCCATATCATTAGTTACCATTTGTGTTTTAATTCAGATCCTAGAAATTGACTTTTCTAAATGGGCTGAGTACAAAATTAAGACTACATTGAGTACAGAAATGCACTCATGGACTAATATTTTTTTCTTGCACTCATGGACTAATGTTTTTAAGTATGTATACATAATTGTACATCCTTTGAAAAATATTTGAGCATATACATAAAGTGAAACCTTTTCGTGCCTATTCCTACTTCTTAAAATACATAGTCTATGTAAGAAGCATCTCATTAGCCTATGTTGTATGCTCTACAAATTACAGAAATATCACCCTATCTATAAAATTGCCTGAAAACATTCTGGAAAAGCTCCATGTACATAAAGGGTTTTAATGTCAGGCGTTTCTGTACTGCATGAAGTCCTCACATATCATAGGCCTCTTTGGTGCACCATGATTATAGCTCTGTACAAATTGAGAAAAGAATCACATCATTGGATAAAAGTAAGGACATCTAATTTATAGAGATTCAATTCAGTTGTAAAGAGAAAGCGATGAAAGACATTAATGAATCTGGTACTCAGCACTGCATTGCGAACTGGAACAAAACCGTGGAACTACATAAAAATGCCACCGAGTTTCACCTCTACATGGTGCAAAATGTGTGCCTCATCCAGGGCTAGCAGTGAAGTATGCTCTCAAACTGAGTAGCATGAACTTCCAATCAGTTTGCATGTGGACATTCCTGGGCATTTGCTGTGAAAGTCTTCTGGTCTTTTGCACAGTTTTTTTCATGTTATCTGCACCGCTTATTTGTTCAAGAAGCAAATACAGACTCGCTAAGAGATGGTATATGCAAATTGTTGATTTTCAAATGCATGCACTTACTAACTGGATAAAATTGCTGTATTCCCACCTCTAAATTTAAGGTGAAACCAATATTGGGTTCAAAAAAAGGTACATTCCCAGGGTAGGAATCCGAGGTGGGACATGTGTCCAAGTTAGAGAATCTATCAGGCCCCCTTCTGCTTTTCTGTCTGGCTCTTTTCATGACTTATAAAGCTTTACTTTTTCCATCGCTACACTTAAACTCTCTTTTTTTTTTTTTTGTCTTCTTAAATTCCTAAGATTGAGCCGCAATGTTAATGACTTGAATTAAAAGTGAGTACTTGCTGTGCGCCACACTCTACGTGAAGGTTATTTAGTCCTTAAGGCAACCCTAAGAAGCTGGTCCTCATATTACGGTATTTAACTCAATCTAGAGTGCCACCAGTTAATTTACAACTCTATACTGGACCAAGGCGTGTTCTTTGTCAGATCTATAGGCCTCACCTGCTTCTCAAGTTTAGGCTGCTTGCCCCCTTCCAGCCCCAGTGACTCCAGCAGGTCCCTCTTGGTCATAGCGAAATGGACACCCAGGCTGAGGCCTCCCGATGTGCAGACATGCAGCGTCCATTGTGTTCATGTGGTGAGGGCCTCCACAACCCCAGCTCTCAGGGCCAACCCACCCAGGCCCTCGCAGTCTCTTTCTTCTCCAGCAGCTACCTGGAGGGTTCAGATAAACAACCCAGAAGTGGAGGAATTGAACCAAACTCTGATCAATCAGAGACAGGCAGCACAGAGGGAACCGTTCACCTTTCCCCCACACTCATCCGGGTGTTTTGAGACACAGGGGTTCCACATGGCTTTTCTAGATTCAGCCTTTCTGACCTAGAATTTGCGGGTTTCCTTGTGAAGCTGCGGCCAGCCGGCAACACATATCCCATTTCCGCTTCCCTCCTTTCCTGAAACACCGCAGTTTGGAATTGCCAAGTCCACCTCACCCACTCCTCCTAGGAAGCATCCGGGTGTAATCTTGGCCTCAGGCTCTAACTCTTAGGATGTTCCACCGAATAGAGCTGGTCATGCCATTGATATAAAGGAGCGTTCTGAGTTCACAATTAGCAACACGTGCTGATGCTGGCATAGCTGATGCCAGGCACTGTTTTAAGCGTCTTGCACATGATCAGTTGAATCCCCGCAGTCTTCCTTTGAGGTAGGTACCATTATTTCACCTCAAAGGTGAGGTAGTTGATTCATAAAGAATTTACATACCTTGCCCAGGGTCACACAGCAAGCAATTGATGAAACCAGGTAGGAACCCAGCTCTTTCTGATACCAGAGCGCGGGACTTAGGTCATTATATGATGCTTTGCACACCTGCCTTTTTCCTCTACAAAGCTGGGTTGACTTTTCAATAGGAAAGAGTGTCTGGTCACTGAGGCCCTTGCTCACTTCGAGAATCTATTGAAAATCTGTATTTAAATTGAGCTCATTTTTCTCTTCTTAAATTCCCACATCTTCAGTGAAGCCTTTCTTCACTACTTCTTTATACAGAAATCTCTCCCTTTTGAGCACTTTTCAGGAATTACCACATACTGTCATGTACTGTCATTAAAAAGAGAGAAGAGAATTTAAGTTTATTGAATATTTATTAGGAATCAGGCGTTAGACACATGGACATATTAAAGAAATTCCAGTAAAAATCTTATCGGGCATATACTTCATCGTTTGCATATGAAAAAACTGAACCTTGGAGAGGTTAAATAACATGCTCAGGTCAGAAGGTAACAAATACCCATAATTTCCACCGGTCAGTAGGTCTTTTCATTGTTACCGCTTTCTTCCTCAGAGTATAAGAGCCGGGTTATTACTCCTCTGTATTCACTACGGTGCCTGGTGCAACTGTGTTTGTATGAAAGACACTTGACAAGTGGAAGGAGTGAAGAAATGAACATGAATCCAATGAAAGTTGCCGGCAAAGGCCGTCGTGAGGGGAAAGGAAAGCTAATTTGCTGCAATGATGATTCTCCTCCTCACCACCACATTTTCTGGGGCTCTTTTTTAAAACAAATCATCTAAAACTTCATTTTCTGTGGTCTCTTTTCTTGAGTAAATAGAAATCTTTGGAAAAATTCAGCATATAATTGTTTCATTATTTTTTACCCTCATGGCAACTTTTATCAAATTCTTAGACTCAGATATATCAGTCAATGCTTCAGACTTTGGAGAACGATTTCTACATTTATTGCTGCATTCATGTATGCTAGAAAGGACTTAATATAGAATCATTTTATGTGATCCGTTATTAAAAAGTGTCTATGGATGTCAGGGTCGTTGACAAATGAATTCCCTGATCAGTTTAGTCAATTTAGAATTTAGAATCTTGACTTTTCAAATGCAGTTATTATTTCCTTAAGAAGGCAGGAGCGCGAGGTCAACCATTTTCAGAGTCTGTTCTTTTCCACACACACAACGTCCTAAATCTACTTATACCACCAACTGGCATTCAGACGTACCTGCAACGCTGGTGGGCTCATGGGGTTGCCTGTTCTACAAAAAATGATCATTTCCTACTTGGGATAAGAGTATTTCTTCATATCTACCCGGTAGGGAAATAGGAACAACTCACAAAAAGATGGGCCTGCTTTCTTTAATTTTTTAAATTATTAAGTCATTTCTATCTCATTAAATTATATATATATATATATATATAGCCATGAAATAAGATGTCCCAAAATAAAACTCCACACTCTGTAGGCCCCTCTCCCACCACACCCACCAATGTTTCTTTCCAACATTACAGCAAACTCCATGGGAGGTGAGCTGCATAAATGGGGAAAAAGGGAATAGTCTAATAAGAATAATAGTCATTTTTTAAAGACACTAGATTTATACCTCAAATAATATGGTACTTGACTTAGCCTCTATAGCCAAAAATAGCATAAGCTTATTTTGCTTGTCCATTATAAGTCCAAATCTAATTTATCATCCCTTAGCAAGACTTCAATGTCTTTTTCACCATCAGCACTCTCCAGGTTTTTCTAATCCACTTAATGTCTGTGTTTCACATTATTTTGTTCTATATGTATCGAGTTGCATTTCCAAGACCAAATTTCATTCTTTCAGTTCCTGCTCCTGCACTGACCTTTTCAGGATCCTTCCTATGACTTTTCCAGAGAGAGGCCCCCCTGCAGTCCAGCAGGCTGCCCCTCTCCTTTGTAAGATGCTGCCATGAGTTTGATGCACAGTGACCCTATATAATGGTAAGTCTGACAGTAACTCAGCCTCCATATCCACACTGGAAATAACTCAGGTCCCTGGGTGCACATCGCACACACAGAAATCTACCCCAGGCTATTTTCTTCTGAAGGTACGCAGGGGTATTGTGCCCTGAAATGAATTCTCTGCCCAAACACAGGGATTAATGGAAATTGAAGTGCTCAGTTACCATCATTGACCTTGCAGACACATTAAACAGAAAAAAATAAAATGACTTCATTATAAATTTCCAAATCCTAAAATTAAATATTCTATACGCCTTCCAGGTTAGGTCTCAACACTCAATGTTTTAATATTGGATACAAATAAACACTGACTTTTAAGTATTTAAAAACTTAAGGTATTTAATATTTACTTCCCACCCCAGACAAAATGTTAACTATGTTATCCTCATATAAATCAAAATGATATATTGACTACAACAATCTGTGGGCATAATACAGTGATTCAGGTCATCCGACAGGCTGCCACCCTGCAAGTGCTTGGAACAAAACAATTGATATGGAATCTTTGATTGTAGAAAAGTGTATGTCCTCCTAGGGCATTTTCTGATTTGTAAGCATTGTGGTAGTCGGAAAATAGCATCATTCAGAAGGGAAAAAAAAAACCAGGACTTGGACTCAGAAAATGGGAATAGCCCCTTCCTTACATGAACCCTACTATTCCCTGCTGAGCAAGTTAACATTTCTCAGGGCTGCATGTTCACCGGTGAGTACAGAGGGGGGCTAGATCATCGTAAACACAGACCGTGCCAAGGCAGTCTACAACGCACCTTCCATCTGCTGAATTCCACAGTGACTCAGGAAAACTGGATAATTAATTTTTCTTAGACATGAAAAGCAAAAATAACTTCAAAAATGTAAGTCAATTACATTTTATAAAGCTTTTTTTGTTCATCAAATTTTATAAGAGTAAATAGTAATCATTTAACCAGAATGCAATAAGCCTTTGTTATTCAGAAATAAATCTTGACTTTCAAATGTTTCAACTGCTGAAACTTTTCATGCAAAAATCGTCTTACAGTTGAAATTCCAGGGGCCGTGTTAAACAAGTACCAATTACTGTGTGTTGAGTTTATTTCTATTAATGACAGAAAAAAATACTCTATGCTGTCTGTGAATTGAATAAAATGAGATCAATTAATCTATAAGATTCATATTTTATACAGTATTCCACAGCTCTAATATATTATCCTAACAATTACAACCTATTGCATTTTTAAGAAGGCTTTAATAAAAGAGACCAAAAAATATTTGACAAAACTATCTTGCTGGTTGTCCTGGATCTTCAAAATAGACTCCCTGGAAGACAGATGAGCTTGGATGTGATCCACTTGTGTTTTTAGTATAGACAGAGGAGTAAACCTAACGTTTGAGTAAACCTCAAACATTCCTCATTCCCAGTGAAGTAGAGTGCTCAGCCAGGGACGACCCTGGGTGGGAAGAACTCTCCAGAGCCTCGTTTTCCACAATAGAGAGGACGTGCACAGGGTGCACTTTTTTCAGGAGCTGCCTGCTAGAGCTCTCCTCCACATCTGATATCTGACGGGAGGACAACGCAAAGGACTAGAGCCAGGGCTGACTGCTCCCCTATCATATGAGAGGGCTGAAGCAAAGGAAGCTGTTGAGCTTATACTCGCCTGGGGAGCACAAAGGCCAGCTCTGTCTTGCTCTCCCCGTGAACCTGCTGACTCAGGATGGAGCTGGCCACACTAGAGGGACTCGGGGGCCTGGCAACTGATTGACAATAGTCAATGGGCCATTGGCACCCACACCATTACAGCCCAGTGTTCCTCACTCCTCAGGGATCTGACCATACAGAGGATTCCAGGTTGTGCCTCTGCCAAAGACGCCATTGAAAACATCAAAAATAGAAAGATGTTTTTTAGAACCTTTATGTTCTTTCTATTTTTTTTTCTGTTTTCCAAAGCACATGTATTTTTTTTAATTTATTTATTTTTATTAAATCATAGCTGTGTACATTAGTATGATCATGGGGCACCATACTCTTGGTTCATAGACCGTTTGACACATTTTCATCACACGAGTTAACATAGCTTTCGTAGCATTTTCTTAGTTATTTTGCTAAGACCTTTACATTCCACATTTACTAGGATTCACATATACCCTTGTAAGATGCTCTTTCTAAATCACATTTTGAACATTTTCTTTTGTTGTGTTCTCACGGTTTTTCTGCTCACAGAACTCTCATTTCGAGGTGTTGTAAATACCTAATTCCTTCACATTCACAGCTCCTCTGATTCCTTGTGTGAGGAGGCTTCCAATATATCCAACTCCAAGTTCTTGTGATCCATGTCACATTCTCCAGCAAAAGGAGCCCAATCACTTATCACTAGCAAGTGTTCACCTAAGAACGCTTCACCTATAGTCTCACTCTCTTTAGTATTAAGAACTAACTCCATGGGCAGTTTAGGGTTTTCTGAAGATGTGTTAATAAACGTCCCTAACCTTCCCTTTCACTTTTGAAATTCTTATGAAAGCAGCTACCCGCTTCTCTGAAGACAGGAACTGCTGTCTTCTGCTGAAGCAGCTGTCCATTCTTCCTGTGGGTTTTCAAAGATATTTTGGTCGCAGACTTACTTTGTTGAATCTTCTAAGGACTGAGTCTTACCATAACATCAGTCACCAGCCAAACTTATTATAAAAATTTACATTTTTCTTCTTTCCATATTTTTCTAAAAGAGTTTAAGACAAAGTGAACAGCTACAGTTTTTAAGGCTCTTTAATTGTGGTCTTTACATTTGCTAAGCCTCATAGTTCAGTCTCGGTCTAATTTCTCTTAAAATTGATTTAAGGTTTGCAAATTCTCTTTCAAAGTAATGAAACCTCTCAAAATGTGATGGTTTTCTTCCAGAAGACCAGAAGCCCTAGTGGACTGTTCTTTGGTACAAAATGTTTGGTAATAAAATGTTTCAAGCACAAACCCCCGACTATGACTATAAAGATCACCATCTCCATCACATTCTTTGGATGTGGGCCTGGGCTAAGCTCCCCAGAAGGGCTGTTACTATTTGGAAAGGATCCTTCAAGAACAGTGTCACATACAGCCTCACAGCCATTAGCTGACCCTGTGTGGGGGCCACCGCTGAGTCATTCCAGGTTGCTGAGATCCTGTCCCTACAACAGAGTGCTGTGTTGAGTATTCTTGCCAGAACTTCCCAATGCCTGGAAACCCAGGCAGGCCTGAGTGGAGGTGAGGAGGGGACAAAAATACAAGGCCTCCCAATCTTTCTCACTTCTTGACTTATAAACATGCTAATCATATCATGACCCAGGGTATAGAGCTATAGGTTAGAGACAATGGCTTATGGCCCTGGCTGCCCTCGGCCCTTCCTGGCTTCACCAAGAACCCAAGAGGTATAGATTCTTTCACATCTGTAACTATCCTGGGACCCTGGCTGGGAAGCTCCATGTTAAAGGATTTATAGGTCCCCACCCTGGTCTCTGCTCTTTTTTCTCTTCAATACACTTTTCATCCTGTGGGTTTAGAGGCCCAATCCAGTCCACAATGATCAAAGTGACACTCACACACCCCTCCCGGGCTCTTTGGCTTGTGTCTGGCTACCCTTCAATTTGTGTGGAGCAGTGTATACAAAGACTTCTGAGGTTTCAACTCACTTCACAAATTCCACCTCTGAAAGCTAAAAATAAACAATCAGAATTTTCGAGTCCGTTACTGTCTTACAGATGAGGAGTGCCGGATGCAGAGAAACATTGTCTTCCCCAAGCCCACCTGGGTAACAGGAAGAGCAGAATCTATGCTCCCATCAGCTCTGCTTGTCATATAACCACACACTCCATCAGCTGTAATCTCCCGTTAGTGATATCCTAAGGGAGAAAGAGCAATGGATGGCTGCTTCGTCATGATCACCTGGCTGCTCCCTGCACCGTTTATTCCAGACCTTAAAAATAATAGATTCTAAACTAAATCCAAGCATAGGGGCACAAGACTGGCCTAGACAGTAGTGAGCCCATACACAGAGAAAAACTGCATTGACTGAAATTTAGAGACCCTGCCCTGAGTTTAAGCTCCACTGTGTACTACATTAACCCCTGAACTGTTTGGTTTACTCCCTGTAAAATGGGAATATTGTGAAAAGCTCCAGGTATACCATGTTCATCAACAGAATTTAGCTTTGTTCCATCACTCGTTTTTATCTGAATGAAATCTGCACAAGGTGAAATTGTACGTGCTGACAACACATTTTAACAATAGTTCTCGTTATTGACAATGTGCTAGAGGAGATTTCTTTTTTTTGAGACGGAGTCTCACTATGTGGCACTCTGCCGTGGTGTCACAGCTCACAGCAACCTCCAACTCGTGGGCTTAGGCGATTCTCTTGCCTCAGCCTCCCAAGTAGCTGGGACTACAGGCGCCTGCCACAATGCCTGGCTATTTTTTGTTGCAGTTTGGCAGGGGCCAGGTTCGAACCTGCCACCTTCAGTATATGGGGCCGGTGCCCTACTCACTGAGCCACAGGCACTGCCCCCAGAGGAGATTTCTAAAAGCCCTGAGATCTGTGTCCCAACACCACAGGTTCAGATGTGACTGAGTCGGAGTGTGAAGGGGCACTGGGGCTATTTAAAGTCTCCCAGGTCATTTCAACGTGCTGCCAATCTTGAGGCTTGAGCTACCATCAAACAAGCACTTGCCGATACTGAGCATTGCTGCATGTTAAAGCATTAATGTTCTCAACTCTACACGGCAAATGGTACTATTTTATCTATGAAGAAATTGAGATTCAAAGAGATAATTTTTTTTTTTTTTGTAGAGACAGAGTTTCACTTTATCACCCTCGGTAGAGTGCCGGGGCATCACACAGCTCACAGCAACCTCCAACTCCTGGGCTTAAGTGATTCTCTTGCCTTAGCCTCCCGAGTAGCTGGGACTACAGGCACTCACCACAATGCCCGGCTATTTTTTTTTTTTTTTGGTTGCAGTTCAGCCGGGGCAGGGTTTGAACCTGGCACCCTTGGTATATGGGGCCAGCGCCTTATCGACTGAGCCACAGGTGCTGCCCATCAAAGAGATAATTTTGACAGATTTGCATTTGGTCCTCTGTCTTTGAAGCCCAAGTTAATAGCCACCAGGTAACACCACCAAGGCCCAGGGTCTGCGGGCCATTTGCATAGTGCTCACTGCCTCCTTTCAGTCACACCCACCGCATCTCTGACTTTTAGCATCACCTGCACACTGTGGGTCAACAGTCGTCCCACTTAGTTTGTAAAAGTTGCTAAGAAGATCGTGAAGATCAGCCGGTCAACAGAGATCAAAATCCCAGGCCAGCTAAGAGTTAGAGACGGCAAAGTGTTCAGCGATTTCACTAGCAGAGGCCCAAACATCACAGAAGCAGATTTCTCCAAGAATCTCACATGTTTCTCGGATCTACTTGCTGGTCACCTTTGCCTGCCACCTGATTCCTCGTTCAATCACATTGACAAATGGATCAATGGAAGAGTCACTCACTGTCACTTTAATGCACTTGGCAGGACAGGGCACGGGGGTCAGGGGAGGGGGGAATCAGTGGTATCTAAGATTGAATGACAGATGGAAGCCTTGTCAGAGAGACTCAGCACCAGGAGGCAATTGATTAAAGCCCGACCCTGGCAACAAGCGGAGGGTGGAGGCCGCGCCACCTGACAGGGTACAGTGGGTTTCCATTACTCCCACCGCCCCCCTTTAAGCACCCGAGTGTCCCCCTGGTTCCCTCTCTTCCCGTTCATTGTCTAAATCAGAGTACAGTTGGGGAGATTTTATGTACTTAGTCACAGTCAGGAAAACTTCTCTTTGAGGTTCTCCCAGGAGGTTCTCTTCACATGTCTAACTCTGTCTTTAGACCCCATAATGAAACTAAATAAAAAAATTGCTAAACAACAAAGGGCTACATCTGAAACCTCAGTGCCATCAGGCTGCATGTTGAGTCCCTGAGTCACTCGGGCTTCCTCTCATTAACATCAAGAGGGAGAGGGAGGCCTCTAGTCCACCGGCCTACTGACTCCACAGACATTCTGCAACAGTGTTCATCAGGGAAAGCAGTAATTTTGTGCCATAGTCTTTACTTTGTTGTTAGGAAAGGATGGCGAGCTTCCATCTGGTCACATTTTAGTCCTGCAAGGTTGAGCAAGTCACTTAAACTTTCTGAGCCTCGGCTTCCTTGCATAAATTGAGGATAAAGTAACTTTCTCACCGGGCTGTTGGGAGGACCAGTGTTGAAGAAGAACTTGGTAACACACTCGCCATTGTGAAGTTCAGCTGGCTGTCTCCTTTGCTGCTGAGAATCATCACCTGTAGTTAAATTAAAAATCGCTCCTGCTCATTAC
The DNA here is from genome assembly GCF_027406575.1 of Nycticebus coucang. NCBI lineage: Eukaryota > Metazoa > Chordata > Mammalia > Primates > Lorisidae > Nycticebus > Nycticebus coucang. The sequence goes on along the minus strand of NC_069793.1, from coordinate 97,444,314 downwards.
CCCAGAGCAGGCAACACAGAGACACCCAGTGGAGAAGCAGCCTGGATGCCAATCAATGCTGACTATTTAAAGCACACCCCCCACCCCCCTCAGTGACTTGCCCTTCACTTTGGAGTCTATTTGAAAGCACTTTTGCTTTCTCATACATAAGCCACGTGTCCCTGTATCCAAAGTCACAACAGCTCCCCATTGATCCTGTTTCAGGAACTCCAAAGAATAACTATTTGAGTTTCTCCCCAGGACCCACTTCAAAAATAAATCCTACCTATGCTACATGTTTTAAAAAAAAATTACATTAGACAATTCCAAGCATACCATCAAAAATTGGTAAAAATCCATTTAGCCATTTTTCACGTGCTGTGACCATTTTCAAAGACACAATTGTGTACTTACTCTGTTAATTTTAACAAACCTTGTTTGACTCTACTTTGCTGAACATTGTGATATGTGCTAGAAACACAAAAAGATGTATTTCCACTCTCCAGTGCTCCCAACATAGTGGGGAACTCTTAGAAAAAGATAATTTTGTATACTGTGGTACATTCTAGATCAATGTTTGTCCAGAATGAGAAGGGAGCACTTTGGTAGGCAAAAATTAGGACAGATTAATTAATCCAATTAAAGCTGGATTTATAACATTTGACTGGCCTATTTTTTGAATCCTATAGTGAATCCAAGCACAACCTAAAAAATAGTAGGGCACATCTACATTGCGATGAAGTTATCCCCTTAAAAAAGGTCAAGCATTTCTTTGCCATTTTTCATTCATTCATTCTATAATAATACTGAGGACCCACCAGCTGCCAGGCACTGGGCTAAGAATTAAAGGTGAAGAGAAACGCAGCATGTCCCTCTCCTTGGGGAACTCAGTATGAAAGGCTACCATCAAAACTGGAGTGCAGCAACTTCCATCCTATATGCTAAGTCAAATAGCAGAGAAATGTACAAAGCATGTAAATCGGGGCCAAGAATTTTAAGATTAGCCATACTGAACCTCAGAGTCAAAGCGTTCTATAATAGACATACTCTTATTTGACAATGGGACGGTTACTTTCTTTGCATTACTACTATTATTATTGCTTAATACTTCATTGAAGCCATCGTCTGATTTCTTTTCTGAACGTATTTATCGTCATTCCTTCTTGACGAGGTTTTTGTTTCTAGTCTTATACTAAACACGGTTATTGTTAAATGTTAAGCCTTTTTAATTTTGTGAAGGCAAAAAGTGGAAACCTAATAAACACATGTATATGTAAAAATAAAAAATAATAATAAAATTAAAAAATTAAAAAAAAAGAATTTTAAGATTAGTCTGCTTTGGTTGGTCAGAAAAAGCATTACTGAGACAGATAGCAGAGGCGGGATAGGAATAGGGTTGGGGGCACAGGGACAAGCACCCTGAAAGGCCCGGAAACAGCCACACAGCATCCCCGGGAAATAGGAGCCCCCACTCAGCCAAGGGATTATCTTTCTTTCACCTGATACACGTGTAGCACTTTCCCCTTTTGTAAGTTTAGAACATGGTGTCTCTTCCACAAATCTTAGAAAACTATTCTGGACACTAAAACACATGAGATGCTGTCCCTGTTTTTTGACCCAATGGGTACATTGCACAATTTCTCATTTAAAACATGAAAAAGCAAACTATGTAACCAAAATGTGTGTAGTCTTGTAATATTCTAAAATTTTTTTTTTTTTTAAATGCATGGGCCGGGCATGGTAACTCATTCCTATAATCCCTGATTAAAAAAAGAATAACGTGGAGTAAAACATAAACTTTACAATAATTTTGTAGGTCAAACATATGATTTGAAGGAAATTAATTACCCACTGAGGGTCATTTATAGCTACACTTCCTGATTCTTTCATCTAACCACTGGGAGAAGTTGATTTTTCTCTGCTAATAAGATGGAAGTGTTGTCTTTAATTTTTTCATTTTTGTTTTATTATCTGTTTTAGCGATTTGCCTGTATGTGCGGAGGACTTTTTCCATGAAAAGCAGAGGTTTTGAGCAGCTCTGACCCTATTCCCTTGGGGTCTAGAAAATTCATTGCACCCCTCTGTCCAGTCTACCAGCTGCACAGTGGTAAGACGATCAGGGTGGAAGGAGGATTGGTTGGTTGGGTCAATGAGATTTGCAGTCTTGGACTATGAATGAGCCTTCCTTAAAGGAATTTGCGATGAGAGTCACTCTAATGTTCGAGTCATTGCTCCGCTCTCCATTGATGGCTCTGGATGGCAAGTGAAAGGCAAAAGTGAAGGACTTACAACTCAGCACATTACTGACAAACAAAAGGCAAGTCTTTACAAAACTTCACCACTTTGGAATGGCCTCTGTGCCAAGAAACCAACAGAGAAGATTGCTGTACAACACAATGGAAAGCTGACCCAGAGAAGCCAGTCCCTAGTTTTGCCATTCTTGACTCTTCTTTTTTTTAACCTTTTTTTATATGCAATTTATCAACAAATCCTGATAGCTCTACTTAAAAAATATTATAAAAATTATATCCAGCATCCAACTACTTCTCAGTGTAGCTGATTTCAGAGCCTCCAAACAAAGCTTCTATTTCTGCCCTTTCCCTCCACAGACTATTTTCAACACAGCCAGAAAATAAGCTTGTAAAACATGAGTCAGATCATATTTCTCTGATGAACATCTTCCAGTAGAGCTTTATGTCTAGAGCTATATGTTTTTATTCACTCCAAAGATATTAACAGCAGCTTTTGTTTGCTTGATTTTTTAATGTTTTGTTCTTCCTGCATGTTCTGTTTATTCTAAATCTCCCACTTTTTTGTTTATTGGCTGCCTAACCTCCTCGTGTGTTAGCAGCTTTCTCAAACGTTGATGACCCTTGCCAGCCTTCATTTTCTTGAGTGGGACACTGAAGGGCAGACTGGAGGTTCTGGATCTAAGAGTGAGATTCACATGTGTCAGTGTGCGTGATCTGGGGGCCAGTTGCCTTTCCCAGTGGAGGTACTCAAAGTCAGAGATCTAGGGGCCAGCTCCTTTTCCCGGGGGAGATACTCAAAGTCAGGAGCTGCTGGTCTTTCCCATGTGGTGGTGTCAGTTTCCTGAGATGCACCATCCTGGCTGTTAAAGCCTGGAACTGGGCACTGTTCACTGAGAACACTCACTCAGAGCCCCCCGTCTCTGTCCCAGGCCTCAGTAACCCAACTTCTCAGTGCCCGTCATTCCCTCTAGCCCATCTGGTTCTGTCCCACCAGAGTCACTAGCTTATTCTAGGTAGGGAGTAAACACCTGGGGATCCAAATAATCCTTTAAAAGACTTTCAAATAAATCCCCACCATGCACACGGACTTGATTCTCACCTGTCTCAGTGCTTGGAGCTTCCAATCGTAGGGCTGCACAAGTTTGTGGGGTAAATCGAAGTGTTTCCTACTAATGCCTCAGGCTGCAGGCACTTAACTGTAATTTTCCTCTGTGCTGTGCATTTACTTATCATTTTTCCATTTATCAAAGAGTTTCATTAATGGTGGTGTTTGGGTTTTGTCTTTCGTTCTCTTGTTTGGGGGGTAATATTTGAGAAGGAAAAAGTGAAAATGTCTTTGTTCTACCATTTTGGAATTGTTTATCTTCTACAGTGAATTAGCAAAGAAAAAGGATTTTTGTTTTAATTTTTATCTAGTCAAGTCTCCATCCTCTCTGGCTTCTTCTGTTGTTTAATTCCTTTGGCCACAGTTTTTGAGTGGTCAAATGTGTCAAGCACTGCCTAGACACAGGGGAGCAGCAGCGAGCCAGACAGGCATGGCCTCCCCGCTCAAGTATGTTATAACACAGCGAGGAGCCAGACACCAACTTGTAATTATACATGTGAGCATTGTTATGAAAGAGGAAGCTCAGAATGCTGTGGAAACATACTAAAAAGGTAAAAGGTACTTACCATCATAAAATGTGCAGTAGTCCACCTTTATCCTAGGGGATGTGTGCTAAGACCCCCAATGGATACCTGAAATTGTAGATAGTACCAAATATTATATTTACAATGTTTTTTTCTGTATTTTCAGACCTATAGTAAAGCTTAATTTTTAAAGGAGGCACATCAAGAGATTACCAACAATAACCAATAATAAAATAGAAGAATTACAGCAACCAGGTCAGCTTCACTGCTCTTGGCCAACACTAAGTAAATAGAGTTACTTGAACACAAGCACTATGAGATCACAGTAGTTGATCTGATAACTGAGTTGGCTACTCAGTGACGACTAGGGTGTAGCAAAGTCAGCCCAGACACCGAGACAAAGGGATGGTTCACATCCCAGGTGGGAAGGAGCAGAACAGTGAGAGATTTCATCTTGCTACTCAGATCTCTTACGTGCTACTCAGAATGCTGCATTACCATAACATTTAAAACTTATGAATTGTTTTTTTCTGGAATTTTCCAGAAATAAACGAAAAACATATTTGGATGAAAGTTGCCTCTGAGTTATCTATTCTATTTCACTGATCTATCCGGCTATTATCTATCCGGATATTCTCGCCCATATCACAAGGTTTAAATGGCTTGGGCTTTAGAATATCTCCTCATACTGACAGAATATGTTTCCTCAAAGCACTCTTCCACTCAGCTTTGAAATGAATTAGAAAATTCTGATTTGAAAAATATATGCATGAATTTTCATTCTGTCACCAAAAGATCTTGAGTCTAGATAAAGTGAAATTCTGTCACAGTCTGTTTGATTACAAAAAAATGTAGAAATCCATACAGGTCAATAAATTGTCTCCGGTTTAGACAACAGCAACACGGCAAATGCTCGTCGGCACTTCCCACTCTGCCAAGTGCTCCATGTCCATCAGCTCATGTAACAGTCCTCTTCCTGCTTGCCAGTGCTTCGTAGGGTCCTAGTCAACTTCGTCCACAGAGTTAAGTACTTCAATTATATCCATTTTGCAGTAAAACACAGGCTTAGCAGGTTAATTCACCTACTTAAGGTCACCTGACCAAGGAGAAAATACTCATGGTTTTGCTTTTTTAATGTTTAACTAATAGCTGACAGCTATTAATTGCCCTTACTCTGCACTCCCAGAACAAAGTTCTACACGTGCCCTTATGGTACTTGCTTCTGACTGTTTATGCTCTCTGAAGCCACAGCTGAGAAGACAGCACTTCTTATTCATGCTTGTGTCCCAGTACCTAACTCAATGATTCAAACTTCCATGGCAATAAGTAAACACTTGTTGATTGAATTAACTATTTACTTTTGCTTAGACAGTACCAGAAGGCTGAAAAGATGGGAATGGCCGTCAGGAGCAGACATACTGAACAGCAGGAGCAAACAAAATTTAATACCTACCTAACACTGCTACCTCTCGCGGAAGTGATTTGCTCAATAACAGCAATTTTCACCCCAGCCTCACCTCCATATTATTTGATGGAAATTAAGGAATGAATATGAATCTTAGAAGGAGAGGTCAAAGGCTGGGATCAATACATATGCAGTGACCAAACTCCAAAAGCAAAGGGAAACCCTGCATTGTGATAATTCAGCTCTAACTAACACTGGGAATATTCCATGATTGACAGCTGTAGACTTGGAGTTTATCTATGTTTAAATCCTGGGTAATGATATGCCCTTCATGAATTAGCTGTGGCTTTTGACAAAATTTCCATCACCTACTTTATCCCCTCTTCAGGACCACCCATTCTCCTATTCTTAAAGCCAATTATCAGTTTCAATATGATAGGAAATCTTCATCAGTTCAATAAATATTTGAGAAGAAGTTTAAAGTTGACATCATATTTATTTATTTTTAAGAATATTTTTCTGTTCAGTTCAGACCAGAAGAACATTCTAATAAGCTGCTTTCTGGATGGGAGTTCAATCTCTCATGCTACAAAGAAATGAAATTATTTGTTTCTTATATATTTAAAATTCACTGAGCATTTAATATGTGCCAGTTAATATGTGGAGCACAAGAAGGGATACCTATGTAAATAATACAATGTCCCAGAAGAGGGCTTATAATGCACCAAGAAATTGAAACACAAAAATACTTGTGGAGTCTACTTATATAGACTTGGTTGGAAGGATGAAGCCTTCACAGAAAAGATGTGTATAAAGGGTGTCTAAAAATTTGGTTAACACACACAAGGGGAAAATTTTTTACTGGATATGTTCTAGTACCTAGATACTACCTTACTATACAAATAACTAATTTTTATTGAACACTTTCCATGTCCCTCATAATGGGCTAAGGACTTTATCTCATTCAATACTTGACTCCCTATGAAAGATATTTTGATTAACTTAACAAATGTCTTTAGAATACATATCATGAGGTAAATACTGTTATCACAAATAATAATGCTTTCCCAAATGAAGTCAAAGCTTAGAGAATCAGTAGAGCTTTGATTTGAACCCTTACAATCTGGCTTTATAGCAAAACTCAATGTTACCTCCCACAGTGAAGTATCAAATTGTTTTTCAGCATTTGACATATGGCTAATCTGAATTAAAGGCTACTATAAATGCAAAATACACACTAGATGTTGAAGACTCAGTATTTTTTAAAATATAAAATATCTCTAATAATCTCTTATGTTAGTAACATATTAAAATGATAACAATTTGGATGTATTGGCTTAAGTAAATATATTATAGTATCCCCCAACTTATCTGTTAGGGAATATATTCCAAGACTCCAGTGGATGCCTGAAACCACAGATAGCACAGTCACTGAGCCCTGTGCACTATATGTACTATGTTTGCCTTTCACAAACCAGCACGAAGAATAAACAAACTAGAGGGGGAATGGTGGAGAACTGAGAAAATAAATCACACAAGAGACATAGACTGCATAAAAGGTAAAGAAATGGGATTGGGAGGTCTGGCACAGCTGATGACTGCAGCCAGCCCTGAACTATATGAATAGCTTTATTTGTATAGTACCTAAACAAGGTTGCTTATACGAACAATGTTGCAAATTAGTAAGGAAAATGAGTGGGAATATTTTCATCTTGCAAGGTTGAGGGGGAGTAATAGTACATGGTATAAAGATTAACTTTAGGGAGAGAAGGCTATATGTATATGTTTTTGGGAAAAGTAGAAGAGTATACAGAAGTTATGTGGCTTCTGGCAGAGGAAGCAAGGAGAAAGAATTGTTTCAGGAAGGGAGGAGAAGAAGTTGAGGGCCATTGCTTAAATGCACCTCCCAGTCTGTGGGAGTCTTGCCACCTCACAATCTGCACTCCACATTTCCCTATACCTACATACTTACAACAAAGTTTAATTTATAAATTAGGCTCAGTAAGATATTAACAATGATAATAACAAAACAGAACAATTTTAACAATACACTGTTATTGCGATCTCTCCCTCTCAAAATGTTTTTGGTCTATGGTTGATCACAGGTAACTGAAACCACAGAAATAGAAATCATGGATAAGGAGAGACTATTGTATTAAGGTAGTTTCATTTCATCTGTTTGTCTGGTTTTGATTTTTACTAATGTGACTACTAGAAAATCTACAATTGTATATGCAGCTTCAGAGGTGGCAAGCATGAACACGGAGATGCCCTCAAGGTGATTGATTGCCGCCTAAGGAAGGAGAAGGGACTGGGCAGAGCAGAACAGTCCAGAACAGCATGTGGTAGTTGCCAAAGGGGATGCATAAATACTGTTCTTAATTTTTAACTATTATGAGTGCAAAAAAGTTGTATATCTTTGTACAATAAATGTGATGGTTTGATTCAGGCTTACAAGGTGCCTTAATCAAATCATGATAGTTGACATCCATCACCTCAAGCATTTATCACTTCTTTGTGTTAGAAACATCCCAATGCCTCTCTTTTAGTTGTTTTAAAGTAAACCCTAACTTGTTAATTTTATAGTCACTTTGTCCTCCTATCAAGTATTATTCATTCTGTTGAACTATTGTACTGTATCTTTGCACCCATCAACAATCCCCATTTTATACTCCATAAGCTGTCCTTCCCAGCCTCTGGCAACCATCATTCTACTCTCTGTTAACACAAGATCAATTGTTTTAATATGTAAATACTGTTATTTAAGAGCTCACAGGAGACAGAAATCTCTTCTAAGATAATCGAATATCTCTACTGCATTGGTTACAATTGAATTTTCACAAAATTCCAAATCTTCTATTTTCTCTAACCCGTAGACTATCACAGAAATATGAAGAACCCCTGGATTCTTGCTAGGAAAGGAAAGGAAAACCTCTGATTATAAATTCTGGTGGCCCCATCAGCTACCTGCATAGAGATTGAGCACTGAACGTACTAACAAAAGTCTCAGCAACTCCAGAACTGTTAGTCCAGATCCACTAATCAAGAGCAGATTTCCTTCATCTGGCAAACATTTCTTAAGTGACTAAGATATTGGATTACGATAATAGTTACCTTATGGGGGTCTCTTTTCCTTCTCTACTCGCACATTACAGAAGATAGCATTAGGCAGAAAACTGACCAAAAAGTAACAAATTGGGTGTAAGAGAAGAAAAGCACAAACTGGGAAGTACCCTTTGAATTATGTGAATTAATTACATCAGCATCGATTCATTGGAACTCCACTGGTTTTTCATTTTGGTTAACTTGAAGAATTTAAATCTATTTTATGAACCAGCAGGATGTTTTTGGAAGATAAACAAAACTGTCTGCAGTTTGGATTTCTCCTGACTTCGTCCAACTCCAATTTCACGTTTACCTCATTCTCTCGATTGTTATGGACTACTTACTTTTTGACAACTCAAAGAACCAGATGTGTTTCAAACTAAGAAGCCAAATTCTTCTCCTGGGAATACTCTTCCACGGGAATTCCTATAAAAGGTGCTATAAAAAGTGAATCTTCCTGGCAGCATTTTGAAGGCAAGCTCTTTGCTCTGCAGACTGTTCAGCGTTCACGGTTCCGGAGCTATAACTTTCAAATGCAAATGTGATATGAGCAAGACCACTTGAGACATGAGAACATATTGAGATGTCATTGTAATTACACAGGACGCAGACCTGGCCAGCAAGCCAGGTCTATGTACGTGCAGGAGGGGTTTACTGCAACTTAGTTCATCTTTCTAGCCAACCATACAGACAAACACCTTCCTGGAATTGTAAACACTGACAACAAATCCCTCAATGTTTTCCCCAGGCATGCAGTTGACTTAGTTCTTATAGCAGTACTAATTTAAAATTACTAATTTCTATTTTAAAAATTAGGAAACCGAGGCACAGAGTGGCTAAAAACTGATACAGTGATTAGCAACTAGGAATAGAGTTAAGTCACGTGTCACAGACAAACTTCTCCGAACCCATGTGCACATTCCCGAGTTCCATGATACACTGCCTACCACACAATATTTTGTTTTAACAATGTGCAAATGCATCACATTCTTTCTCATTCTTCAAATTACTTGATAGAACTGAACAAATCCAAAATGAGGGGTAAGCACATTTTGTCATCTGTAAAATGAGTTAATAGTGCTATGGTAGCATCTGCTTGTTAAGGGTTGCATGTGTTTTTGTGAACAAATTATTTGTTTTACATTGTCCAATTACTCCTGACTTCATTCTAAAGAGGATTTGAAATGACCTGGGAAGTTAGGCCCTCCATCTTCCATCTACAAATGGGGTGCTGACCCCTGAGTTTGCTGGAACAAATTAGTGGACCTGAAAACACTAGTTATTGCTATGGCCACTGTGACTTTGCAAGTGAACACTGGTACTGAAAAAGAGTTACAGAATCTGGGACCTTGCTTTATTTCTTCTCTTAACCCACAAAAAGGTATACCAATGGCAAACAAAACATTCATCCTCTTGTTTCTTTCCATTACCCACAACCTTGGGATGCACTTCTCTTAATTAATTCATCATGTTCCTTGTACTCACAGTTTCAAGAGTCCAAGGAAAGATGATGGCACCCATCATCCAAGAACCCATTACCTGCAAGAATGTTCCTGGAGAGGAGGAGTGGTCAATTTGAGAGATTCTTAATAGCAGTCCCCAAGCTCTCGTTTTTTGGATAGCTCCATTCTGTGAGTAAGGTCAGAGAGTGAAGTGAAGCCCTCACAGGTAAATATCGAACCAGGTGCTTAAACACCACCAGACACCACACATAAACAGCAGCTGCTAGAAGGAACGTGGGAGCTCATCACCTGGCAACAGCTCTGATTGCGGCTTCCTCACGAGAGATAGCGGGAGGAGGAAAATCAAACATCCAGGGTGGATGTCCATGTCTGCAGACATCAATATTTCCTTGGAAATGGAAAAGGATTATCCAGGGATTGTTAGAAAATGGAAGAGCATGGAAAGCGAAAGTGTGATTCTTCTGAAACAGGAAGTGGGAGCGGAGAGGACCTAGACTCTTGTCTGCAATTCTGACCTAATTGTTTGATGATCCAGAGATGTCATCTGGGGAACTTTGGGCTGAGGAGGCTTAGGTTTTTATTTTTATTTTTTTGTAGAGACAGAGTCTCACTTTATGGCCCTCAGTAGAGTGCCATGGCATCACACAGCTCACAGCAACCTCCAACTCCTGGGCTTAAGCGATTCTCTTGCCTCAGCCTCCCGAGTAGCTGGGACTACAGGTGCCTGCCACAACACCCAGCTATTTTTTGGTTGCAGTTCAGCCGGGGCCGGGTTTGAACCCGCCACCCTCGGAATATGGGGCCGGTGCCTTACCGACTGAGCCACAGGCGCCGCCCAGGTTTTTATTTTTTTAAGTATGTGCCAATGTCACACATATAGGAGAGAAGAAGAGGAAGTTAGCACTGATAAAGTGCCTCCTCACACCCTGTGACAGAGTGCCAGGTCACCTGCTATCTCTTTGGTTCCTGTTGTGTCATTTGATTCTCACAGAAGCCTCGCAGTTACTCCCAATTGACAAAGGGGGAAACTGAGAATCAGTAGGGTTTACTTTATGTGTAACTTATAAATGGTCAAATCAAGATGCAAATTCAAATCTCTGTTATTCCAAAATGCATATATTTTCCTACATGACCATAATTCAACATTGTCTTGGCGGTGGCCATTTCTAATCAAACATCACCAATCCCCACCCATCCATCATGAAATAATGTGATACCAAAATTGAACGCAGCAGGTAGGCTTGAATCCCATTAAGCCATGAGTTCTGGTCACCTAAAGGTTTCCACTGGTGCTACTGAAGTCTCTATTTATTTCTACCCAAATAGGATTTACAGTGGAATTTTTTATACATAAGCTTTATGTGGACACAGAAGATTCGTGCTTCAATGGGTTGTAGAAAGCAAAAGGTCCCAATTTCTCCATTGTACAGATTAGAAAACTGAGGTACTAAAAGGTTAAGAGGATTTGCTTAAGGTCATACAGTTAGTAGAAAAGACAAGAAGAAAGCCCAGGGTGGATCTACCTCAGGATACTAAAGATCATAGTGCTGTCAGCCGAGCCATAGAAATAGAACACGTACATAAATAGTTCAGTCGATGTTATGTTTATTTAGTCCCCAGTGAGAAAAACCCACATGATAAATTCCCAAAACTGCAGATACTGGCGTGGATGTGGAGAGAAGGTAACACTTTGACACTGCTGGTGGGACTGCAAATTAATTCAGCCTCTCTGGAAAGAAGTATAAATAATGAAGAGCCACAAATGGCTTAAAGTAAACCTTCCTTTTGATCCCACAATCCTATTACTAGGTACCCACCCAGAAGAAAAAAGAATCATTTTACCATAAGGATATTTGTAGGAGAATGTTCATCATAGTTCAATTCACAGTTGCCAAGATATGGAATCAACCCAAGTGCCTATCAACCCATCAATGGATTAACAAGCTATGGTATATGTATATCATGGAATACTATTCAGCCTTTAAAAAGATGGAGAGTTTATATATTTTGTATTAACCTGGATGGAGTTGAAACACATTCTTCTTAGTAAAGTATCACAAGAATGAAGAAGAAAGTAACCAATGTACTCAATACTAATATGAAAGCAATAGGTAAACAACCGCATGCCCATAGGAGAGAAGAACACAGTTAAATTCAAGTCGTGTTGGGGGAGGGGAGGAGGAAGAGAAAAGGGGAGGAGAGAGGGGAGTGGTGTGCTCTCATCTAGGGGGCACAATGCAAGGTTATACAGCATACCCCATGGATGAGCGGCTGAACTACACCTTGAACTTTACCTAACAAACTCAAACAGTGTAACCTAATCATTTGTTCCCTCATAATAATCTAAATTTTAAAAAAATTAAAAGCTACAGAGATGACAAGATGAAGGAGGTACCTATAACAGTAGGGAAGTGTGCAGAATGTAAATCAATGCTCTGGATTTAAAGCTTGCTTTGTGACCTTGAAAAATGTATTCAATCCTTGAAAGTTTGATTTCCTCATCTATCTATGGGAATATTAATCCTTACCTTAATTATTTTGAGTACTTAACAAAATAACAGAAGCAATCTGATAGACAGTAGCCATCCAAGAAGCATCAAATGTTTCCCCATGTTTCTTAACATATTTGAGAAAGGAACAAAAACCTGTAACAGCATTGTTGCAGTGATTATTAACTCGTTTTTGTTGTAATACTTAAATTCTAGAATTATGGGTGCAAACCTGAAAGAAACAAAAATTTGAAGCAACATTAGACCCATAAGCAAAAACTATAACCCAGTCACTACCGTAGCATAAAGATACTCACGTAAGTACATCTGTAGTTGACACACTCTTTTTATTCACAGTCTATCATCAGCCCATTAGCATAACGCCTCCGGATGAGAGAACAGTTTTCTGACCTAGCTGTGCTCCTGCCACACTCCCAAGGCACAGGCCCACCTGACCCAGTCTATGCATTGGCCTGGTGTCATACTTACTTCTTTCTTGCAACAAATTGCACTCAGCCCTATACCATACCCCTGAAATTATATATATATATATATATATATATATACTCAGTTGTGGCAAAAACAAAGATGCATTAATTTAAATGTGGTGGCACTCCCACCAGAGCAGCCAGACACATGGCTATGACCAAGGCACCTGGTGTGCAGGTGATCCCCAAATTCAGCCTCTTACTGGGCTTCAGGTGGATAAAGAGTCTGAGTCACGGCAGATCCCTGCTCTTCTGTCCCCAAATCCTGGAGTTTGTCTGAGTCCTGGCTACCCAGGCTGTAGTCCAGGATGTGCACCACTTTTTCATGCCCTACTTCCTTTTGTTGTTGTTGTTGTGGCAGTTTTTGGCCAGAGCCGGGTTTGAACCCGCCACCTCCAGTATCTGCGGCCGGCACCCTAGTCCTTTGAGCCACAGGCACCTCCCCACACCCTACTTCCTTTTGAAGTGAATGAGAATTTGTCATATGATTGATAAGTATTGTAAAAATAAAGTTCTTAAGAATACATTTCAGGAAATAAGATTTAGGGGTTTTTTTATCACATGGATTATGTTTTCCATTTAACATAACATCTTCTACCATCAGAAGCACTGTATTTGACTCACAGACGTGGCCGCTCACTCTTTCCATTCTAAGGTATTAGTTGGAAACTCTCAGGGCTGCTCATGACAAGCAATTGTCTCCAACTGTCTGTGCTCTGTCTGTTGGTTTTAACAGAGTGCGTATTGAACAAATACTCCTTGGCACCAAGCTAACTCCACTAGAGCGCCCTGACGTTTTCAGCAGGGACAATAAAGAGAAAGTGAAAGAAAAAGAGAGAGAGGGAGGAAGAGAGAAGTGAAAAAAGGAAGAGAGGAAAGGAGGAAGGAAGGGAGAACGTAAATTCATTCCATGCAAAGACTCACAAGACGCTGAATGCCATCAGGAAGGATATTAGAAACAACTTGGATACTTTTTCTTCCATTCTTGAGATACTTTACTAAGAAGAATATGTTCCAGCTCCATCCACGTAAACATGAAAGAGGTAAACAGCCCTACTACGAAACTAATTTAGGGCTTTCACATGAAAGATCTAACCCAGTTACAACCTAAGAATAGGGGGAAGGGGGAAAGGGAGGGGAGGGAGGTGGGAGGTGGAGGGAGGGTGATTGGTGGGATTACACCTGCGGTGCATCTTACAAGGGTACACGTGAAACTTAGTGAATTTAGAATGTAAATGTCTTAGCACAATAACTAAGAAAATGCCAGGAAGGCTATGTTAACCAGAGTGATGAAAATGTGTCAAACGGTCTATGAAACTAGTGTATGATGCCCCATGATCACATTAATGTACACAGCTATTATTTAATAATAAAAAAAACGAAAAGAAAAGAAACAACTTGGAAAGCAGGACCCCCCACTTTATAGGAACCTAATTTGTTCCCTATCTCTGTGTTACCTGTGCCCATCCACTTGGGGGCGCTGGGCTCCATCCTCAGAAACTCCCTTCCAGCCAAGTCACCATGAACTCTGGTCTTAGTTCTAGTTATTGGGCTTCTTTCTCCTTCCTATGATCAAGTCTCGCCTTTGTCTTCTAATCTTAGAAGTTGGATTCTTGTTACTTTTCATAACTAAGCCCCTGCCACCTTGCCATCCACTATACCACGTCTTTCAAGAAAAAGAAAAAGAAAAAAATTAAGTCATTATGAACTAAGTATCATGTAAACCAAACCTTCCCACTTTATTTTAATCCTTGGAAAATCCATTCAAGACAGGTGTAGTTTTCCTCACATTATAAGTAAGGAGAGTGAGGGTTAGAGGGGTAACTCACCTAAGGCACATGAAGTGGCAAGTAGTGAAATAGATTTTTATATATTTTTAACCACAGAAGCTGTTTTTTTAAATGAAATTCTTTAATACCTCTCTCATGCTTAGCTTTGAGGCACTCATAAAGCAAGAGTGTATAAAGACAAGGACATAAATGGCGTAAGAACATTAGCAGAGAAGGAAGCGAGTCATTCTTCCTGGGAAGACTGCGAGCGGCTTACTTACGTGACGAGTCTGGAAAGGAGAGGAGACGGAAGAGTGAGGATGGGCTTTCAGAAGAATGGAAACGCATGAATGAGCAGCAAGGGCTTATCGTCAGAATGAACGTGTTGGGTAGGAGTGTGGTAACAGAAGAAACTAAAACACTTTTAGAGACAGATTACAGAAAGATTTAAAGGCAAACTACAAAGCCACAGAATTGTCTTTGGATCAGTATGCTTTCAATAAAAAAATTATTCTGTCTTTGCTCACAGTCTGGAAAATGGATGAGAGCAGAGACGAAACAGGGAGGCCTTTACAGCCCAGACCGAGACGGTAAAGGTTGACCCTGTTCTGCTGCGGCAGAGTGGAAGGGAAACAGTTCAGAATTAAGATGGAAAATTCTATAATTGGTAGCCTGTTGGGTTCTGAAGATTGAGAGTGAAGGATTATTTGAAGATTCCAGTTTAAGCAATCATTCCCAAAAATCTCATTGTCCTCAAACTAAGGGATACATCTTGAAGCATTCATTTAAAAAGTAAAAATAGAACAACGTGAGAAAGTGCTGCATAACCACATAACGTGCTCATGAAATGTATATGCTTCTGAGGAGAGAGTCTACAATAGCGCTTCTCAAGTCTTAATGTGCATTTAAATCACTTGGAAAGCTCATTAAAATGTGTATTCCGGGTTTAGGAGTTCTGGGGTAAGGCCCCAGAACCTGCACGTCTCACAAGCTCCCAGAGGCAGACGCACATTTTCAGCAGCAAGGGCATAAAATACAAAAAGTAGATCTTTGACACACTTTTAGACAGATGGCAAATGTCCGATAGATCACTGGGAATGGAGGATTTGGGGCTGAAAAGGAGCACAGGATATACGCTTTGTGGTCTTTGAGGGTGCTGCCTGGAGACCAGTTATGCCTTCCACAGAGTGTCCTGGGTATGGCTTGGAGACGCCACGTGGACCTTGGATGTCTTGGCAGCTCTTCCTGGGAGGTCTTTGCAATGTCTGAGATAAAAGGCATGAGCCTGTGTGACTGCAGAGTTCCTTCCACCAGAGCCAAGAACATTCACCTTCTGTAGAATGAAGGGTCCCTTGGCTTCTTCCACTGCCAAGACGCCAAGGCTCGCGGTAGAGATGGGGATGAAAACATTTAGCAGTCAGCTCCCTTAAAGAACGTTGAAAATATGCACCAGGGACCTGTGTCCAAAAGTAAATAATTAGGACTTGGTGGGTGTGTAGAACAGTGGTTAGAACGCTATTCTGTCCTTGCCAGCAACTGCCTGCTTGCTTTAACCGATCAGTGCTATTGTTATTTGGCTGTTTGTTTCTCTTTTAATCTAGTTGCATATTGAACTTCCAATAAAATTATGCTAAAAATGTCTGTTGTATTCCACTTACTACTGTTTCTATAAAATTAAAGACTCCAAATATTGAAGGGAACATTAAAAGTCTACTGCCAGTGTTTCTGTTCAGCTAACTAGTCAACTGCACTCTGCTTGAACACCTGAAATGTTGGTCAGCTCAGCACCACTCAGACATCTCAGTACACTTCCAGACAGCAATGTAGGAAAATCCTAACTTTTGTTAACTGAAGCTGGCTTCATAACTGTCTTAATGCCCAGTCCTAGATGTACAGTATAAATAAATACACACACACACACACAAAACCCTTCCTCAAATAATAGTTCATCAAATGTTGAAGACAAATTATATGGTGTCATAGAACCATCACTTGTCCAGGTCAAAAATCCTTTGTTCTTTAGACTTCCTCGTATGAAATAAATTTGAATCTCTTCTCTGTTCAATTACCTGTACCCTAAAAGGGTTCCAATTTTCCTCTAAAATTATGCTGTTCTCAGTCAAAGGTAAAACTCCATATGGGACGCTGAGTAGCTTAGATAAAAATGTGTGTATCACATCCCTTCCATCAGTTCATTTTTCTAGCTTAATGTATTCTGAGATCACATTCCAGAGGCAAAGGAGAGAAAGGATATGGGTCCAGAAAGAAATGGATCCAAGATTAGTAATCCAACCCCAACGCTTAAAAAAGTTTGGGGTTTTTCCAACGCATATTACTAATTATATTGAAAATATAATCGGCTAAAAATTCTTAAATCCTTTTATAGATCACATTTTATTCCCATAATTATTTCATTGTGAAAATAAATAGTGACAAAAATTTATTGTGAAAATAAATAGTGACAAAAATTTACCATTTTCTATATACCTTTATTTCTTTTAAATGTTTATTGTTTCAGAGTCACTTGAGTTCTTAATGGATATAATTCTGAAACCAAATATTTTGAATACCCTTTTAAATTTTGAACTAGCTAAAATTCCTTTTTTTTTTTTTTTTCTGTAGAGACAGTCTCACTTTATCACCCTCAGTAGAGTGCCGTGGCATCACACAGCTCACAGCAACCTCTAACTCCTAGGCTTAGGTGATTCTCTTGCCTCAGCCTCCCGAGTAGCTGGGACTACAGCCACCCGCCATAACACCCGGCTACTAGCTAAAATTCGTATGAGCATGACATTCTCATTTAAAATATTATGTTTAAAATGTCAAAGAAAATAGAAATAGCCCCCCCCCATACACACACTGCCCAACAGGCAGGTTGAAGGAAGAGTTCTACATCTCTAGAATTATCCTAATTTAGATAAACATTGACCCTTTGAATCCAGCCCTTGGATTTCCTGTGAATTACCTTATTTACACCAAATCATCCTCATGTTTTTCCACCTGTCCACAGAGATGTCAGGAGAGTCTCTGTCTGACATCATGTTGAAACCCAAACCTGTTCTTCGTTTATCTAGCCCACAAAAGAAGGAAATGACTCGGACATGGGTGGTTTATTCTTTTTTTTTTTTATTGTTAAATCATAGCTGTGTACATTAGTGCAATCAAGGGGTACAATGTGCTGTTTCATATACAATCTGAAATATTCTCATCAAACTGTTCAACGTAGCCTTCATGGCATTTTCTTAGTTATTGTATGTAGACATTTATATTCTGCCTTTCTGGTAAGTTTCCCCTGTACCCCTTCTAAGATGCATCGTAGGTGTGGCCCCACCCATTACCCTGCCTCCACCCTAACCTCCCCACTCCCTTCCCCCTCCTTGGCCCTTTCCTCATAACCTTATGCTATAGTTGGGTTATAGCCTTCATGTGAAAGCTATAATTTAGCTTCATAGTAGAGCTCAGCACATTGTATACTTTTTCTTCCATTCCTGAGATACTTTGCTAAGAAGAATATGTTCCAGCTCCATCCATGTAAACATGAAAGAGGTAAAGTCTCCATCTTTCTTTAAGGCTGCATAATATTCCATGGTGGACTAGCAAATTGCGGTACATGGGTGGTTTATTCTTGATGAACTCGTGAAGTCTAATAATCATGATTGCTTCCTTTTCTCGAAGCTTATAAAATCTCTGCCTAGTAGTCTTTTTTTCAATTCTTGCCCAAAATCTCAAAGAGCAAGTCTCTGCTGCCACGTGGAAATGGGATGATGAAAAAGGTGATTTCACATATTCCTTTAACAAAACCTCTAGTCGACTGGGGAAGTATTTTTCAAACACATATTACAGAGAAAACTACTCCAGAATAATGGGAATTTTTTAAACTTTTTAAGGTTTTTAAAATAAGTTTGATAATGGCTGAAAACGTGAGAATATCTTAAGTTAACAATAGCATACTAAGAATTCTGATAAAAATTTGTGTTTATGAACATTGAAAGTTATCACTATCTTTGGCCACAATATTATATTTTTTAGGTTATTCATAGAAGCACCTTAGATTTATAATTTAATTTTTTTTCTGGTTAGATACATTATATAAGATCTCTAGCTATTAAAATAACTGGTATTTGTTTTATAGATAAGCATAAGACCTACCTAGGTAATTATTCCTTACATAATTGCAAAAAATATGTGTTTCACCCATATTGGGTAGAGTACTCTGTAAATATCAATTAAGTCAAGTTCAAATCTGCTTTATTCTTGCCGACTTTCTGTCTACTTTTTATGGATCAATTACTGAAAGGGGACTTTGAAGTCGTATATTTTAAAGCTCTGTTACGTGAATTAATATTTGTTCTGTATTCATGGTGGTCTAGCCTCTTCATCATTCATAAAATTCCCTCCTAATCACGAGTAATATTTTCTGTTTTGGAAAATAGTTGGTTTGATACTCATGTAAGTCATTCCTGCTGTCTTTTGATTCATATTTGCCTCTTTATTCAGGTTCCTTAAACTTATTTTTAATTTTTATTATAGACAGCATGATTTTTTTATCTAGTTTGATAATCCCTGCCTTTCAATGGGATATTTAGACAACATATATACAGTTAATGCAATTATCAATACAATTTCAAGCTATAAACTTGTTTTCTATTAATTCGTTTTATTTTTTAATCCTTTTTTCTCTGCCTTCTATTGGATTAAGTGGATCTTTTTATGATTCCATCTTATGTCCTCTATTTCTCTGATGGCTTTATTAGCTATAGAACATTTTTTAAGTGAATGTACTAGGATTCACATACACATCTTCAACTTACCAAATAATATCATGCCACTTCTCGTCAATATAAAAATTGTACCGTATATATTTTTATTCCCCTCTTCTGTTCTTTGTGGTAACTTTTGCTTTGACTTATGCTATAGCCTCATATATCATTATTATTGCTGTAAACAGTCAACTACCTCTTCACGAAACAAAAAGAAGAAAATTCCCTAATATTTATCATTTCCGCTGCTTTTCAATCTTTTCTGTAGATCTACATTTCCATCTGGTACTGTTTTCCTTCTGTCTGAAGAACTTCCTTTAATATTTTTTATGGTGCAGGTCTGCCAGCAATAGACTCAACTATTGCTAACTGAGGAAGTTTTATTTCACCTTCATTTTTGAAATATACTTTTACTGGATATAGATTTCTAGGATGAAACATATTTTTCTTCTTTAATCATTTTACAAATGTCTTTCTTGTTTTCTGACTCCCTTTGTTTTAGACTGAGGACATTCTTAATCCACCCCCAATGTAATTTATCTCTGTTTGATTTTCTGGAGTTTATCCTGCTTCAAGTTTATTAAAATTCTCATATCCGTATAGGTAGTGTTCTCTTAAAATGTGGAAAAACCCTAACTATATTTTTTCTATTATTTTTTCTGCCTTCTTTCTTCTGGAGTTCTAATTACACATTGGCAAAATTAGACTCCTTCATTACCCACCAAGTCACTGAGGCTCTCCTAAATATTTTCTTCATTCTTTTTTTCTCTCATGCTTCATTTTCTATTACTATTACTATGATAATTAGTATCATTTCTATTACTATGATTTCCAGGTCAGTAATCTTTTCTTCTATAGAATCTTGTATTAAGCCCATCCAGTGAATTTTGCACTTCACAGCTCTATAAGACCACCATGCTGTGTCTGCCTCCTGCCTCCCTGTGTCATGGTCCAGGCAGATGGACCTCCAGGGTGGCCAGGGTGATACTCACAGGGCAGGCCCACGTCTCTCAGGGATTACACAACTTCATGGCCTCTTTCTTGTACAATGTCAGAAAACAGCTGCTTTGTGCGTTTCCTCCAGTGTTCCAGTAGTATTCAGTGAAAAGGCAAGTCTCAGACAAATTTCTGTTTAATTACAGGAAGCAGAAATCTTACCTGTGTAATTTGGAGAAATACTAGGCAAATTTGTATATTGCTTTTATAGTTATCACTTTCCAATAATTTATTGAGAAAGTGATTATCAATTCATGGGAGTTATTATAAATGAGAAGACTCTAAATTGGTATTTAATGGCCAGGAGAGAAATATCATGCATATCCCTTGAAGAGTAAAAAGCTTAAATCAGAATATTTTAAATACAGTGAATGTAGGACACAAGGTAATATTATGTTGTGTTTAATTTATCAGAAATTCTGATTAAAGAATTGGTTAAAGAAGTGGTTCTCGCCTAGTTTCCCTACCAACATTAAAATCAGGCATAACCATTGTGATAAAAATGTGTCAAATGGTCTATGAAGCGAGTGTATGATGCCCCATGATCATATCAATGTATACAGTTATGATTCAATAAAAAAAATGAAAAAAAGAAACTGAAAAAAATAAATAAATAAATAAAATAAAATCAGGCATCAAAAAGATCACCCAGTATTAGAACTAGAAGAACAGAGTGTGTTGCCCTTCCTAACCCTCCCATTTTACAACTTTGGAAAGCAGGAAAGTCGGCTGGCAATGGTGGCTCACACCCATCCTCTCCACATTTTGGGGAAGCCAAGGTGAGAGAGGTTTTCTAGTTTGAGACTAGCTGGGTCAACAGAATGAGATCGATCTTTACAAAAAATGAGAAAAATTAGTTGGATGCAGTGGTGCATGTGTGTAGTCCCAGCTACTTGGGAGGCTGAGGAAGGAGGATACGTTCAGCCAGGAGTTTGAGGCTGCAGTGAGCCGCACTCCAGCCTGGGTGACAGAGTGAGATCTTGTCTCACAACAAACAAACAAACAAACAAAAAGTTAATTGGCTTTTTCATTCACCCTTCTTATTACTGGAAGAGCTGGTGTTAGGAGGGTCCCGTGTGCCACATGCTGCTCTCTCATCACTCAGAATTCATATTGTTCTGAACTTCCAGTTCCTGTGAAATGAATACATATAAACAAGTGGGATATTATCTTTCTTTTTTTTTTTTTTTTTTTTTTTTGGCCAGGGCTGGGTTTGAACCTGCCACCTCCAGTATATGGGGCTGTCGCCCTACTTCTTTGAGCCACAGGGGCTGCCCCGGGATATTATCTTTCTAAAAATTAGAATTATTTTTCAGTTATCCTTATGTTGCATTTCTTTAAATTGTTCATTAAGAAAATACCATGATAAACTCTACTATATATTGCATTCTTTCTAGCCAATTATTGCTTTTATAAAAGAGAAGCCAAATTATGATGCAGAAAAGTGGGGAAAAGATCTATCTTTCTGAAACCATTTACTTCTCCACTCTACTTTTCAGCACTGGACAGTATTCTATTGAGTTTGAGTCTTAGAAAATAGTTATTATCGAGCTCGTGGAGATTTTATGAAGAATTGTATTCTTTGCCAAGAATCCCATGTCCTTGTAACATATCTGATCCCCTCAAGCATTTCCTCAAGGTTTCATTTTTACAATCTTACTTAGCAAGCATTTACACAAATAATTCTTCTTACTAAGTTTCCTACGGAGTTGAACTGAATCTTTAACAAGCTTCTATTAAATGAATAACATCCTGAAGGATGCTGAAACTTAGAGTCAACAATTGTAAAAGAAGCTTATAATTCCTTTCAGTTATTACTAAGACCGCATAATACACTTCAACTGCTTAACAAAACAGACCTTGAGTTGAAAGAGAGGAGGTAGCATAGTAAACATCAGCTGAAAGTGACCCAAAGCTTGGGAACCCCAAACAGTTTGCCACTGGATTTACTGAAACTTCATTTCAGGGTCTCCTTCTGTTCCAGCATTAACCACATATCTAGTGTTAAAACGCACCTCTCAAGCAAAACACATTAGCTCAAGTGAGATATCAGTTGGAGAGAGTCAACTGGTGGCCCAGAAGAAATGGGTTTCCAGATATGAACTTACATATACGCTCAGCAGATAGTTACAGAGTTCCTACTGCATGGTAGACCTTGCGCTGGGGAACATATTGATGAGCAAGCCATAGCAAGCAGTGATCTGTAGTATCTTATCTGCCTGACCCATTGTTGGCAGCTTTCCCCACCAATCACCACCAGCAAATGCTGGACGGGAAACTCCAACAGGCCCCTGTGTTTTGTCCATCACTGCATCCCTGCCAACTAGAATGGCTCCTGCCATATCGTAGGCACTCAATAAATATTTGTTAGCTTGATTTAATGAATGATTGAATGAATGGCACTTCCCTCTCTCTCAAGAGAGTCTGATGTTAGTTGAAAAGGTGCTGGGAAAGTTACTAGCATGAAACACAGTTCAAATAAGGGAGTATTTGGAAGATATTGGAATGGTTTTGCTGATTTATTAGTATTATTCGGAATTTTATGGTTCTTCGAGTCACTGCCAAGAATGGAATAACGTATTAATATATTAATCAGTTTGTATTTTAGTGATTTTTTTGGCACCTATTGTTTCCTTTTATTCTCATTGCTATCAATAGGCTAGAAAAGATATCAGAACCTCAGCCCCTAAGATCTAGGCAGGACACCCGTACCCATCGCCACTTCCACCACTGGAGCAAGGGAGGTGGGTCTGCCAGGGTTGAGGCTGTTCTACAGTCACTATTCACAGGACTGACGACCAGCGTGGCCCCCTCACATTGACCTCTACTTCAAGAACTTACCTTGTGGTACCCTCCCATCTGCTCTCCCAGCATTCTCCTTCTCAGGAAATGGCTCTATCATCCAACCACCTGCTGCGCCAGAAACCCAGAAGTCTTCCTCAACAAACCCTGCACAGTTCAATGAGCTGCACTGTCTAGGCTCTGTGATAAGCTTAGACATCACCATAGCCAAGGGATAGTGCTGAAGATGTTTTCATACACTGTAAGGAACTCAAATAAAACCCAGAATATTAGGCAAGGACTTGAAACAAAGAGGGAAGGGGGGGGACACTTGGAAATTTAGCTCATTTAAATCATGGGGTTTAAGGACACTTGAAAATTGTAGCACTGCCTTGCCTCATTTCACATTGAAGGATGAACTTACAAAAAAAAGAAAAAAGAAGTAGGGAAGGAGGAGGGATCTAGGACAACCAGGATGAGACTAGGCCCCGTGGTAGTCTCTGCCTTTACCCTGAGTCCACCTTGACTTCAGACTCACAAATATTCTTTCCAAAAATAAATAAATAAATACTCAAAAGAATTGCTGAATAATATCAAATTGGCTATTTGGGGAGAAATCAAAAAACAAAGTTACACCACACAGCAAAACTTTGCCACCATCACTACTTAACACCTCTTCCCCCAAAGCATTTCCTCATCCTAAATACTGATAATCCTGACCATGTTCTTTTCTTCCCTTTTAGCCTCCAGAATATGCCCTTTCTGTTGTGCTGCATCATTGATTTCACACCTTCAGTTTGCACGCCCGCTGAACAAAACAGAAGGCACCCACAAACATCTACATTACTTGACCAGGTCCTTGTGGAATGTTCAAGTCCTCTGGTCCCACAGGCACATATGGGGTATGTAATAGGGTCAGGTTCTGTACCTATGTTTTTATACTTCTTACTCTCATCATGTACAATAAAAGATATTAATATTTTTACTTTATAGGTAAGGAAACTGATACTCTAGGACCATAGTAACTGAGCCAGAATGGTACAACTGGCAAATAGCAATTGGAATTGAAAAGGACATGTGCCTGTCTCCATATCCTGTGCTATTCACTAGGTCCTGTTTGCCTCATAAAAGTAGCTATTATTTATTGAACATTATCCTGTGTCAGACATTGTACTATCTACTTCACAATTATCCTGTCATTTAATCCATGTTGTGCCCCAACTATAAGTAGTAATATTATCTCCACTTTACAAATGAGAAATCTGAGGTTCAGCAAAGGTAAGGTACTTGCACAAGGTCAGTATCAAGAAAGTAGTAGAGGGAGGATGTAGTCAGATACATGTGGCTCATGACTCTGTCACTCTCTGCCACAGCACGCTGCTGAGAGGGAATGGTGAGGCCCCAGTTCAGTGCTCCTCATCAGTGTAACAAGTCCCCTTGCAGACATTAATAAAATATGATTTTATGTGTAAACATTTAAACATTTCCAGTGACAGAGTGCTCACTACTCCAACTGTCTATTGGATAGTTGGATATTCTAGTAATAAGAAATCTGTTTGTTTTCAATCAAAAGCTGCCCAACTTTCATCTTTTCTCCTGGGTTCCATGGTTCTGTCTGAAAGAGCAACAGAAAAGTTTATTTGGCACAGCTCTTCAATTATTCAATTATTTCATTCATTTCAATGATATATTATGCATAGTAGAAGGTGCTTAGGATATAAGAGTGAGAGCGTAGACCCTGTAACGCTGACTGCCTGAGATAAATGCTGATAAAATGATTATATAAATTGACATATAACTACAAAATGTGATAGGTACACATTTCGGTAAACCATAGGGGATTGTGAAAGGGTATTCCTTGGTCTAACTTGGTTTGAGATGGGTTTCCTTGAAGGCTATCATGAGAAGGTAATATTTAAATAATGAGTAGGAATTAACAAGACAAAAATAGTTAAGAAGTGAAGGCAAAGGCAAAGAGTTAATAAAGAGAAAGGTATGTTGAAGTCTTCGAGGCAGGAAGAAGCATAGGGCCTTCAGCCATGAAAGGAAGGCCAGTGAGGCTTAGGCCCAAGTATAACTGAGAAGATCAATTAAAATGAGCAGGCAGAGAAATCCAGGCTCCAGGTTAGGTGTGAAAGTCTACACAAGCCATGTTAATAATTTTGACCCTCAGTAGCAGCAAGTATACTTAGCTCTCAGATCTTGGAGAACACTACAGCTGGAATTTCTCTATCTCAGGTCCTTGATTTCGAAGTTTGAAGTGTGAAAATATGGATTATGCAAGTAAGCAAAAAGACAGAGTTTATTGATAAATAAAGATACAAATGAGCAAAAGAGGGAGAACAGAATCTCCAGCAACAGAGGGGGGAACCCAAGTGGGAAACCCCTCTGGGCCTCCTGTCTAGGGGTTTATATACTGATTTTCCTATACTTTGGGTGGGGGGTTGGGGAATGTATGTCAGGAACATGTCACAATTGGCCAGGAACCTGCAGGCAGAAAATAATACTAAAGTTAGCAAAGATATTCAGTCCTTGAAGTCCTTGCTGCAGGTGAAGCAGTAGGGTTTGTGCTCCCCACTACTGGAGAAACCATCCAGGTGAGATACTGATCTGAGTTCTTTTCTGTGACCTTGCTTGAGTTTGGAGAAGGCGACCTGGAAAAGGCCTATTTGTGCATAGAGATGGGGGTCTGTGATAAAACTGACCTCTGACCTCACTCAGGCCCAGAAAATAGGGGGTCCTCCTTGTTCAGCCCTGAATGGAGGGACCCTGAATCCTTTTGGAAATATGTTTGGAGAACACTTAGAGATCTAAAAATAGACCTGCCATTCAATCCTACAATTTCTCTTCTAGGTATATATCCAGAAGACTAAAAATCACCTTATGAAAGAGATATTTATATCAGAATGTTTATTGCAGCCCAATTCATAATTGCTAAGTCATGGAAAAAGCCCAAGTGTCCATCGACCCACAAATGGATTAATAAATTGTGGTATATGTACACCATGGAATATTATGCAGCCTTGAAGAAAGATGGAGACTTTACCTCTTTCATGTTTACATGGATGGAGCTGGAACATATTCTTCTTAGCAAAGTATCTCAAGAATGGAAGAAAAAGTACCCAATGTACTCACCCTTATTATGAAACTAATGTAGGACCTTCACATGAAAGCTATAACCCAGTTACAACCTAAGAATAGGAAGAAAGGGTTAAGGGAGGGGAGGGAGGGGGGAGGGAGAAGGATTAATGGGATTACACCTGCGGTGCATCTTACAAGGGTATATGTGAATCCTAGTAAATGTGGAATGTAAAGGTCTTAGCAAAATAACTAAGAAAATCCTACAAAACCTGTTAACTAGTGTGATGAATGAAAATGTGTCAAACGATATATGAACCAAGTGTATGGTGCCCCATGATCATACTAATGTACACAGCTATGGTTTAATAAAAAAAAAAAAAATTTAAAAAGTTTGTCTCTTATTAAAAAAAAAACTAGTGTGATGAAAATGTGTCAAACGATCTATGAACCAAGTGTATGGTGCCCCACGATTATACTAATGTACACAGCTATGGTTTAATAAATATAAATAAAAAAAAAGAATGGAAGAAAAAGTATCCAATGTACTCAGCCCTACTATGAAACTAATATATAGCTTTCATATGAAAGCTATAACCCAATTATAGCCCAAGAATATGGGGAAATGGGGTAAGGGACGGGAGGGGAGAGGGGAAGATGGGTGGAGGGAGGGTAATTGGTGGGACCACACCTATGGTGCATCTTACAAGGGTACATATGAAACTTACTAAATGTAGACTATAAATGTCTTAACAGAATAACTAAGAAAATGCCATGATGGCTATATTAACCAGTTTGATGAAAATATTTCAAATTGTTATAAAACCAACACATTGTACCCCATGATTGCATTAATGTACACAGCTATGATTTAATAAAAAATAAATAAATAAAATAAAATAAAACCCCCAAAACAACAAAAACCAATGTTGGGGATATGTCAACCAAGACACAAGAGCCAACTAAAAAGAGTTTCCAATGGCCAAAACTGGAACAATTTGAGCAAAGCAATCAACAAAGTGTCACTTGATTATAGCTCAAAGTTTTAAATAAATACCCCTAGGTCCATGCTAATATAAATAAATGATTTAATACATAAATAAATGAGAGAGAATAGACTAATCTCTCTGTGCATAAGAATCCAAGTAACTTATGTAGATACTTTGCCACTTAAGGAAGATGCAACGTAACTCCCATTCTTTAAATATGGGCTTCTCATAGTTACCTCCTTCTAATGAGATGAATAGAAAACAAGGTAAAAGAAGAACTTTTCAGAGTAAAACCTGGTAGACATTACCTCGACAGAGTATCAAGGCCAACCCGGACAGAGATAAATCGTATTTATAGTATGTGTCCTTGGCATGTTGAGAATGGCGCTTTACTTCTGTGATCTTCCTCACAAAACCCATATCTCCAGTCTAATCAGGAGAACATCAGACACACCCCAGTAAAGGAATATTTTACAAAATACCTTACCAGTAGTCCTCACAATTGTCACGGTCATCAAAAACAAGGAAAGTCCTAACGAGTTATAACTTCTAAACGCAATATGTATCCTGGATGGGATCCTGAAACAGAAAAGCAACATGATATACAATCTAAGGAAATCTGAATAAAGTGTGAGCTATAGTTAATAATAACATGCCAAGACTGGTTCATTAACTGTGACAAATGTACCATACTAATGTAAGATCTTAATAATAGGAGAAATGTGACATGGAGTATATGAGAAATCTTTACTGTCTTATTAACTTTTCTGGAAATTTAAACCTATACACATAAAATGTTTTCTTTAAAAGTAAAAAGATGGGAGAGTCTGAGGTCTGTAGTAAAATCAGGGCCGACACTAAGTTTGTCTGACCTTGGCTTAGGAGTATTTCTGCCAGATCATGACATTGTAGAAAGATATCCATTTGTTTATCATGCCCATCCCCTGAGCAACCTCCACGTGGCTGTGAACAATCCTGCAGACTCAGCCAAGTCTCACAATTCATGATCTTGCTAAATCATAAAGATCTCCCCTTCCCATGCAGGCCAGCAACCTGCACATGGCCCTACTAGACCTGCAGTGCCTGCTGTAAATTCCACCACTATCCTGTTCTCCTATTTCGCCTTGCCACCATGGTGGATTCCCATTCCTTGTTGCTTCCCCAGCATCCCAATCTATCAACTCTCTTCCACACTGTGCCTCTTCAGAACTTGCCAGGATTCCAAGACCCTGTCACCAGCATGCCTCCAGCATCCCCCACCCCCCAATTTGCTCATGCTTCCCCGCCCCCCAGTCCGCTGATCTTCCATTCCTACACTCAGAATGCTCAAGGCTGCTGGGAAAAATCTAACTACTCAGTTGACGTGGCTCCAGAATAATATCCCACCGCGGCTGGAATTTAATGGTATCGACTAGTTCCTTTCCCTCTCCCTAAATGTCCATTGTACCAAGAGCTCTCATCAGCCTCTCTAAACCTCATCCACTTCCTCTGAGTCTGTGGCTTCCCTCTTCCCACCCTGGTAGGAACAGGCTCCCTGACTCCTAACCTCACTACCTCCTCAACTTCACCCTGACAACACATCTCCCTCTCTCCACCATCTTATCTTTCCCCAAAGAAAAACTACCCAGGAGTCTTTCTTACCCCAGCCATTGTCGGAAGCCCCTCTCATCTCCTGGGGACTCATCTCTATGATTACCCTTCTCTTCATCTCCTTTTCACGTCTGTTTCGCCTCCTGTGCTCCTCCTTCTCCTTGGCCTTCAAACATTTCTAAAAATGCTAAAAACAAGCTTTGCCCAGTCATACTTCTGATTGTCAGACATTCACTAATGATTTGTAAATAATTGTATTTGGTAGGCAAATGTTTTCCATAACCCGAGCCCAGGCAAAGAAAAACTGATTAATGAAACAAAAGCACGATCAGAGGAACCATGGGCGCCGCTCGCAGAGCTGGTCCATACACAGAGCTCCACCTCAGTTGTCACGTTTTATCATTCTCCATAATCTGTCTCAGAGTTATATGTCTGGATAGGAACTATGTTATATGCAGAGTTGACATCCTCTCTTTTCCTGTTGGACTAGTCTTGCCTAAAACTTCCTTGAGGAAGTTTTATTTATCTCTAACATAGCAATTTGTGGAATAATGGGTATTAATTAATCATTATTGAAAGAACAAGTGACAAACTGACTTTGTTCCAGGCTAATTTTTCTAGTTTTTTTAAAATAATTCTTAATATTTTATTCCTAAAATATGTGAGGCTTCTATTTTTCTCCTTATGACGTTCAAAGAAATCAAAAGGAGGAACACAGCCCAAAGACCTAGATAGTAAAGAGAATCACGCTGGCAATTCATCTGTCGTAGATTCTACATGCTGCCTAGGTAGGTCCTTGAGAGCAGGGTCCCATTTTCATGTACATTTTGCACGGTGCCTAGGTCAATAGGAATCATGATAAATAAATTGAGGATGAAAGCCATGTGTCTAATGGATACAGAGAGGAATGAGACGTCTATCATCTATTTTCAGTTGTAGAATTACATAGATAGCCTTTGGCCTCTAACATACGGCTTTGAAAGTTAAATTCTTTAGTTTCGGTAAAAATAATACCCACACACCTAGCTGGTTTCAAAAGGGTTCTGCTTGAGGTAATAGCCACAGAAAGAACAAAGTCGTGCTCTATACTGAGCAGGCTAAATCAACAACCTAGCATTTCAGAGAGTTCTGTATGAATCTGACAAAACACATTCTATCCATCCTCTTAGTTTTTTTCCTTCCAAGTAGTTGTATTTGTATTTCTCTTTAATTAGAGCTGCTAGGTTTTCGTAGTTGCTTAATTAAATTGGGGGAGTATCAATTCTTGATGCCTTTAGGAAAGTGATTCTAATTACACATCCAATCTGTCAGTAAAAGTTAAGGAGGCCAAAACGTTTTAATAGCAAAGTTACAGGAAGCAGAATGAATGTAATAAGTAGGAAGCATACTTAATAATTAGTTTTGCTATTAGCTAAGTTTTATAGAAATTGCTCAGAGACTTTGATTTCAAAATCTTGGATGCAAGTCGTGGGTGTGTAATTTAATGCTCTGAGCTCAGATGGCTCAAGTATCTGTTTGATCTCCTTTAGGGAGGGACCATATGGAAGGCTCAGCATTGCTTCTGCCGTGACAGATGAGACGTTCAGCACCAGCAGTAGCAAGACAAGTCTTGGTGAGAGTGAGGATACAGACCGTTCGGCTTGAGCATGTATTCCATTCATGTTACCCTCACTACTCTGTCACGGACCCTTGTGCAATCTTGGGATGGTTGAGGACAGAAACTAATGGGCCATCCTGTATTTTAATGTCTCTTCTGTAACATATGTTTCCTACATTTGTTATCTACTGCTGCATAACAAATGACTCCCCAAATCAGCAACTTTAACTTATGTTCAGTATGCAAACAGGCGTTGCTGGGTCCTCTGCTTCAAGTACTTCACAAGACTGCAACAGGGTATCTGCCAGAGGTGGGGCACAGTGGCTCAATCCTCTTATCCCAGCATGTCAGAAGGCTGAGACAGGAGAATCACTTGAGGCCAGGAGTTCCAAACCAGTGTGGGTAATAAGCGAGCTCCCATCTCTACAAATTTTTTTTAAAAAAATTTGCCATGTATGGTGACTCATGCCTATAGTCCCAACTACTGTGGAGGCTGAGGCAGGAAGATCACTTGAGCCCAGGAATTCGAGGTTACAGTGAGCTGTGATTATTATGGCACTGCAGCTTGGGTGACAGAGTGAGACACTATCTCTAAAATAATGAAAAATAAAAATCTGCCAGGGCCAAGGATAGATCTGATTTGAAGGCTAAGTAGGAGAAAGGAGAAGCCTTCAGTTCCTGGAAGGCTTTTGGGTCCCTTGACACATGGGCCTCCTCACCATGGCGATTTGCTTCATCAAAGTCAGCAAGAAAGAGAAAGAGGAATACTCCCAGCAAGATGGAAGGAACTATCTCGTGTAACTCAGTAGGAGGATTTACTCAGGCTGTGGACAACAGGAGACAGGAGATAGGGATCACTGGGGGTCATTTGACAGCCTCTCTGATGGTGTTGCATGAGACAGGAAGATTCAGATGCTCCAGGCCAGTCCTGCAGGTCCATGTGTCTGCCCCTTGGTCATGTTCCTGGACTCGCACGTGCCAGTATAGTTCCCGTAGGCCCCACTCACCTCCCAGTATTGCTCCCGTAGGCCCCTGGACTCTCACCTCCCAGTATTATTCCTGTTGGTCCCTGGATCCTCACCTCCAAGTATTGCTACTGTAGGCTCCTGACCAGTCAACTAAGCCATTTGCCACTGCTCAGAAACCTGCACACCGTCACCCTCACCTCCGACCACTCTCCACAGAAGGCCAGTGACAAAAGAACTCTTTATAGTCTGCTCAAGGCCAGGAGCAGTGACTCACGCCTATAATCCCAACACTCTGGGAGGCCGGGGTGGGTGGATTGCCCTGAGCTCACAGGTTACAGACTTGCCTGAACATGAACCAGACCCTGTCTCTAAAAATAGCCAGGCATTGTGGCGGGCACCTGTAGTCCCAGCTACTTGGGAGGCTGAAGCAACAGAATCCCTTGAGCCCAAGAGGTGGAGGTTGCTGTGAGCTATGACACCACAGCACTCTATTAGGGGTGACAGAATGAGATTCTGTCTCAACATAAAAAAATAAAAAAAGATATTAAAATCTGCTCAGCAAGAGGATAACCCTGTAATGCTATCTTTCTCCTCTGAGTTGGGCTGTGGTGTACACACTCTGTTTTTAGTTCACAGTAACTTGTTAAGCTAACTAACCTATCATGAACCAGCCTGAGTTTTATGCTGGATTTTTTCACTTTCGTTTTAGCTTTGAAATACATTTATTGCTTTATTCCGGGTTGCACAAAATATATGTAACTGTAGATTTATGAAAAATAAGCCTAAAACAGAAAATTATCACTATGGCACTATCACCAGAGATTATCACGTCCATTTACTCATCTATAAAACTACATAAATATGCATTCCATGTATATGCAAAGAGTGTATGTACTGTTGGGTCTCCTGTCTGGTCCGCTTCTGCTATTGCTGTTTCATGGATACTGGCAAAGGACAGGAAACTCCTGGATCACAGAGTATGTATTTTATTACTCAAGGCCTAAGAATCAACATGAGCATCAACACAGCTGCCCTCAAGTCCCATGAGATAATGTGGAAGCCCCATGATCTGCACTTTTCCATCAGGCCATAGGGAACCTGCCATCAGGGCATAACCCTGAGCTGAAGGAGAAATTTCAGAGCCATAGATGTGGGTAACTTGGGATTCTGAGCTAACTATTCATGTAAATGACCACGCCCTCCAGATCTGCTCAGACCTAGTCACTAGTATACATGTCCATCCTACACCGGATTGCTACTGTGCCTTCCCAGATTTGTGACTCGTGGGGTCCAAAGACTCTCCTGATGAGAAACTTCAGCTACTTAGTCACTTCATGTCCATGGGGAAGCACTTATTCTCTTCTAGAGAACCACCAGCACAGAAGGGACTGTCTTTTGAATATTATCTAGTTTTTTGCTGCAGAAGAAGGTATGTCTTTGCTCCAGTACTTTGGAAGTCTGTGATATGATTTTCCCCCCAGGGCTTTCCAGAGGTTCCAGGGCAATGTTCTCAGCCAAAGCAGATATGTTTAGCACTCCTGGTTCTAGTAGGCCTATAGCCCAAAAGGCAGAGCCACTTGTACCATAGCCTCCCTCTATCGTAAAGCCATCTCTTGCTCTGTGTCTGACTCAGAACTGGCAGCCTTCTGCCAGTCACTTTATAAATAGGTTGGAACAGTATTTTCAAATGTTTTTCATGCTATTTTCAAAATCCAAAAATGTTATAAGCTTCTATAACTCATTCTTAATGGTTGAAGGGACAGGAGCACAAATGTATTCTTCATCTTTAAGAGGATGTCCTCACATGCCCTCGACTGCCAATAAGCAGCCCTCTGAAACACTGAAGGCTTATCTTCCACAACCTGGCGCCTTACCTAGGAATTCACCCTCCTCGCCATTTCACGTTATCCTGAAGTTACCGATCTAGTAGGCCAGGGTGATGTTGGGTTGGCGTGAGCAAGAACGGCCATTGCCAACAGTACATATAGTCAAAACACTGGAGAGAGTCTCTAGGCTGAAGGTCCTTTAACCAGGGAGAAGAGAAATTTAAAAGTCTAACAAAAATAAAAGATTTTATGTCATTTTTACTAACTTTATGGTAGGGCGAAAAATGGCGTGACAATGTAAAGAAAGGCAACAGCATCATAAGCCAAACGATTTCCGTTGGCCAACAGACTTGGAACTGTACATGGACTAAAATACCAATGAGTGTGTTGCTGTTGGTTTACATTTACGTATGCAGTGTAGTTTACAGATCAGCTGGAAGACTCTTCCCTACACAACTATAGAAGACTCTAGGCACTTGGAGGCTTTGTCATGTTTATAATGTGCTTTCCTAGGTCACCCTGGACTGGGATATACCATTAGTGGAAAGGAGTTTTATGTGTGCAACAATTTTATGAATCTGGAAGTGGCACATCACTTTGTCTCACTGTAACTCAGTCCCGTAACCACACCTAGCCACAGGTTAATAATTATATTCCGGCTGCAGGGCTGATTACATAATTAACAGGACCCAGTTCAAAAGGAAAATACAGTGACCCTTGTTCTAAAAGCAGGGAAAAAGTGTGCTTTTCTTAAATAGACTAAAATATAAAGCTTTTACCTTTCTCTTGCGGTCTCCCTCTCTATTTAACATAGTGAGCATTTTTATTTGATATTGAGTATCATTATAAGTGAAAAAAATAAAATTTTAATTCTCTGACATGAATTTGCCATTTGTTATTATATTGTGCAACACAAGCTTTAAATGCAAATGTGAGTAAAATTCACATGTGCAATCTCTAAGAGTACAAAATTCATATTTATACTTGGTAAATGTATGCACATTTTGTTTTTAACAGAACACTGGAGACAGTGCACCAAACAAAATTAACCTTTTCTTTTTTTTTCTTTTTTTTTCTTTTTTTTTTTTTTATTAAATCATAGCTGTGTACATTGTTATGATCATGGGGCATCATTCACTAGCTTCACAGACCGTTTACCAAGTTTCACATATACCCTTGTAAGATGCACCGCTGGTGTAATCCCACCAATCCCCTTCCCTCTACCCCCCTCCCCCTCCCTCCCCTCCCTTTCCCCCTTCCCCCTATTCTTAGGTTGTAACTGGGTTATAGCTTTCATGTGAAAACCCTAAATTAGTCTCATAGTAGGGCTGAGTACATTGGGTACTTTCTCTTCCATTCTTGAGATACTTTACTAAGAAGAATATGTTCCAGCTCCATCCATGTAAACATGAAAGAGGTAAAGTCTCCATCTTTCTTTAAGGCTGCATAATATTCCATGGTGTACATGTACCACAACTTATTAATCCATTCGTAACCTTTTCTATTTCACTTCTTGATAAATGACACTCTGCCAATGTTCTTTGCATTTAGCTTACTGATGGGAAAGGGAAAACTGAGGGGAAGAGACACTATGGGTTACCCTATCCTTCCCTTCCCTTCCACGCCATCGTCTTCAGGGTAAGAGGCAGGCTAATATAGGAAAGCAACATGAGTCAGAGAGGCCGTGATAGGGTTGCTTGGCCTTCTGTATCTCTTAGAACACCATTGCCTTTTGCTTTCAAAGCAAGTTCGGGATAGAGGAGAAAGCACGGTCTCTCCAGCCTGTCAGCGTCCCTGCTTCTTTAGACATAGATGCAACACACTTACCATTTTTTGGTTTTGAGTCTCCCTGAACGTCCTCACCTCACAAGTGCACCAGAACTCTGTGCTCGCAGGACATCGCAAACACTGTATACAAGCACAGCAGCAAGAAACAGTGGGTGCGCTTACCTTGCGTGGCCCTCTGTTCATGGATGTGTGCTGCTGCCTCATTGCACATCACTTACAAAACGTGAGGCCAAAAATAAAATTATGAAGAAGTTGGGTGGCGCCTGTGGCTCAAAGGGATGGGGCGCCAGCCCCATATATCAGAGGTGGCAGGTTCAAACCCGGCTCCGGCCAAAAACTGCAATAAATAAATAAATAAATAAATAAATAAATAAATAAGAAGAAGTTTTAGGACAGTGACAGCAGTGTCTTTAACCAAGCACAGAGTCCTTCTATCCATGGTCCTCAGTGCGACTATAGAGGTTGCACGCTCACAAGGCCAGCCTCATCTAGCTTTGTGTCCAGAAAGACATGAGGAAGAATTTGGTTTTAAGAAAGGAAAGCTTTATGAAAGAGTAAAAGCTTGTGAAAATCCAGGTACATGAACAGAATGTTTTCTGTGCTTTTTTGTCACTTATGATTATGGTGGTAACACAGCAAACACTTAGTGTATGCTAGCTATCCAAGCTTTGCAGGGACTGTCTCTAACTAGCACAACTCTAAAAGATACATTATTATCATCATTACCAACCTACGGGAACTGAGACTCATTGAGGGTCACTGATTTCCTACCAAAATGACTAGAGCAATGTTCATTTCATTCCAAATTCTTGTTCTTTATACCTATATATCCATTCCATATGGATTACCAGTAACCAAATTAAATTTTTTAACAAAAAAAGGATCTCTTTCACTGGCTCCAACATACTCATTTTCCTTATCGTTTTTTTCTAATCTATATGCAACTGGTCAGGGACAGCCCCAATAAATCTTATAATTGGAAGAGACCTTTAGTTTAATGATATAATCAAACCTGACTCCAGACAGGAAACAACTCCTTTCTATAACATCACTAAGTTGATATCCATCTGTTGTTTGATTGTTCCAAGTGTTGGAAAACTCATTTATTCTCATAAATGGCAGGCGTTTCATTTGCAGAAAGTCCTCAGCAAACCAGATCTGAATCAAATCAAGTCCTATAAAATGTTAGACCATCCACTTTTATAGTAGAAAGGACTGTTTCAAAACAAAATTTGGCTAAGGAAATATACTTTGGAAAACATCTAGACAATAATATTATTGTTTAGGGGCCATGGAAAAGTTATTTTTCTACCATTCATTATTAATGACATACAGGTGAATAATTTTCCAATGAGACAAGAGCCTGGCAAGAAGACACCTGGGAGACAGGTGGATGAGCCCCAAACACTGCAGTCTCTGCCTTATCACACCTTGCATGTAGATGGGTTAGGGAAAGACAATGTGAACAACAGAAAAAGAACAGAGCATAGAGTCTAAAAAGCGTCTGGATTCAAATCTCAGCTCCGCAACTGGTTCTAAGTCTCACTAGCTACAGAAAGTTAGAATAGAAACTAAAGCTCTCTGAGTCTCCATTTCCTCATCTGGATCTGGAAACTGAAAATAATAACAAATATTTTACAGAGCTATTAAGAGAATTAGATGAACTCAAATGAGCTGATGTATGCAAATGTTTTTTACAAATAGCAAAGTGATACACAGATGTAACTATCAGTTATGACCTTCAGTACTTAATGTAAGCAAAAATGAAAATAAGCTGGAGATGAGAGAAAGATTAACTAAAAGCAGAGCAAGAGATAAGAATAAAGAAAGGAGTGAATAACTGAAGGTGAAAGTGCAAAGCCTGCAAGAGGAGAAAATTTGTCTTGCATTCAGAATTTTTAAAATACTTTTATCAGTGCATAATAATTGTACATATTTTTGGAATATGTGTAATATTTTGATAAATGCACAATGCATAATGATCCAATCAAAGTAATTAGGTTATTCATCATTTTGAACATTTACTTCTTTGTGTTGGGAACATTCCAAATTTTCTCTTTTAGTGCTACCAAAAATTTGGCACCTGTCTCCCAAAACTGCATCAGAAAAAGAGGAACCAGCAGTTTGAGGAAAAGGAACAAGTCTATTACCTTGCCAGCAAATGAGGAAAATGCCTGACAATGGTCTCAAAATCCAAATTCCTGCGTCTGAGCAGAAGTAGAGTGTTTAAAAGTTCTGATCCCATAATCCCATGTTGGGCCAAGACAAGCCATGGCCTCCGCCTGAATTAATCCTATCTTCAGCGTAAGAGGATCTCGTGACCTCCACCCATCCTGTCTTCAGTGATCTCCTCTGGCGCAAAGAATGAGAGACATTCCCTGCCCCTTCCTGGCACCGGCCTGAGGGTGCAACTTTCAGTTCCTAAGAAGTTGGTAGACCTATTAACAAACCTCTCTTCCTCTCCCCCTTCCTCCACCTTTCTAAGCCTCTAGTAACCACTATTCTACTCCATCAGATCAACTTCTTAGCTTCCACATGGGTGACAATATGTGATTGTCAACTTTCTCTTTCCCGCTTATTTCATTAACATGATGTTCTCCGGTTCCATCCATCCATTTTGCTTTGAATGGCAAGATTTCATTCCTTTTTATGGCGGAAGGTTATTTCATGGTATAGATAGATAGATAGATAGATAGATAGATAGATAGATAGATAGATAGATAGATAGATACAGCTCACATTTCCTTCACCCATTCATCCATTGATGGACACTTCAGTTCATTCTGTATCTTGGTTAGTATGAATAGTGCTGCTATAAACATAACAAGTGCTGGCAAGGAAGTAGAAAAAAAGGTAACGCTCATACACCATTGATGGGAATGCAAATTAGTATAGCCATTGTGGAAAATAGTATGAAAGTTCCTCAGAAAAACTAAAAAAAAGAAATATTCATGTGATCTGGCAATCTCACTGCTAGATACATATCCTAAAGAAAGGAGACCAGTATATCAAAATGGTACCTGCACTACGACTTTATTAAATAAATGTCTTAGTATCCTGTGCTAAATGCTATCAAAAAAATTTTTAAAGTAGTAATGAAGTAGCAGAAACTATAATCCTGGCTTCATAAAGTGCTTCATATTAGAATTTGGAGGCAGAAGACCTGGGCTTTATATTTACTTGACAGGCCCTGTGACTTCAGTTAATGATTTGACCAGATTGAGCCTCATTTTTCTTATCCGCAAAATTGGAATAATAAATATCTATTCTCCCAGGTTGTTGATGACAATTAATTGAGAAAGCAACTGTGAAGATATATCATGAATATGTTAGCAATTAGTGTGATTCTGTTAATAAGCACAGATAGGCTGGTAAAAATATTGTTAGAATAACAATATTTTGCAAGGACTGCAAAGCTGTGCTATTACATAATGATATTTTCAGCACAATCCTGGGACCAGCAAGCAATGATCAGGATAAAGAATCTCTGGGAATCCTTCTTATAGTTAGAACTTTGGCTCAAGAAGAGTGGTGGGGGGAGGGTGACTAGGGTAGG
This sequence comes from Nycticebus coucang, assembly GCF_027406575.1. Classification (NCBI taxonomy): domain Eukaryota; kingdom Metazoa; phylum Chordata; class Mammalia; order Primates; family Lorisidae; genus Nycticebus; species Nycticebus coucang. The sequence goes on along the minus strand of NC_069793.1, from coordinate 97,405,806 downwards.
GGAGAACTGATATCATCAGGTTACATTCCAGAGTTTCAGATTCCTAATATACACTTTCTTAGAAGTCATCGTCTCTGTTTGACAGACACAGCTATAAACCAGAAACAGGTCAGCCAAAAATAATTAAAGATTAAATAACTGTTCTGTAATGAGAAACACATTTTTTTTTTCTTTTTTAACTCCAGTAGGCTTGAGTGTTGCCCTATGGCTGTAGGAGACTAACACAATAGGAATATAACTGAAGTGGAGAATTATGGCTTCAGTTGTCTTATCACCCTTTCTGTCCTTTTTTTTTTTAATTATTTTTTATTAAATTACAACATTGTACATGGATGCATTTGTGGGGTGCAGGGTACTGCTTCGATATGCAATGTGAAATGCTTATCTTTTTTTTTTTAATTTCAGATTAATATGAGGGTACAAACAGGTTCCACTATTTGCATTTGTTAGGTAAAGTTCAAGTTGTAGTTGAGCCCTTCACCCGTATATCCCTACATTGTGCCCATTAGGTGGTAGCACACCAAATCCTCCCCAACCTCCCCATCACCTGAATGTCGCCGCTTTTTTCTCTCCTGAGGGAGTATAGTGGGATGTCTACTGATTTCAGATTAGTGTTGAGTATATTGGATACTTGCTTTCCCATTCTTGTGATACTTAGGAGAATGTTCCTCAGCTCCACCCTGGTTAATACAAAAGATGTAAAATCTCTATGTTTTTATGACCAAATGGTATTTCGTGGTATACGCACACTACAGTTTATTAATCCATTAACCCTAGTTGATGGGCACTAGGGTTGTTTCCACATCTTGGTGATTGTGAATTGACAATCACAATCTGGTGCAAACATAACAAGTGCTGGCAAGGAATCTTGTAATCTGCAATACACATTCTGGTGCAAATGTCCTTTTGGTAAAATGATTTTTTTCTTCTGGGTAAATGCCTAGTAGTTGGACTGTGGGATAAAATGGAAAGTCTATTTTTAGCTCTTTGCGGACTCACCATACTTGTTTCCAAAGAGGCTGCACTAGTCTGCAATCCCACCAACAGTGTCAAAGTCTCTTTCTCTCCCCAACCACACCAGTGTCTGCAGCTTTGGGACTTTGTGATATGGTCTCTTCTCTCTGGGACAGGGTGATATCTCAAGTTCTCACTTCTTTCCTGGTAAATAGGTGCTAATTGCAAATTCACAGTATATGGACTCTTGGGGGACTTTTATTTGCTTGCTGCATAACGTGCTCCTTTCTCTGGAAAGACTATTTCCTATTTCCTTTGGTAGAAATAGTTCTTTAGTTCTTTGCAGTCTTAATGGGCTATAAATAAAGATATCATGTCTTTCTTGAAGGGAAGGCCAGGAGGAAGGGTAGATTCATGAGTCAAGCTTGACCAATAAGACATTGAATGCAAAGAAAAAAGAATTGAACATATTATCAGAGCTTTGTTACCTGACGAAACTATGATTAGCTATCCTTATCTTCATTTCCCAAGAGCTCCCCTTTTCCAGACCCTTCAAACTGTGGTTCCACACATGTTCCTTTGGTTTTGTGAGTCATCTCATATGCTTTCACTAAATAGCTTCCTTACTTGAGTTAGTCAGAAAGGGTTTCTTTTGCTTCAACCCAAAATAAACATAATACACAATGATACCCCAACTTTCTAGTGTTACGGCATTATCTCAGCCAGCTATAAGACTTATAAGAATGAGCATTACTTGGATTTATTTTTCCCTTGTTCCATTAACACAGGAAAATACTTGTAAGTAAAGCTACTCATCCTCGCAAGGCACAAACCCCACCTGTTTCATACATCAGCCTTAGGTAAGAATAGCACCCTTTGGCAGCATTCACACCTGACTCAAGCAGAAAATTCATTGTAATCCAATTTATTTGCGATTTATTTTGCCTCTGCTTTTGATGTCATGTCAAGAAATCATTGCCAAATACAATATTATGAGGCTTTTCTCCTATTCTTCTTCTATGAATTTTGTTGTTTCAGGTCTTATGTTTAGTAGCAGCCTGTATAGCCTTTGGCTAGGAGGAGAGAGAGCTATACAGGTATTTCTTATAACTCTCTCTCCTCCTAGCCATAGGCTATATAGGCTACTACATTTATGTCTTTGATCTATTTCTAGTTAATTTTGATACGTGGTTTAAGATTACAAATAATAGAAATTTAAGATCAAATGTAATCCTGGTAACTATGGTCAGAAGACTTAATAGTATACTTGAACTTTGTTGACAGAACGGATCTTAAATGTTCAACCAAAAAATAAAAAGTCATGTGAGGGATACATATGTTAATTAGCTTGATTGTGGTGATCATTTCCCAATGCATACATAGATCAAAACATCACATTATACACCAGAAATATGTACAATTTTTATTTTGTCAAAAACAATATAAAGAACCAAATGTTATAACTTTTGTTATAAAGAAAAGAAATTTAAACATTATCATCATCATCCAAGAAATCCTGGCATCACCTAGTAGAAAGCTCTTACCAAGGCAGTTTGTTGAGTCAGAATCCCTGAGTAGGAAAGAACATTGGTAGTTGAGGTATTTCTTCGCGCGTGGTGTGAGAACTGCGGGTTTGCCGAAGGGTCATTTGGAGCCCCTCCGACATCCTTTATAAAAGCCCTCTCCCCTTCCAGTACTCAAGGTTCTCCTTCCTTGTCCTTTAAGACCCTACTCTTGTCAGACTTCAAACAAACCATGGCCCAGCTATGTGCCAGGAAAGATGTGTGCCAGAACCTGTTACCTGATTTAACAGCATCTGGAAAAAGTTTATGCATATCTTCTCAAGATACGACTCCATCTACATTTGAGTGGGAAACTCAAACATTAAAACACTTTCATCTCCATTTATTCCCTCACTTGTTTATTCATTTATTCTTGGTTTTTTGATAAATAACTATTGGCACCAACATGCCCCTAGCATCATGCTAAGATCTGGAAATACAGCTATTAACAAACCCACAAGAATCTAAATACTTGATGTGGAAGGAAGAGATAATGTAAGGAGCCCATTAAATATCTCAAAAGAAATCATTGGTGACAATAGCTGCCTAATTTAATATGTGGAACCAAGCAAGTTGTTGGTTGAAAGATTCTGGACCCATATCTCATAGGATCCTATTGATGAGGTCAGTCCGTATGCTGTTTAGATCATTTATAACAAATAGAATCAGACATAAAGCCATAGCATCTGGAATTTTGATCAGGTGAGATACCAGAATAGACAGGGAGAACACCACCACCTTGTCCCCTGTGGTGTACAGTGACGATTCTGCTCAATCATACATCATTTTTATCTTCTCTCTCATTAAAAGATGACTGCCCATTAAAATCTAATAAAAACAAATACAGAAAGAAGTCCCTACCTTTGCTAACTGCGATCAGAGCCATAGATGTTACCCATGTGAATAACTAATAAATTGTTCACTTTCTACACTTTTGCCCCCCTGATTTTGTCAGCAAACTTTCCAGTTGCCATCTCAGGCATTCTAAGAAAATGTCCTGATCCTGTATTTTAAAGCAGAAGTAAACTCACAATATAATTGGATATGGCTTCAAGACTATTTTCGTCTGAGATAGAGGGTAAAAATTGCCTTATAATAGAGATTTTAATTTGTTTTAATTGATATTCATTTTTGGTTTCATTTCTCTGACTCATTTTGTTGAAGTGAGTTTTTTTGTGGTTTTTGTTTTGTTTGTTTTACCGGGAGTGTGGGCTTTTTTCTTGGAAATCTGCCAGTGTGGCTGCAGGAGGCAGTATCCTTTAGGGTTTCCCAGACACCGGTCCTGTAGGTAACTGTCAAGTGAGAAGGGACAACAAATTAAAACTGAGCCAAATGACTCATTTTTATCAGAAAATGAGCTACACTTTAAGCCTAACTGCTCTGCAACTCAACTGAGAAGGAGATGTGATGAAAGGTTTCTCAGAGACAATGAACAGGTATCTCAAGGGGATCAACAGGACGGTCGCACCCATACCTCATGTTTTCTGACGCGAACAGACACTTTAGCAGCACAATAGCTTGTATTCACAAGATGTCAGGCTATTGAAAGATTTCTTCAGACATTCTGAAATATCTTTCTAATGAGAAATTAAAGTTAAAAGAGCAATGGTATCAGAGAGATCTTTTTTCCCCTCTATGTTCTTTAGATTAGGAAACAAAATCTCTGAATACTCTTTTGTGACCAGGCTATTGACCATTCCTGGAGGCTTGGACGAATTTCTTTATGTGGACATTTAGGAGGCTCAATTCAGGTAGAAAGGGTTGGGACCTGTCAGCTAATCCATCCTTCCTCGGGGACAGTTCAAAAGGAAGAAGAGAATGTATGCTGGTAGGCAGCACTTAGGAAGTGCTGTTCGCCTGGGATCAGAGGCTGCTTTGCTTCGAAATATCCCTTTTTCATTTACTGATCAAGCACACTGCACTAGGCACTCAGTCAAGCATTAACTCAACTGAGATTTCAGTTCCTACATCATAAAAAATGAAAGTCGAGCGCCTAGGCGGGGAAAGATGAGAACACGTGAACCCAATCTACCTTATCATGCAGGAATCTCCAGCGAGGTACCAACCGCAAGGCTTTCACCTGCTCCCTGAAGGAGCAAGGAGCATAAATGGCCCAGTGTGGAAATACCGCAGCTCAAAATTCAGGTTACTTTCCTTCCAACTAGATTAAGCTGGCTACGGCACAGCAGACTGATTTCTGGAAATCCAACACATTAAAACTCACGTTCATGGATGCTCTCAGACTACATTTAAGAGCCTAAGGTTTCTTGTCTGTTTGAATCAGTGGTATGACCTAGTGTCTGGGGCCCACTTTGCAGCCAGCAGAGATCCCAACCGTCTCATCAATCGTTGTGTCCCCACACCTGGCACTGTGCCTGAAACACAGTGGCCTCCCAGTAAATAGGTGATGAAGGAAAGAGAGACCGAAAATAAAATGAACTCGTAGCTGTTATCAACTTGTACTCTGTGTCACTTATTTTAGTTGAATTGGGATTCTGGCTGTTTTTTCCAGTTTTAACTTTGCACTTTATCTAATTCAATAGACTGAAAGTTCAGCTGTTAAGAGACGAGGCTTTGCTTGGTGTTGTTTTTTAGAAGGCTAAGGGTAGACACCACAAATGTGTTATGTTATCCTCCAGCAGGACGGAAAGCTTCCCTGTAATCCTTTGCTCACATCATCCCCTCAATCTGCCCCAAGGAGATATACATGCCCACGTTTCTAGGAGAAGGAGCCTTGTATTAGAACACAGCAATCAACTGCTAATCAGCAAAAACCTCAATAAGCCGAAGAAATAATAGCCCCTAAGGGGCGTTCTGGCCCTCTCCCTTCCTGCTTCCACACTACGGAGACTTTCCACTCTCATAACTTTAAGGGAATAAGACAACAGCCAGAGTCTTCCCCCCTTTCTCGTTCCGTATCTTCTACTCTTCTTCTTGCTACCCCACTTTTTCATGCTGTCTTTACTCCCCCCGCCTCCTTTCTCCTTTGTGGCCAGAGTGGTTGCATCTCTCTTCCTGTTCCCAGACATTCCCCTCCTCCCAGGAGTCTCGGAAGCAGAGGATGGTGCAGCTCCTGATCTCTGCCTCGTATGCAGCCTAAGTTGTTGAGCCCATTGAGATCTAAGCACGGGTGAATTTGGTGACTATTTCCAAGATGCAATTTCCTCTAAATTCCCTTGAAGCTCTTCTTCAAGAAGTCCCTGCCTATCAGGCTGTCCTGAAAGAAGGCTCTCCTCCTAACTAGCTCAATATGATAGCATTCCTTCACTGAGGCAAGAAAGAAGAAAAGACCTTCATGAAAAGGTCCGCGCTGTCTGTGGTGGAAGAACGTGTCACTTAAGGGATTGGTTCAGTGTCAGTCAGTACAGTGTCATGATAAGTAGTGTGGACTATGGAGTCAGCGTGCCTGGCTTGGAGTCAAGGTCAGTCAGTCCAGTGTTGTAATAAGTAGCGTGGACTATGGAGTCAGCGTGCCTGGCTTGGAGTCAAGGTCAGTCAGTCCAGTGTCGTGATAAGTAGCGTGGACTATGGAGTCAGCGTGCCTGGCTTGGAGTCAAGGTCAGTCAGTCCAGTGTCATGATAAGTAGAGTGGACTATGGAGTCAGCGTGCCTGGCTTGGAGTCAAGGTCAGTCAGTCCAGTGTCGTGATAAGTAGCGTGGACTATGGAGTCAGCGTGCCTGGCTTGGAGTCAAGGTCAGTCAGTCCAGTGTCGTGATAAGTAGCATGGACTATGGAGTCAGCGTGCCTTGGAGTCAAGGTCTTCATTTGTTAGCTATAAGACCGAGGACAAGTTTACTTCTCTCTGTCCCTCAGTTTCATCACCTGCAAAGTGGGGATGCCTTGCAACCCCGATTCCCTAGAGTTGTTATGATTATTGAACAAGAATAGAAAAATGACAGACAGATAAACAGATGATAGACAGATAAGTGAATGGAGGGATAGAGGGATGGATAGATAGAAAGACAATAAAAAAAGAGCAGCCTTTGGCACTTGGAAGCTGGCCCTGCAGTCACTGCCATGCCCTATTGTTCTCCTGTTGAACATAAAAAAATCTCACAGAATACCAACGTCAGACAAGGTTACTCGGAAAGCATGACGCAGTAACACAGAGAAAATCCACTTCATAATTTTGTCAAAGAACAGACAAACACAAGGTTACTGTATAGCCATAAAACATCGAACACCTCTCCCTCTGGACGAAAATGAGTGACGGCTACTTCTTTACCCATTACAGCATTATCCCAGCTCTAATCTCCCCTTCCTATAGGTACGATTGAATGAGATATTCAATCCTAATATTGCCCCTGCTTTTTGTTAACATCCAATATAAAGTCAATTTCTGCTTCTTTAGAGCTTTCCCAAATCCCTCAATTAAACCCCGTATCTTTTATTAGGTTCTTTCTAATATGCTGTTACTGAGACACCCCACAGTTCGCCCCCTCCCCTTCCAGTAACTAGTCATAAATTCAACTCTCTCAACATCTCATGTTCCTCTTGTCTTTGGCTGAAAGGTATTGATGATTGATAGATAAATGTATAATTGATAGATACCTACATACATATATGCGTACATAAATCATGTTCAATACACAGTGTTTGCAAAGTCTTTCCTATCATCATCTCATACGTAGTGCGAGAGCATTAAGTACAGGACAGGAAAATCATGTGAAACATAAGAACCAGGAAGGATATTCAAAGGTCAGGCCTGTCCATCAAACATTGAGACTAAATCATGTGTCTATAAGTCTTAGACCATGAGACAACCGGGGAAACACCGAGAGCTTATGGGGATTTGTGGTCAGGAAACAAGGTAATGTATTAAAAGCACTCACACACTGGCAGGGCACCCATAGCACAGTGGTTACAGCACCAGCCACATACACCAAGGGTAGCAAGTTCAAATCCAGCCCCGGCCAGCTAAACAAGAATGACAACTGCAACAAAAAATAGCCAGGCGTTGTGGCAGGTGCCTGTAGTCCCAGCTACTTGGGAGGCTGAGGCAAAAGAATTGCTTAAGCCCACGAGTTGGAGGTTGCTGTGAGCTGTGACACCATGGCACTCTACCAAGGGCTGCACAGTGAGATTCTGTCTCAAAAAAAAAAAAAAAGAAAGAAAGAAAACAATGCCTGCATATAGAAAGCATGCAATGCTTTAGCAATTTTTTCTTCACCTTGTCAAATTCTTAGGTATTGCTTGAAACTAAAATGGCATTTACTCTCTATTTATATGGTATGGACTCAAAAGGCCAGGAACACTACTTTTACCCTGAACCAGCCCATGACAAAGTGCTCTGAGGCTCTACCTTCCGAGAGCTCTGGGCATTCTTGTCTTCAACTGGAAAGCACAAACATGTTTCTGCATAGCAATAATACCTCTGTCATTTGGCATTCTGTGGTTCGGCCCCATGACAGTCATTTGCAGTGTAAATTCAAGTCACATCCCAGCAATTTTGCTATCACTCTTACTGTGGAGTCACCTTGCAGGTTTCCTGTATGAGACCATGATTATTTTTCAACTTTATTGCTAAGTTGATTTGTTTTCCATTTGCTTATTGATGAATTTTGCTGTTCACTGGAGTATCTGTTCAGTGGCTAGTAATAAGCCCAGGCAATCTTTACAGGACAAACTTCATGAGCAGGCAAAAATAACAGGTGAAACAAATGGTGGTCCAGGAATCATTGTTCATTCTCCAGCTTCTATTCCAGGTGCTTATCAATTTATTTCACTGATAAGCGTGGCACGCTCACAACAAAGCTATGGAGAGTGGAAAACAATACATCTATGCCCATTATTTATTCATGCCCAAGTCATATGGATGAAAAATGCTTAACCATTAACACCAGAACCGCAATCCTTTTTGATAATTGTGCCATTGCTTTCTTTACTATTCACCCCCGTGGGGTGCTATATGTAGCAGACAGATGGTAGTTTGGTAACTCATTATTTGTGAGTCTTCGTCCAAAGCATAGGTATGACGACCCACACAAATAGCTTCTGGCTTCTAGTGTCTATATTATTGGAAGGAAATATACACACAGTATAATTCACTTCAAATTAGTTTGTGTAACTCATTATTTGTGAGTCTTCAAAGCATAGGTATGGGATGTTTACATCTGTGGGTGGACCTAAGTTTATATGCTAGATTTTAAAAGTACATTTATCATTCTAAAGTGATACAGTAGTCAGGAAATGTTTACGATATAAAAAATATCAAAATGCCTATTGTTTCACATCTTTCAAAAGATGCTCACTGTTAATACAATAGAACCCCTATAGTTGACCTCCTCCTGACATCGACCAAGCCCTTAACTTGGCCTAATTTTCGTAGACTGGACATGCACCACATGTATGTACGTATCAGGAGAGTAGGCCAAGTTCCTTATGTTGATCACCTGCAAATGTTGGCCAGTTTGTTAGTCCCTTGGGCAGTCAACTTACAGAGGTTGTGGTCTATTTAGTGCATCTTAAGTTCTCTTTGTAATGTATGTTTCTAATAATTTGGAGCTAGCCAAGTGGAACAGGCGCACCAAGGGAAGGAATGGTCAGTGGGAAGCAGGCAGGGCAGAGGGGAAGGGAGAGCAGAGGCAAAAACCCAACTAAAGGACGCAGGGGACACTATTTGGGTGACAGGCAACTTACAGCCACAATCTAAGCATTACGAAATCATCTATCCTGTAACAAAACATTTGTACACGTACCTCGTTAACCAGTTTGTTGTAAGTATTTCAAATTATATAAAGCCAGCACAGTGTACCCCATATATGCACTAACGTACATAGCTATGATTTAATAATAACAATATAAATAAATAAATAATTAAAAAAATCAAAATTAAAAAATAAAATATGGGGGAAGTGGAGAGCAGAGAGAGAAAGAAGGAGGGAAGGGTGGGGAAAGGAAGAGTAGAGAGAGGGAAGGAGGGAGTGGGGTGGGGCCCTCGTGCATGCCACACCTTCTGGGGAAAAGACACGGTTGCAAGAGGGACTTTACCTAACAAATGCAATCAGTGTAACCTGGCTTATTGTACCCTCAATGAATCCCCAACAATAAAAAAAAAAATAAATGCAATTAACCAGAAAAAAAAAAGAAAGCCATAAGGAAAAGAAGATAGATTTACTATTCATAAAGCATGAGTAGGTCATCATAAAGGTCCTCATCCTCATCGTCTTCACACTGAGTAGGCCAAGGAAGGAGAAGCAGAGGAGGGGTTGGTCTTTGCGTCCAAAAGGTGGCAGAGGCAGAATAACGTACGCAGCTCAACCTGTGTTGTTCACGCCAACCGCGTATGTATACACATGCATGAATATATTTGTATTCATACTATACATACTATTTTAAGGAAAAAAAAGTTTTTAAAGGGTCTCCATTTGGGATATTCTGGTTCTGTTTTTCCTGACGAGCTGGTCATAATCGTTTAAATGTTTGACTGGAGTCTTGGGGAATACCCTGGTTCTAGTCACTTAAAAAAACATTATCTTCCTTCATTTATTCTTCTCCTTGTGTAAGTAATGCAATAGAATTTTGCTACATGTTCGTTTAATATTACATTATAACCCCAAAACCTAAGCAAATTTATTTTCTTTAAGTATCATCCTCACATCAGTTATATGTTCCTTTTCTGGAAAAAAGCATTATCTAATAACCTTAGTAGGAAAATCATTCATATAATGACTCAGTAGTGTGAGTTTCATTTCTTCAATGTTGCCCTTGTGGGTGCCGCTCTTTAAAGGAGGAGAGTGTGGACTAAATTCCTCCATGAGCAGGAGCTTCTAAGACTATTTTTTGTTGCTTGAAGAGTCACTTGCATCAATAAGGTGTAGATTGCAATGGGAGGTAAATGGGCAAAGAACAGAGGGGAGCCCAAGGAGAAAGGTAGAACGAGAGTAATTTCTCAAACCGAAACCCAACAACGCAAAGAGGCACCTTAGCTCCTTACACAGGCTCCCATGACTGGAGAGGATTAGACAAGTTTCTGTATAATGAGGAGGCAATTAGAACGAGTTCAAAACAGCCTTGTTATTTATGATTGAGCAAGGTCAATGTGATTAAGTCTTCTCCATTATTTATAAGTTTCTCTGTAATTACTGTAAATTCTAGGTGTTTTGTATGTTATAATGGAATTCATGGTAATGTTATTTTAGGTCCTCATGACACGTGCATCTGTTTCTCCCAAAATTTCAGTCACTAAAGCAGAAATATACACCGTATGCACTGACATTAATCAAGAGAAAGCGCAGAATGATTTTTGGCATACTGAAATTTTTTTAAAAGACCATAGAATAATGAAAAACATAGTCACTTTTATTCTCCTTCCTTTGCTTTGGGAGAAGAATTTTGAAGAGCAGTTTACATCACACTCTTGGCTCGAGCCTTTTTTGAATGTCTCATTCGGTGGACACTTATAATTAAACACATGACTCCTATGATTAATGTCAATGTTTGTGGTTAGATGAGTCAATTGTTAAATCTGCTATAGCCCTTAGATGCAGGGATGAACAAGGAGTGAGTGAGCATTCTCCTCTAAATTTGCATGACTAACATTTCCACATTGATGGGAGAGTTAGCTTACAGCATCTGTTTCAGACGCATGAAAATCCAATTAAACTACCAGCTATCAGAATTACCGTGGAGCAAGTACCAACACAGGAAACCATGGCCTCATTATATTATGAATTTTATACCAGAGATAAAAGTTCCATTCCAAGTCAGTCAGTCACACTGATGGACTCATTTCCCAGAAAGCTAACGAATACTTTTTTTTTTTTTTTTTTTTTATTGTTGGGGATTCCTTGAGGGTACAATAAGCCAGGTTACACTGATTGCAATTGTTAGGTAAAGTCCCTCTTGCAATCATGTCTTGCCCCCATAAATGTGACACACACCAAGGCCCCACCCCCCTCCCTCCTTCCCTCTTTCTGTTTCCCCCCCATAACCATAATTGTCATTAATTGTCCTCATATCAAAATTGAGTACATAGGATTCATGCTTCTCCATTCTTGGGATGCTTTACTAAGAATAATGTCTTCCACGTCCATCCAGGTTAATACGAAGGATGTAAAGTCTTCATTTTTTTTAATGGCTGAATAGTATTCCATGGTATACATATACCACAGCTTGTTAATCCATTCCTGGGTTGGTGGGCATTTAGGCTGTTTCCACATTTTGGCGATTGTAAATTGAGCTGCAATGAACAGTCTAGTACAAGTGTCCTTATGATAAAAGGATTTTTTTCCTTCTGGGTAGATGCCCAGTAATGGGATTGCAGGATCAAATGGGAGGTCTAGCTTGAGTGCTTTGAGGATTCTCCATACTTCCTTCCAGAAAGGTTGTACTAGTTTGCAGTCCCACCAGCAGTGTAAAAGTGTTCCCTTCTCTCCACATCCACGCCAGCAAATGGAAGAACATACCATGCTCATGGATGGGAAGAATCAACATTGTTAAAATGTCTATACTTCCCAAAGCAATCTACCTTTTCAATGCCATTCCTATCAAAATACCAACATCGTACTTTCAAGATTTGGAAAAAATGATTCTGCGTTTTGTATGGAACCAGAAAAAACCCCGTATAGCTAAGGCAGTTCTCTGTAACAAAAATAAAGCTGGGGGCATCAGCATACCAGATTTTAGTCTGTACTATAAAGCCATAGTGCTCAAGACAGCATGGTACTGGCACAAAAACAGAGACATAGACACTTGGAATCGAATTGAAAACCAAGAAATGAAACTAACATTTTACAACCACCTAATCTTTGATAAACCAAACAAGAACGAATACTTTTTTAAAGAAGATTTTTCTTTGGGTAGATAGGCGATTTTGACGAGTTTTCATAAGCTCCATCTAAAATGTAGTTTAATAACGACTCAGAAATATAAGTTTTAGTAAAAGAAGATTAGATGCTGGAGTAAGAGACAAGAGGCTAAATCGGAAGATAGAACAAAAAAAATTATGGTTCTACCCTAGGTGATAGGAAGTTGAATCAAAAATTTCACAGGCTTAGAACTATATTCTCACCTGCTCTCTGACTAAGAAGGTGAAGAAAGGAGATGTTCTGTATGAGCCTGAGGGACCAAGCCAGGTCACAGAAGCAGTGGGCTCTCTCTGACAGGGCTACGGCTAGATGATCCGTGGGAGGCACTGGTCCTGCAGAGACATATCACTGTATCTGGAGTTTTTCCCACTGAAACTAAACTACACTAAGGGTATGATGCAGCCCTCTTCCTGTCCAAATCACACATGTAGTAGCAGGAAAATAGAGCAGCAGCTGTGAGCTGCAATGTGCCCAAGAGCCTGCCATCCTCCCGGAATATGCCACAGAAGGCCTCACCTCTCAAGTCTCAGACACGGCATCCTCTCATCTTGTTTGACCTACAATGCTTATGAATTCTATCCTCAAAATTGGTCTCTTGCTAAGCCAATGACTAATAGAATAATTGAGAAGAAAAGATAAAATTTTATCATGAGACAACCCAGATGTCAGCCAGAGGAGTCTAGCTTAATACTAGTTTAGCAATAAGATCATGATTCCCACCGTGCACACACGAACCCTATGCCCACGTAGCCCAGCCACACTGCATAGTTCATCTTGTTTGAGCACCTGTGTTCATCTCCACCTCCACGACTTTGTTCACGCTGCTGGTCCTGTTGCCCGATGTGCTCTGTGCCTCTTGTGTACCTGGTAAACTCCCAGTCTTGCTTTAATACCCGGTTCAGATGTTTAACAGCGATTGGTACCTCTTCTATCCTACCATGGTCTTTTCATACATAAACTCTATCACAGCCCTTAGCATCCTGTGTTCTGACACACACACACATACACACACACACAGAGGGTGCCAGAAAGTGTGTACCCTTTAAATCTGTACCCTTTAAAAAGGAAAAAAAAACTATGCAATTATATATTTCTTCCGCAATTACAAGAGATATAAGATGTGGGTGGCGCCTGTGGCTCAAAGGAGTAGGGCGCTGGCCCCATATGCTGGAGGTGGTGGGTTCAAACCCAGCCCTGGCCAAAAACTGAAAAAAAAGAGAGAGAGAGATACAAGACGCAATATACAAGATAAGAAACATTGTCAGTATATACCGAGTATTACAATTTCAATAGTCTTTTCCTTTCTTAAAATGTGTATACATTTTTTGGCACTGTGTGTGTGTCCATGTGCCCTTTTGATGATGAATTCCAGGATAAGAGAGACAGTGATACAAGGACAAACAATTTAGTAGCAGTGTCCTTAACTCCTCTGACCTTTCATTAGAGCATGAGTGATCTGTAAGATAGAGAGGGGATCTTGGATTTAAAAAAAGAGAGAGAGTACCTGCGATATGGAGGAATAACAATTTGATTTTTTTTTTTTTTACTTTGCTGGAGCGTGAGTAAATTGAGTTCCTATTCGAGCATGGATGGAGAGTCACAGGACAGCCCATTAAACAGATTGGACACACATGGTTGAGAGGCCGCCTTAAGGCAGGGTGCTCATGGGTTTAGCTCACTTCCATGGACCCTGGGAAATGGAAATGGGAGCTGCAAACTACTTCCAGACTATACACTTCGGGAAGCTAATTGGAGCCATAATAGGTAGGGACTAGTACCTACAACAGTATCTTAAGGATGAAGTCTCAGTCCTGCCTGGGTCGGATAGACTTTTTTATCTTTGTGATCTCAGCACACAGGATTGACTAACAAAAACGTGTGCTGCTAAAAAAAGAACTGCTACAACAGCCGATGAAAACTCAGAGCATTTTTGCATTCTGAAACAGTCCATATTGTCCTCTTTAGACCTAATAAACAAAGGGATACCTTTTCTTTAACGTATAAACCATTTAAAGAACTGAACTGGCACAGAGAAAAAGCAGTTAGTTACATATTTCAATGAAAATAGACTAGGGAAAGTGAGAGATGTATAAGCTTCATTATGACACTTGGTATTTTTTTTTCCTACTGTATGTGCATGGCAAATCCTGTTTAAAATAAGATCCTTGTAACCAGCAAGCGTGTAGGTGGGTTGCAGCATTCTCAACAGTCATAAAGTCCATATGCTTCCTCCCTGCTGCTCAAGTACATTGTTTTTTCATTACTAGAATTGTTTTGCAATTGAAGGGACAGTGACTCTGCTTCCAAGGAATTTGTAATAAAGTCAGAAAAGGATCATTTTGAACTGGGCCAAAAATTCTCTTAAATATATGATACATGGATTATAGAGAATTGTCCATGTGGACAGTCTATAATTTCTTTCCTTCTGATCTCTGTGAAGCCCACTCCACTCGAGATCTTGCTTTCTACTCTCCTGTTCCTCTCAAAGTCACCAATGACGTCTGTGTTGCTAAACTGTAATGGTTGATGCTCAGTATGACCTACAACCAACAGCATCCAGCAGAGCTGATCTCCTGTGGTCACTGGACTCCCTGGACATCAGGTGTTCCTTCGTCTTCACTGGTCTTCACTCTCCTTTGCTGAATCCTCCCCTTCTCCAGCCTTCAGCTTTGGAGTACACTGGGGCTTGGTCCTGCCTCCTCTCTCCTTCTGTATCAATGGCCACACCAGTGGTGACCTTACCTAGTCTCAGAGTTGTAAGCATTCCCTTCATGGCCTTGAGCCTCCAGCACAGACTCCTGTCCCCAAAGTACCAACTCATCTATTCCCAACCTGCTGAGCACCTCCACATGCTTGTGTCAAATGGAATGTCAAACTTAACATGTCTGTAGATCAATTTCTCCTGATCTTCCCTCCCCAAACCTATTTTACCTTCAGTCTTCTCTCTCCCTATTGAAAGCAGTGCCATCTGCCCAGTTGCTCAGGCCAGAACTCACAGGCATCCTCAACTAATTTCTTTCTCTCACTCCCACAGTCAATTCTTCAGCCAATTTTTTGGCTCTACCTTCAAAATATTAATCCAAACAACCAACTATTCCAGAAATATCTATGGAAAGAGAACACAGTTTGCTATACTAAAGTCTAATTTAAACTCCATGCCCACAGGTATCTGTACCATAGGATGAACACATCAGACAATCTGCATGTGCCATCTGAAGCAATTGTCTTCAAGTCTCTTCTCTGAACATCCTAAACAAAAGAAAATTAAGTTTTGGTTTAGTGTCTGAGTTATTTTTTTCAAATATCTTCCTTCACAGATGCTAATGTCTCACAGTTAGTTCATTATTAGAAAGTGAATGTTTTTCCCAGAAGAGCATAATATTACTCACTTGGCAATCCAGAGAGTTCATGAATACATTTTAAGGTATGTGAAGATAATCAAGAATATACCAGTTTCAGCTTAGTGTGTTTGCATGGTAATTAGTAAGAAAGAGATCATTCACTTGTTACCACATCTTAATACTTATACATTTCTCTTTTCTTTCTTCTCAGTAATAAAGTACATTTTTATGCTCTAAAGTAAACAAATATTCCTTTTTGTACATAAAAAAACACATTTTATATCAGATAGAGGGTCAAAGTTGAAAACAGCGCATAATACAACAAACAAACTCATCTCCATGTTCTACAGAAAAAGAGCAAAGGAACATAATAATATTCTCATTTTTAGTGCCTTTATAAGTCCACTTAACAAGCATTTATTGAACATATGTATGTTCCAGGCACTTTGCTAGGGTTTCATGGTTCAAAGGTGATCACAGAAGATGTGTGTAGTTTCAGTCCCTCAGTACAACTTACAGTCAATGGACAGTAACAGAAAAAGAAATAGGTCATTACCCTCACAGTGAAACCTACTGAAATGGGTGAGGAGCCGAGTGTCATACAGGAGGGAACAGAGTATCTAGGAGCATCAAATTAACAGCAGCAAAGTCCTCCTGGAGAGTGTAACTTGCAAAGTGCAATCTGAAGAATGAAAAGGAAAAGCCAGCTTGTTAGGGAAGGAAAACTACTGTTGTAAGCAGAAGGAATCTCTTGTGCAAAGACTCAGAGGTGAAAGAATACCTTGTTAAAAATGTCCTAGAAGTTCAAAGTGTCCAAAGAGGAGAGGAGGAGTAAGGAGATGAAACTGAAGAAGTAAACTAGAGCCAGCTCTAAGCCATGCCAAAGAAACTGCACTTCATAGAGCAACAGAGAAACCTTAGGCATGAAAGCGAACAACCACATACGTGCTGGATGAAGATGATTTCATTGCATTATGAAAACACCAGCAAAAAGGAAGAGAAAAGCAGGAAAACAGAAAGCAGTAGGCATAATGTAGGCAAGAAAAGATGGTAGCCTGAACTAAGAGAATGAGGATAGGAAGAGAGAAAATAAATACCATGGATTCTACAAGTTTGCAACGTTGCCAAATAGGATTTTGGCGGCAAAGATTTTAAATTGTAACAATACATTCACTTAACAGTACCTGTTGAGCATCTACTATCAAAAGCATGCAAACCATCAAAGAAACTAAGACCCAAAGAAGTTAATTAAATTAATTCAGGTCACTTAAGTAATTACTGCCATATCTGAGTCTAATACAGGTCTTCCAGTTTAGTGATTACAGTTTAACATTTTATATGTAAGAATGCTCCAGTTATCTTAATAAAATGAATTCATATTCATTCATCTAAAATGCTACAAAAGTAAGGTTATGAACTCCAATGTTTAAAGTGAGCTTAATTCTGATACTTAATTCTGATCTAAAATTCACATTTTAGAAATGTTAATTGGTTGAATACTTTTTTCCAAATAGTTTACGTCCTTCTGAATTTGTCTGTACACATATACGGTTCATACAATTGCATCTTCAACCAAGAATAGCCTAATACTGTCTGCCAGGGCTGCCTCCAGCCATGACAGTAGATTGTTTGCATCAGCATGAAAATTTATCATAGACATTAACCTACTGCCTTGAATGGAAGGTTTCTGCAATAATGACTTGGAATATCAAAATCATGAATAAAATATGGGAATCAAGACTGCAAGTTATAAAGCTCTCTTATCAAGCCTACAAACTAAATGTGCTCTCAGAGGTGATGCTCCCACCTTGGATGACATAGATGAATGATGATGCTGATTAAGAAAAAGGAGAGAAAAGCAGGTTAGCACCTCAGGTTGAATTCCGTTGGCATTATTACCAGTTGGATCCAAATAAAATGTGTTAGTTTTTCTGTTTTCTCAGTGTTCAGCTGTGAAAATGGAGGTGTCTATGGAGCATGAGATGAGGAAATAGTGAAGATAAAATAAGTTTTTTCAAGAGACAAAAGAAGTATGATAAATGATAAGAGAAATACTTTGGTTAAGATAAAATTCTTCTTAGGACTGAGATGTCTTCTTGGTTTGCTTAGAGAAAATGAGGCACAGAAAATGCCACATTAATTTGTTGGGCTTGTGTAGAAGATGAAAGAAAAAGTGGAGTATTGCCCTGTACAAAACTGGGAGGGGTGATATAAAGCTTAGCATATAGAATACATGTTCAGACTCTTGGGTCAAATTGTCTAGATAAGCCTTGATGAAGCCATAAATATTTTTGAATGGTTTACCTGAACCTCTACAAATCCAGTCATAATTTAAACAGTACTGAGAATCTAGAAATTTCAAAATGACCCAAATGTTACTGAAAGGCTTTGGAGTGAACAGACACTGACCACTGCCTGAGGTTTCATACTGAAGATCTGCTTTTAAATCAACTAGAGCTCCTGAGCACCTCAGAGGGTGGGTGGTGCATCATATGGGAATCTTGTGTCAGTGAGATTCCACACAAATGAATAGCAACTACTGATTCAATTTGCATTGAGCTGAGGGACCCTGGGAGGCCAATACCAGCAAGCATTCTGCAAGAAGAGACAAGCATGTGGTCCCCTCCAACATTCCTCACTGGCTTTTATTGTAATCTCAGGCATGAGAAAATACAGCACAGCAGAAAGCTTCAAAGAGAGAGTCAAGGTTAAAACAGAAGCAGTTTATCTTTACCTGAATGATTGAACTCTCAGCATATTCTGTTTATTGCACTACATGACTTAGGACTGGGGCAGTGTGCTGTGTTTAGTGAGTACTGTTTTCAGTACTCACGGTCAACAGTGATGCTTGGCTTTTTCCCCGATTACTCTGTCCCTAGTGCCCAGCACTTTAAACCCTATTCTCTATCCTCCAATCACATTTTTGTTTGTTTGTTTGTTTGTTTGCAGGTAGCTGATCGGTTTCTGTTTGAGAAAACAAATACTATCTACTTCTTTACTCATTTTGAATTTTTCCTTATTCATCTTTATTGATATATTTGTATCAGGCAGGTAGAATAACTGTGTACATAAGATAACAAGGAAAAGTTTTTCTATTTCTTTAGAAAACTAATTGTGAGTACTTCAGAAGCAACCACTTAGGGCAGCCATAGGTGGCTGATGCCTATAATCCTAGCACTTTTGGAGTCCAGGCAGGAGTATCACCCAAGGGTAGGAATTTGAGATGAGTCTGGGCAACACAGTGAGTCCCTATCTTTACAATTTTTTTTTAATTGAGCTGGGGCTGCTGGTACACCCTGTAGTCCCAGCTACTCAGGAGGCTGAGGCAGGAAGATCACTTGAATCCAGGAGTTTGAGGTTGAAGTGAGCTATGATTGTGCCACACCATTCTAGCCCAGGTGACAGAAGGGTCACAAACAGCAAGTGGTCAACTGTAAGAGGAATGTTCAGCCTCCTAATAGGAGGTCCCTAATGAGGATTTCTAATAATAGTAAAAAAAAAAAAAAAAATACTTGTTCCTTGTGACATCTTCCTTGAAGGTTACCTATTAACAGACAAAAAAGCCCTAGTTCCTTTTAATAATGCAGTGTGAATTTACTTCAGCCCTTTAAAAGTCTTTTTATATTTTCTCCTATAGCTCGCCATTTAACTTTTTCATTTAATCTTTATACAACCGTAAAAGGTAGGGTTAATTATCCTCAGGCTGAGAAACTAGATAGCTTCCTCTGGGGATTTATCTAATCCGCAGGTATTTATTCAGTGTCCCGTTTGCTGGGGGTCATGAAAAGAGTAATTGGTGGTGATAGGATTGTTGACCCATCAGGTTTTGAAAGTTTTAACCAGACAGATTTAGATTAGAACCTCTGTAGTTTACTAACTTTATAAATTGGGCAAATTTCCTAAACTCTGTGAAACTCAGTTTGCTCATCTATAAAAATAGGTCTAATAATAGATGGTAGCACCCCTGCGATCCTGGTGAAATAACACTCGTAACGGGTTCTGGTGTGACGTTCAGGCAGGACTCTATGTGCTCTTCCCTTCACTGCATCCCAAGACTCACTGAAGTTAGATCAGGTTAAACAACATCTTTTCTGGCACTAAACAATTGAAAGAAGTCATTCAGCAGAAAGTAAAGATCATTGTACCTAGGTTGACCTTATTGTCTTCTTTTTTTCTTCTATTGTGTCTGTGTGGACAGAATACCTAGGGTTTGTTTGCTCGTTCTATTCCCTCTGTCTTTCTCTCTCTATGTGTCTGCCCCTATGTGTGTGGGTCCCCCCTGCCTCCACCACCACCATCACCACTCCGCTCTTCTGGATGCAAAGGGAGGAAGAAAGGCTGGGCCAGCTCACTCTAGGCCAGTTGTTCTCAGCCTTCCTAATGCCACAATGTATTTGCATTGTTAAAAGGGGGTTTCGATGCACAGGTTGAGCACCGCTGCTCTAGGCACTGGTAAAACCTTCTCCCTCATCTGTCTCTAGCACCAGTTCCTGTACCTAATTTCTTTGGGGTGGCTTTTCCTCCCACCAGCAAGAAAGATAGAAAGCTCTGATTTTGGATTTGGGAAAGTAGGAAAACCTGGTCTTGCATTGTTTTCCTTCTGGGCTATTAAATCCTAAATAGCCCAGGAACAAAACAGCCCTTTTTGTTATCCAGCTCAATTTACTGGACAAAAGTCTCAAGTAATAAAGAGTTACTGTGGCCTGATCTGACTTCCTTACACTCGAATTGCCTCAGGAACTTCATACCAAGGAAGCAAAACTCACGTGTCTAGAGAAAGCTGAAATCATGTGTCTATTCTAAGACAATCATAATACTCCCCCATTACATATCATTTCAATATTTGTTACAATCATCAATCAGTTATTTCTGTCCTATCCTTAATTTCTTTGTGTGTGTGTGTATGTGTGCACAATCATAGCTCTTATTTATCTGGAATAAATGTCCATCTGTGCAATTGTTGGGTCAAATAGTCAACACATTCGGTTTTGAACATGTTTGATTTTGAACAGTTTTACTGTGTTGGTGAACCGCTATACTATTTTCCAGAATGACTTTGCCATTCACCTTCACACCAGCAAAATGAGTAATCCAGCTCTCTTCATCCTTGCTAGAATTCAGCATGATAACCTTTTGTTTTTAATTTTAGCCATTCTAAAAGGTATATAGTGATACTTTGTTGTGATTTTAATTTGCATTTCCTTAATGACTAATGTAATGGTTAAATTTGTGCACCAACTTAGTGAGGCCGTAGTATCCAGATAGTTGGTGAAAAATTTCTGGATGTCAATGTGTATGTATTTTTTGGATAAGACCCCCCCGATCCTTAATTTCTATGTGAGGAAGACATCAGCAGTTTAGCTTATCTACTCATTTTATAACTTAAGTGACTGTTCCATTATAAGATCAATGGTGTATATAAACAAGTTAATTTTAAATGCATTTTCCTGATTACTAAATAATTTCTATCCTAGACCATATCAAGTTACAGCTTTTGTCCAAGTAACTTTATGTCATTGCAAATAATAACATCATGTTTCTATAATACATCTTGAGACCTTTTGCTAATTTACACTGGTCTTTGCCCTAGTTAATCTCAAATAGTGGCATAGTGTTGTTGCTTACAGGCATTTTTTTTTTACATATATTCATTTTAATGTCAGCTTCAGTTTTTTCTAATCCCTAAAATAGGAGTAATGGAACAATGCTTATTTCTTGACACTTGGAATTTACTAAGTAAAAAGTGTTTTGCTCAAATGAGGTGCTTTACAGTAAGAGTTGAATGTGACTGAAGCATGAAGACTTAGACCCCAAGTAAACAAAATAATGCAGAATTTCCATTAAAATTACCTTCTTATTAAAGAAACTCTGCTGACACAAGCTCTGTTCCAATTGCGGCCAACTTCATATTATAATCAAGTATTAGCCTTCTGGGTTTTCCCAGCAAGCTGCAAGATGTCATAGCATCACTTATAGCTGTATAATCAAATGGCTATAACCGAAGATATTCAAGCAGTTTTAAATGGCATTCTTAATATGAAGTCTTCCTAAATTATTTTTGTTGAGATAAAAGCTCTGAAAATGAAGGAGACACAGGAGTCAGGTTCTAATCTGATGGTAAAGAGATTCTAATGTCATTATAAAGACAAACTCATTGAGATGCTTGGCTTACAGCAGTAGTGGTCTGCTATTGAGATATTCTTTAACAAACATTTGTTAAGTGCCTACACCATGGCAAGCTTGAGAGATACAAGAACAAAGTGACTGTAACCCTGTCCTCAAAAGTTCCCAGGGTAGACATGTTAGCCTGGTTCGTGCAATGGGACAGAGATAACCACTCCTGCTCTACATGAGGCTAGAGAATAAACTGGACCCAATTCAGGAGGATTTGTATACCATGCATCAAATTTTTCCAAAAATGCTTTCTCAGGTAGCAAAAGAACTGATGTAAAACTGAGCAATTGTTCCAGGTGTGAAAAATTACATTTATTGAATTCCCTGAGCTTCCTTTATATCATCACTTTTAATCCCCTCAACAGACCTCCAGGGTAAGATATTGTCATCTCCTTTATATAAGGGAAGTAACTGACGGTCTGTGCCCAAGAACTATACCCCATCACCTGCTAGACTACAGCAGGTCCAGGACCCACCCCAGATAGATCTGATCTCAGAGCGTGGTTCTTTCTGTTGGTTGCTTCTCATAGCCTCCTTTTGAGGTGTGGATATCAAGTCATACCTGGACAGTGTCTGAGCTTCTAGGAAGAGGAGCTCTGATTCTTGCTTCAGAGAATAAACATGCGAGGTTGATCATGCTGGCTCCAGAGAAAAGAGAGCAAAGTGGCCTGAGTGAAAAAAAATATGGGAACCTGACACTACCACATATCAGAGATTGGCCTATGGCAGATAGACCATATTTGCTAATTTATCATCCCTCCTTGCCCAGAGTGTTATAACACACTAACGTAGCTCTCATAATACAAAGGATTGGAGATATAGCAATCATGACTATGCTAAAATGTTGAGAAAATGCTCCATCTTAACTGATAGCTCTATATACAACATAGGTTCCTTGTCTGGTTTACTAGAGTAAGCTCAGAACCTGGGAGAATCTTCATATTCCTTCCTTGCTGAAGGAATGAAGGAATGATTAAATGAATAGTGAAAGACAGCAGAACAAAAACTCACTTACCTCTATCCAAATTACAAGACAGATCTTTCTTTCTCAGTTTGATGATATGAGCCCAGACCGTGGTCCTGAGACTGGACCTGAGACTGACTGAAGCCAAAGCTCCTTCTTACCTCCTTGGGGCCACCCACTGTCTTCTGGGTGAATTCAGTATCTTCATTTAATTTCCCTGTGGCTCAGCAGCAGCACCTGTCCAGAGAGCAGTCTTGATGCTTGCTTCAGAATTTAAATGTTCAGTGGACCTGAGTAACCGCTGCAAGCTCATCTGTGTTTTATTATAAGGAGTCATAGCTTTCTCTTGATCATATCTAGTCTACAGATCAGTGCAGATAAATAAATGATGTGGCACATTAGTGCTGTAACTGAGAACACCCACCAGCACATGGGATCTCTCCAGCTGGATCAATTCCTAGTAATCAACCTAATTATTACAGTGATGAAGAAGAGGACTCATCAAAGGGCCTGCCACATGTGAAGGAGTTGGGACAGAGGAATAAAGAGGATGTGGCAGGCAGGACATGCGTGTGTAGGGAAGGGCGTGTAGGTATTGTAGACAGGGAGTGTTAGTGTCACTATGGTCAAGGGAGGTGAAAAGATAAAAATAAACATGTCTGGAAGGTCATGTGATGTGAAAAGAGCATAAACGTTGATGACCAAAAGACTTGGGTTCACATTTCACCTCTGACATTTGTCTTGTCATGGACCATGGACAGGTTACTTCACTTCTCTGAGTTTAAGTGAACTCATTCATAAACAGGAACAAGTTCAAGTACTACTTTCGGTCATGGTGAGATTTAACTGAGAGAACTATGACAATCAAATGGCAAAGTGCTTGGCCCATAGCATGTGCTTCACAACATCAGTGTCTTTCCTGTTTTTTTTTTTTGTTTGTTTGTTTGTTTGTTTGTTTTTTTGTTTGTTTTTTTTTTGTAGTTTATGGCCGGGGCTGGGTTTGAACCCACCACCTCCAGCATATGGGGGTGGCGCCCTACCTGTTTGAGCCACAGGCACCACCACCAGTGTCTTTCCTTTTCCCCCTTCAGAAGGAAGGAAGCATCGCTCGCTGGTATAATCCTTGAGTTGAGGGCCTTCTCATCTCCATTCATGAAGAGCCATTTTTATAATCGTCCTGCTATTAAAAACTAAATTAACAATTCAAACAACCATCAGAACTTTCTGATTAGCTGTTAGAGACGTCGTGCATCTTGCCTTGACATACTGACAAAGCCCTTGCCATAAAGCAAACACCATTTTCCTTTAAGTTGTCAGTGTTCCTTTATGGGAGTTGATGTTAACAAAAGTGTCATCCAGGCTACGAGGAGAGCAAGATGGCAGCCGAGTAACAGCTTCCTTGCATCTGGGAACCGTGAGTCCAGGGAGATAGGACTGCAGGCATCTCTGGCTGGTGGGATGTGCCTATCATCACCCCTACGAGGATACAGAGAGTCAGCGAGAGACTTCTGGACCCCAAGAGGAGGACTAAAACAGTGGAAAACCGGCAAGTGGTCACGTGTGTTCAATTGGTCTAAACCCGCCCGCAACTGTAAGTTCAGTAGCAGCAAGACTGCAAACCGGAAAGGCCTTACCTGTGAACTGTTTTGGTGTCTTTGGACTTGGCACTCAGTTGAGCTGCCTTGGGGAGAGCCTGAGCGGGAATGCGGAGAACTTTGGCCGTTGTCTAGGGCCCCAGTCTGAGCCACTGAGCCAGACGGAGCTAATAGTGTTTGGCTGTGGGTCACAGGGAGCCATTGTGAGTGATCTGCCCCGGCAAGCTCCACCCTCAGGGTCACAGAGATAGAATCCAGGTGGGTGCTGGTAACCCAGCACCTAGTAGCCTAAGGGTGGGGTCTGAGACATCTTGAAGCCCTAACCTTCAGGGGCAGAGTGAGACCGTTTTGGCACACTGGGTAAGTGGATCGCCACTTCAGCAGTGATTCCAGTGACAAGCACTTTCCTGGGAAGGTTTCTGCTCAGCAAGTTTACAAGTTCAAAGTGCCTTTTAAGTGCGCTGAAGAGAGATCTAGGGTGTCTACCTGCTGGGGTTTGAGAAATCAGCAGCCTCCAGTCGTATCAGAACTGTGATTAACATCTCATACCCCAGAAGACCATGTGTTGCCCAGACAATATTCAACAACATATACATACTGCTTTGTTTTTGGTTGTGTTTTGTTTTGTTTTTTTGTTTGTTTGTTTGTTTGGTTTGGTTGTTTTTTTGTTTATTTTGATGTTGTTGATGTTGTTTTGTTTTTAAATTTCAACCTTTTCCATACAGATCTTTTTTCTTTCTCAATTTTTCTAGTTTAATTATGATTTCCCATTGCTGCCTTTTTTAATAACTAGAACTTCATTTTTGCTACTGTTTCTACCACTATTCACTGGTTTCTCACCCAATTTTATCCCGGAAAGTTTTCTATTTGCTTGTTTTGGTTTGATTTATAGCATTTTTGTCTTTCCTCTCTACTTGGTGGAGGTCGGGTACTGTGTCTGATCAGGTTAGCAAACAGCTGCTGACCTCAAGGGAACCACCCAAATGGGCACACCCAGAAGGTGGTTTTTTTTTAAGGTTGTGTCAAAGTACCCTACTGTACACCTATATTGCTCTGTCTCCCTATTTCTGTGCCTCTCTTCTTTTTGTCAATATTCCTTTTACCCATCCCCTCCCCTTTCTTTATATTTTTTTTCTCTTTTCACTCGGTCCTCCTTTCTTTCATCCCTTCCTTGCTCTTCAACCTTCTCACCCTTCTGGTCCTATACCAAAAGGACTCTGCTAACCCTTAGTCCACAGGCACAAGACCTTAAAGAGCAAGAGGAAGTGAAAGGAAAATTAGGGCAAGGAAACAGATAAAAAAAATCACTCATGAGGAAGAATCAGCATAAAACTCCAGGCAACATGAAGAACCAGTCCAGAACAACCCCACCAAGGGACCATGAGGTAGCTACTGCAGAGAATTCCACCTATAAAGAAATGTTAGGAATGACAGAAAGGGAATTTAGAATACACATGATGAAAACAATGAAAGAAATAATGAAAATAATGAAGGAAACTGCTAATAAAGTGGAAAATAACCAAAAGGAAATCCAAAAACAGAATCAAATAAGAGATGAATGATATGAAGAATATAAAAAGGATATAGCAGAACTGAAGGAACTGAAACAGTCAATTAGGGAACTTAAAGATGCAATGGAAAGTATCAGCAACAGGTTAGACCATGCAGAAGAAAGAATTTCAGAGGTAGAAGACAAAGTTCTTGAGATAACTCAGATAGTAAAAGAGGCAGAAAAGAAGAGAGAGAAAGAAGAACGTTCACTGTCAGAATTATAGGTCTTTATGAAGCGATCCAACATACAAGTTATAGGAATCCCAGAAGGGGAAGAAGAATGCCCCAGAGGAATGGAGGCCATACCAGAGAATATTATGAAAGAAAATTTCCCAAATATCACCAAACATTCTGACACACGGCTTTCAGAGGGATATCGGACTCCAGGTCACCTCAACTCTAACCGAGCTTCTCCAAGACACATTGTGATAAACCTGTCCAAAGTCAAGACAAAAGAAAAGATTCTGTAAGCTGCCAGGAGTAAGCACCAGTTGACCTACGGGAGCAAATCCATCAGAGTGACCGCAGACTTCTCTAATAAAACTTTCCAAGCAAGAAGACAATGGTCATCTACCTTTAATCTACTTAAACAGAACAATTTCCAGCCCAGAATTCTGTACCCTGCTAAGCTAAGCTTAAAAATTGATGGAGAAATCAAATCATTTACGGATATACAAACATTGAGGAAATTCGCCACAACAAGACCAGCTCTACAGGAAATACTTCAACCTGTTCTGCACACTGACCACCACAATGGATCAGCAGCAAAGTAAGAACTCAGAAATTAAAGGACAGAACCTAACCTCCACACTGATGCAAAAGATAAAACTAAGCAATGGACTTTCACAAAATAAGAAGAATAGAATACTACCACACTTATCAATTATCTCAATAAATGTTAATGGCTTGAATTCCCCACTGAAGAGACATAGATTGGTTGACTGGATTAAAAAACACAAGCCATCCATTTGCTGTCTGCAAGAAACACACCTGGCTTCAAAAGACAAATTAAAGCTCCGAGTCAAGGGTTGGAAGATAATTTTTTAGGCAAATGGCATTCAGAAGAAAAGAGGACTTGCAATCTTATTTTCAGATTCATGTGGATTTAAAGCAACTAAAGTCAAAAAAGAAAAAGATGGTAACTTTATATTGGTCAAGGGAAAAATACAACAAGAAGACATTTCAATTATAAATATTTATGCACCCAATTTAAATGATCCCAGATTCTTGAAACAGACCTTACTCAGTCTGAGCAATATGATATCTGATAATACCATCATAACAGGGGACTTTAACACTCCTCTTACAGAGCTGGACAGATCCTCTAAACAGAAATTAAACAGAGATATAAGAGATTTAAATGAGACCCTAGAACAACTGTGCTTGATAGATGCATATAGAACACTCCATCCCAAAGATAAAGAATACACATTCTTCTCATCACCCCATGGAACATTCTCCAAAATTGATCATATCCTGGGACACAAAACAAATATCAACAGAATCAAAAGAATTGAAATTTTACCTTGTATCTTCTCAGACCCTAAGGCACTAAAGGTGGAACTCAACTCTAACAAAAATGCTCGACCCCACACAAAGGCATGGAAATTAAACAATCTTCTGTGGAATAACAGATGGGTGCAGGAAGAAATAAAACAGGAAATCATTAACTTCCTTGAGCATAACAACAATGAAGACACAAGCTATCAAAACCTGTGGGATACTGCAAAAGCAGTTTTGAGAGGAAAATTCATTGCTTTAGATGCCTACATTCGAAAAACAGAAAGAAAGCGCATCAACAATCTCACAGGCCATTTTATGGAATTAGAAAAAGGAGAACAATCGAAGCCTAAACTCAGTAGAAGAAAAGAAATATCCAAAATCAAATCAGAGATCAATGAAATTGAAAACAAAAGAATCATTCAGAATATTAATGAAACAAGGAGTTGGTTTTTTGAAAAAATAAATAAAATAGATAAACCATTGGCCAGACTAACGAGAAATAGAAAAGTAAAATCTCTAGTAACCTCAATCAGAAATGATAAAGGGGAAATAACAACTGATCCCACAGAGAAACAAGAGATCTCTGAATACTACCAGAAATTGTATGCCCAGAAATTTGACAATGTGAAGGAAATGGATCAATATTTGGAATCACACCCTCTCCCTAGACTCGGCCAGGAAGAAATAGAGCTCCTGAACAGACTAATTTGAAGCACCGAGATCAAAGAAACAATAAAAAATATTCCAACCAAAAAATGCCCTGGTCCAGATGGCTTCACACCAGAATTCTATCAAACCTTCAAGGAAGAGCTTATTCCTGTACTGCAGAAATTATTCCAAAAAATTGAGGAAGAAGGAATCTTCCCCAACACATTCTATGAAGCAAACATCACCCTGATACCAAAACCAGGAAAAGACCCCAAAAAAAGGAGAATTTCAGACCAATCTCACTCATGAATATAGATGCAAAAATTCTCAACAAAATCCTAGCCAATAGATTACAGCTTATCATCAAAAAAGTCATTCATCGTGATCAAGTAGGCTTCATCCCAGGGATGCAAGGCTGGTTTAACATACGCAAGTCCATAAATGTTATCCACCATATTAACAGAGGCAAAAATAAAGATCACATGATCCTCTCAATAGATGCAGAAAAAGCATTTGATAAAATCCAGCATCCTTTTCTAATTAGAACACTGAAGAAGAGTATAGGCATAGGTGGCACATTTCTAAAACTGAAGCTATCTATGACAAACCCACAGCTAATATTTTACTGAATGGAGTAAAACTGAAAGCTTTTCCTCTTAGAACTGGAACCAGACAAGGTTGTCCTCTGTCACCTTTACTATTCAACATGGTGCTGGAAGTTCTAGCCAATACAATTAGGCAAGACAAGGAAATAAAGGGAATCCAAATGGGAGCAGAGGAGGTCAAACTCTCCCTCTTTGCTGACGACATGATCTTATACTTAGAGAACCCCAAAGACTCAACCACAAGACTCCTAGAAGTCATCAAAAAATACAGTAATGTTTCAGGATATAAAATCAATGTCCACAGTTAGTAGCCTTTGTATACTCCAATAACAGTCAAGATGAGAAGCTAATTAAGGACACAACTCCCTTCATCATAGTCTCAAAGAAAATGAAATACCTAGGAATATACCTAACGAAGGAGGTGAGGGACCTCTATAAAGAAAACTATGAAATCCTCAGAAAGGAAATAGCAGAGGATATTAACAAATGGAAGAACATACCATGCTCATGGATGGGAAGAATCAACATTGTTAAAATGTCTATACTTCCCAAAGCAATCTACCTATTCAATGCCATTCCTATCCAAATACCAACATCGTACTTTCAAGATTTGGAGAAAATGATTCTGCGTTTTGTATGGAACCAGAAAAAAACCTGTATAGCTAAGGCCCAGTTCTTAGTAATAAAAATAAAGCTGGGGGCATCAGCATACCAGATTTTAGTCTGTACTACAAAGCCATAGTGGTCAAGACAGCATGGTACTGGCACAAAAACAGAGACATAGACACTTGGAATCGAATTGAAAACCAAGAAATGAAACTAACATCTTACAACCACCTAATCTTTGATAAACCAAACAAGAACATACCTTGGGGGAAAGACACCCTATTCAATAAATGGTGTTGGGAGAACTGGATGTCTACATGTAAAAGACTGAAACTGGACCCACACCTTTCCCCACTCACAAAAATTGATTCAAGATGGATAAAGGACTTAAATTTAAGGCATGAAACAATAAAAATCCTCCAAGAAAGCATAGGAAAAACACTGGAAGATATCCGCCTGGGGAAAGACTTCATGAAGAAGACTGCCATGGCAATTGCAACAACAACAAAAATAAACAAATGGGACTTCATTAAACTGAAAAGCTTCTGTACAGCTAAGGAGACAATAACCAAAGCAAAGAGACAACCTACACAATGGGAAAGGATATTTGCATATTTTCAATCAGACAAAAGCTTGATAACTAGGATCTATAGAGAACTCAAATTAATCCATATGAAAAAAGCCAACAATCCCATATATCAATGGGCAAGAGACATGAATAGAACTTTCTCTAAAGACGACAGACGAATGGCTAACAAACACATGAAAAAATGTTCATCATCTCTATATATTAGAGAAATGCCAATCAAAACAACCCTGAGATATCATCTAACCCCAGTGAGAATGGCCCACATCACAAAATCTCAAAACTGCAGATGCTGGCGTGGATGTGGAGAGAAGGGAACACTTTTACACTGCTGGTGGGACTGCAAACTAGTACAACCTTTCTGGAAGGAAGTATGGAGAATCCTCAAAGCACTCAAGCTAGACCTCCCATTTGATCCTGCAATCCCATTACTGGGCATCTACCTAGAAGGAAAAAAATCCTTTTATCATAAGGACACTTGTACTAGACTGTTTATTGCAGCTCAATTTACAATCGCCAAAATGTGGAAACAGCCTAAATGCCCACCAACCCAGGAATGGATTAACAAGCTGTGGTATATGTATACCATGGAATACTATTCAGCCATTAAAAAAAATGGAGACTTTAGAGCCTTCGTATTAACCTGGATGGAAGTGGAAGACATTATTCTTAGTAAAGCATCACAAGAATGGAGAAGCATGAATCCTATGTACTCAATTTTGATATGAGGACAATTAGTGACAATTAAGGTTATGGGGGGGGGAGGAAAAGCAGAAAGAGGGATGCAGGGAGGTGGGTGGGGCCTTGGTGTGTGTCACACTTTATGGGGGCAAGACAGGATTGCAAGAGTGACTTTGCCTAACAATTGCAATCAATGTAACCTGGCTTATTGTACCCTCAATGAATCCCCAACAATAAAAAAAAAAAAAAAAAAACACAATAGTGGCTTCCATGCAAGGAACAGCCACTAAGGATGCAGAATTTTATGGTTATTGGGAATGTGGGTTTCACTCTGGGCAATTCATTTGATCTCTGTTAAGCTTTAGTCCCCCGTCTGTAATATGGGAGGAGGATAACAGTATCTATGTCACGAGGTTGTTGTGAAGATTAAATGAGATATTTTTATACAACAGCAGTTAGAGTAACACCTGGCCAATGATATGAGCTCAGTATTTGTTAATTTTTATTATTACATAGTCAAGGCTCCAGAGACATTCTCTAATTTAAGCATTTCAACTCTGTGCAGTTGAAGCCATTGAAATTCAGAAAAGTTAAGGAAGTTTCCCAGGGCCCCATGCTATTTCAATTTCCTTATTGCTTGTGCCTCCCTAAATAATGTAATTTCTTCAAACTTATCCAGAGCAGAGAGGTCCCTGCAGAGTGGAAGGAAACCAGACCGGAGCTGGGAGAGAAAGTTTAAGTAGTGGCTACTTCACTTATCAGCTGCAGAAACAGCAATTCACTTCAGCAGTCTGCAAATGAGAAGGCTTGACAAGGTGTTCACTAGGTCACTCTGGGCTCTGATACGTAGATTCCATGTGACAGGCCTGGAAACCAGAAGGAGCGCACGGCTTCCCAGGGGATTGGAATGGGCCTAATTGATAGTGATGACATTACTGGGATCATCACCCTGCTTCCTTTGCTTTTCCACTCACAAGGATGGCCCTGTCATCCTTCTTCCCACAGGGAGCTGAATAAGGTTCTCATTATAATTCGACTTCCTCATCTGGAAAAGTATATCCCCAAATAATAATCCTGTTTCCATATGCAGCAAAAATCTATTCATTTCCCCTTTTTGCTTCCTTTGATTTGTCATCTGCATCATGGTTGTCACAAGACAGGCCTCCTTGGATATTTTCAGGTCATTTCCCCCTAAAAATGATCCCAAGAGTCGGAGGACATAAATATTGAAATCATAAATATCATTTTGAATCCTAAATGTAAGGGCAGACTTGGATTACATTGATTCTAAGGAAGGGTTTCCACTTTAGTACTGAGATAACAATGTCAAAATGGTCTTAGAGAAATTTTATTTGAATTAAAATTCTGAGTATCTCATCAGACCAGCACAACTTTATTTATTACCTCCTTGCAATATTTAACATGTATTGATTTCTTACTATGCATCAGGCACTTGCTCAGAACTTTATAGGACAATTCTCACTTAATCCTTGGAGCACCCTAGTGATACATGAACTATAATTAATTTTATTTTGCATATCGGAAAATGGAGACTTAGGATGGTCAAGAAAAAAATTTCCAAAATCACACAGAGATAAGTTGTTGGACCAGGATTGGAATCTGGCCTCACTGGCTCTAAGGGCCAAGGTATAAAAGCCGAGTTCCCCTGCCTCCATTTGCAGTCATTCATATTTTTCTATAGTTGCAACAATTGTGGACATCACATTCTGCTATGATTGCTCAATATTGTCGTAAACATTTTATAGAATCACTTGAATTAGTATGTAAAAATAAGTATAACAATATCAATTAGTATGTAAAAATAAGCATAAGAAATATCAACCATTGTGCTAAGTTATTTACCATTACTATTTGATATGAGCTACAAAACAATCCTATATGTACGGTAAGGAATTATGAATTGTGTCTACATTTCACAGATAAATAAGTTCAGTGCCATGCCTGTAATCCTAGCATGTTGGAAGGCCAAGGCAGGAGGATCGTATGAAGCCAGGAGTTCAAGATCAGCCTAAGCAACATTAAGAAACCCCCTCCCTAAAAATTAAAAAGAAAAATTAGCTAGGCCTCATGGCATGCTCTTACAGTCCCAGCTACCTAAGAGGCTGAGGCAAAAAGATCACTGGAGCACAGGAAATTGCAGTGAGCTGCGATGACAACTCTGTACTCCAGCCCAGACAAAAGAATGAGACTGTCTCCAATCAAACAAACAAAGTTAAGGGAGATTAAACAGCTTGCCATAGTCAGAGAGCAGAGTCACATTTAAACTTAGATCTACCTAACCGAAGAGCCCAACCTTTTAAGTTATTAAATATACTGAATATCATCTTGATAAAACTAAAATATTCTGTTTTCTACAAGGTAGAATGTGTCAGAATTATCTCTGGAGGTGGTATTCCTTTCTATTTTCACCTGTTATTGTTGAAGAACTCTGAGCCTTCAATAAAGACCCAGTACCTCTACAAAACCATAGGTGAGATCTTAAGCAATTTTGTTTCGAAAGAGGCTTATAAAGAAACAACCCACCGCATGGCTCCAAAGAAGCCCACCAATAATCACCTACATGGAAGTCTCCAGGAAACCAAGAGAGGACAGAAAAATGTGCAGTTGCTTCAGTGTGGGTCATCCACATCATCAGCAGCAGACAAGCCAGCAGCTGTCCCCAGGAACTCTGTGTGATCCTTCCATATAAACATCAATTCTCTCCAGCAGCAGAAACAGCTTTCCAGGGCCGGGCATGGTGGCTCACACCTGTAAACCCAGCATTCTGGGAGGTTGAGAGCTCAGGAGTTCCAGACCAGCCTTAGCCAGAGTGAGATCTCATCTCTAAAAACAGCTGGGTGTTGTGGTGGGTGCCTGTAGTCCGAGCTACTGGGAAGGCTGAGGCAAGAGAATCACTGGAGCTCAAAATTTTGAGGTTGCTATGAGCTGTGATGACACAGCACTCTCTCCAGGGTGACAAAGTGAGACTCTGTCTCAAAAAAAAAAAAAAAAAAAAAGAAAAGAAATAGCTTTCCAATCATTTTTTTCTAGCAGTGTAAGACAGGAAAAAGTCAACAAATGCCCACTGGTGCAGTCTTGACATTCACAGACAATGTTTGTGAAAGAAATCATTAGGAAAACTCATGAGGTTATACAGAAGAGTGTCTGTCTCTGCTACACTGCTTTCTAAACATGTTAATTCATTCTTTGAATATCAGATATCACCTCTATAAATCTGGGCAACAATGCCTCTTTCAAAACTCTTGTAGAGATTAGTTGTGTAGGTTATACACAACAAGACAGTTGGAACGATCTTTGCCCATCATACACAAAGAACACAATTTGAAACCTTCTTGTATATCCATTCATCCTTAAGACACACACCCCTGAAATCAGAAGACAGCTTTGTCCAAAAGACCACAAGAACTGACTCCCAGCACTGAGAGCTG
Source organism: Nycticebus coucang (assembly GCF_027406575.1). Taxonomy (NCBI): domain Eukaryota; kingdom Metazoa; phylum Chordata; class Mammalia; order Primates; family Lorisidae; genus Nycticebus; species Nycticebus coucang. Next base: position 97,371,777 of record NC_069793.1, on the reverse strand, counting down.
CAAAGCACTGTATCCAGTGCTGTTATACAGTTGACACATTTTATGGCAAGAAGCATGACCATATTCTTTGTAAAGTTATCAGTTTAGAAACTTTCATCTCTCTCCCTGTTAATTTTCTTGTGCAGACAGTAAAAGCTAACAGAAGAGAGCTCAGTAGTGCCAAGGTTTCAGACGGGAAAAGCGGAGGCAAACTTGTTCTCAGCTGAATTCACTTACACACAGATTATGTTTAAACACTGGTCATTATGCAGGCCTCAATAAGATTTCCAGATGTGCACATTTGGGAGACCAGTCCTCTGTATTAGAAGGCTGAAGTGAATTGTGTTTTCGCTGATGATGAATGATCTCTTCACCCATGGAATAACGAACTGTGCGGGAAGATAGGAACCATCATGTCTGGTCACCACAGGGCTAATCCCTAGTTTTTAGGCACGTGTGAGGCTCCGATCATGGCCCAGACAAGACCCCCATCCATCAATGAAAGGAAATCTATGTTCTCTAATACTTTAAGTTACTTATGAGCCTTGGAATGCAGGGTGGTGGGGTGGCTAGAATTTTGGGTCAGAACTTAGTGTTCACTCTTCTTGTACAGACTCTGAATCATTCGAGGAATAAAACATTACCCTTTTATCTCCTCTGCTTTTTTCACTAATAAAAATGTAGTTGTAATAGTGATACCTGTGTCTAATTATAGCAAGGGTAAGGATTATGTAACACAAATCAGCCAAGATGGGAAAAGCACTTTTCAAAATATAGCTCAGCCTTCCTTTCAAGCTTCTTCCATCCTCCTAAGCCAATTCTTGAATGCTAAAATTATTTTAACAGGCACAGTGCATGGTACATTAATAAATGATCAAAAGGTGTGCATTTTCTAATGTCCCTTTGGCCTCAATAAAGAAACTAGCAAATATTACATTAACCACAAGCCATGAAGTCATTTTTTAAACTTGAAATAAATTTCCCCCTCTCCGGCTGGAGGTGGGTCATGAGGATTGTTTAGTTTATGCACTTGGAAACTGGCTTCTTAATGGAAAAGATTGAGATGGATTATTTATGAACATGCGTAAATTATGTAGTAATTTCATTGAGATTTCTAGGACTTCTGTGAAGTAGAATGTCCCCTGTGGTGGCCACATTTCATTTAATTTGTCGTTTCATCTTTTCCTCCACTTCAGAGACTCCCTATATTTTAAGGTTCACTTTGGAACAATAGCTCATTTTGAAATGTAATTTAGAAATATATTTACTATATGTTCCTGGTAGCAGAAAATATTGCGTTGTAAAACAAGAAAGAAACCCACACAACACACACAAATGGAAAGGAAATTGTGCCCTGGAATCACCATTCATTTATGATAACATGGCTGAGTGGGAAGACTAACACCACCAAACAAAGTCACAAAGAGGAAGAACAATGAGAAACATTAGAAAACAATGAACTATATTTAAAACTATACATGGCATCGTTCATCCTGTGCTCCCTCTCCCATCTTCATTGCAGAAGATGGAAGCAAGTATTACCAGCTACATTTTCCTGGAAATGTATTGAGAAACATAAAGTTTCATGACCTATCAGTCCCACATGAATGAATCATTTGAAAAATCAGCACCAGACAGTTATAAATAAGTATTATTTTCATCTTAGCTATAGTTGAAATACGTGAATCATCATGGCCCTTTATTTCTCAGTGTTCCAAAAGAGAGAGCCACATAAAGAAGATTCTAAAGTTTGAACTCTGTACTTATATGGGTATATAACTACCCCATCATAAAAATAATATCTAAATAGATAATATAGCAAAGATGTATGCATAAAAATGCCATTATAATTTTTGGAAACAACTTTAATGATTAATAATAAAGGATTATGGCCATATAATGAAATACCAAGCTGAAATTAAAAATAGCATTAGAGGAAAATCTTTATTGGCATGGTACTTTATTGGCATGATGTACTAATACTGCAAACAAAAAAATATGACAGATCACAAAGCAGTAAATTGTGGTAATATATATAAAGAATAACTGTGGAAAATTCTGGCAGATTGTGCACCAAATTTTAATAGTATTTACCTTCAGTAGCAGAACTATAGCTGACTTTTTTTTCTCTATATATAAATTTCCATGCTTTCGAATATTACCACATTGAGTTCTATTATAGTTGTAATTAGGATAAAATTACAAATTACTTTTTTAAAGTAAAAATAAAAATACTTTATAAAGAGACAACACCTCAAAATAGTGATTAAAAGAACATATGGTTTCTGGTGATTCTGTTCTGGAACTTGTCAAGTTTTACGTGTGGTGAAATATCTACTTGCAGCATTGATGCCTTGATCATCAACTTAAAAATGGGGAGATCATAATCTGAAAAGTCCTTCTAAATTGAAAAAAATACATGGAATTTAACAGGAGGAAAATTTGACAAGGATTTATTTATAGTTGTATAACTTGTAAAATAGTTTAATTCTGAAATACATGAGGAGATACAACATAAGGATTTGCTTTTATCACTCAATGTCTACACTTAATCAACTGGCTTAATTCAACCAGTATTTATTGAATACACAATACATACTGGGCATTCTGCTGAGTGAAAGAAAAAAATGATGAATGACAGTTATTGAAACTCAGTGTCCACGTGGGAGATTGTATGTGATGCAGAAATATATAAATTGTTATGTTGAATCAGAGAATAGGCATGTAAATCATACCAAAGTTTGAGCAGCAAGATTCTCCAAAGGAGGTGATTCTGACCTGAGTGTGAAAAAATTGCTAGAAGATTAAGCAGGTAAAGAATTCCAGTTTTAAAATCGTCACATAGAAGCAAGCTGGTTTCATGACACCTCAATCCCTGAAAATAAAAAATAAATACATATATAGTGCCAAGGTTATCACCAGCAATATCCCAGAACTCAAATAGTAGGATAGGATAATTCCCAGAGCTACAGCGGATTTAAAACATTCTGATCAGATAATAAGAAAAATTAGACTTTATTATTATTTTTTTAATCCATGACAAATCTTCCAATCTGCTTATCTATAAGGGGATGGAAAATTTCACCTCGAAATTGAGGTGGACAGCCACCCTACCCATCATCGTAGGTTCTCTGGCAGGAAACCAGTCCCTGCCTTAACCTATAGGAAGCATCTAAAGTGCTTGAAGTGAGCAGCATCCCTGAGGACAGGCAGAAAAAAGGAGGGCAGGGGCAGGTAAGACTAACACCTAACTAACCACCAAATCAGAGTGGTTGTTCAGTAGCACCACACTGTAAGAATTTCAGTCCACAGATGTTTGGCAATAACCACTAGCCAGCTGTCTCACCCTACCAGTTTATCTCCTTTGGGGCTGTATTCAAAATTGTTTACTATAAGTGAGGTAAACCCAGGCTTACGGTGACATCTAGTGCTTAGAAGGAGGCAACAACCTAGCAGGAAAAGAAAAAGAAAGAAAAGTAACAGATAAATTACAAAAAATATTTAAGTAAACAATGTCAAATTAAAGCCAAAACCAGCCAGACAGGAAAGACTGGAATGAATATTTAAGCTTTCAGTGAAAAGACAGATATGTACATTTATAGGAAACAACAGCAAACAGGGATCCATTACCTCCACAAACAGAAAAAGAATCTGTCTGATCCTAACAAGACTGTGATATAAAAGCTTTCTGATCAATTGAAAATAAGTTTTAAAAAAATGTAGTGGTCTCCAAATTAACACAGAAATAGAATGCAGATAATTATGAGAAAATGTAACAAAAAACATTGAAATAATTTTTAAAAATCAAACTTGCAGCTTGAGGAATATATCTACTGACCTGAAAATATTACTGGATGCTTTAAACAGCAGAAAAGATCAAGCAGAAGAAAGCTTCAGTGAGGTTGAAGATATGTGATTTGGAAATACAAAGAGGAGGAAAACAGAATGAAAATGGATGAATATTATTTACAAGATATAGAAAACTATTTCAAAAGCCAAATTTAAGAGTTATTGGTAGCTAAGAGAGAGTTAGGCAAGATCAAGGAGTAGAAAGCGTATTAAAAGAAATAATGACATCACTCTGAGAGGCCAAAAGGCAGGTGAATTGCTAGAGCTCAAGAATTAGAGACCAGCCTGAGCAAAAGAGAGACCCCATCTCTAAAAATTAACTGGGCATTGTGGTGGATGCCTGTAATCCTTATAACTTGGGAGGCTAAGGCAAGAGAATCGCTTGAGCCCAGGAGTTTGAGGTTGCTGTGAGCTTTGATGTCACTGCACTCTACAGAGGGTGACAAAGTAAGACTCTGTTTCCAAAAAAAGGAAAAGCAATAATACAGAAAACTTTCCAAAGCTTGAGAAAGACATAAATATCCAGTACAAGAACACTCAGAGAACACCAAAATAAAATTACAAAAGGTATACAATACTCATATTCTCAAATATCAAGAACAAAGAAAGGATTCTAAAAGCAGCAAGATAAAAAGAAACTGTCATTGTATAAGGTCTGACAATTAAGTTTGTAAACTCACCACCATGCTCTTATGTTGGCAGCACTGTACAAACAGCTCAGTAAGATTTCATAAGCTTGGTATATCAGTTTCTAACAGTTATGTTTGTGTCAATGTGTGGTAGTGTCTAGCTGAGTGGTATTCATTATTATGGTATGTTTGTGTTCGGTACAAAGACAGCTCTTATGGTCATTCCAGAAAAAGAGTTTCAAAATTGCTCTGAAGGGTGGAGTAGTGCTAGAATACATGCATAGCTTCCCAAAGTGTATACTTCAAAGGGGACTATAGTGATATTCAGCAATGAGGTAGTAGTACTTTTTTTAGGATGAGTTCATGAACTTAATTGTCTTATCTTATGTATAGGAACTCCAATTCTTCTGGCAACATACTTCTTAACAGAAACTATCACAGTGTGGGATGAGATTTTCAAAATGCTGAAAGAAAAAACACCTGCCATCCAAGAATACTGAATGCAGAAAAGCTACTATTCAAGTACAAAAGTGAGATAAAACCTATCTAAGCCTATTGTGCAATACATTTAGAACTCTAGTATGAAGCCCCAAAAACAAATGTCAAAAACAATAATACTTACAGCATCCTTTTAAGAGATAGGTGATATAAAAATGTAAATTGAGATAACATAAAGTCAATACGTGAGAGAGGTGGAATTGAAGCATAGAAGAGTTTTTCATTTTTCTTCATTAGTTTTTTCTATTCTTTTATTTGTGATCTAAGATAAATTGTTGTTCATAAAATAACATGTTATATCTATAAGATTTTTTGTAAGCCTTATGGTAACTACAACAAAAAAAATGTATAGTAGATTCACTAAAAATAAAGAGCAAGGAATTAATACATATTGGCAGAGAAAAATCACTTAACCACAAAGGAAGAAAATGAGAGAAGAATAAAGGAAGAGAGGAATTGCAAAGCAATCAGAAAACAGACAAGACAGGCATGGCAACTCACTCTTAGCTCTCTGGGAGGCCAAGGAGGGTGGATTACTTAAGCTCAGGAGTTTGAAACCAGCTTAAGCAAGAATTAGACTCTATCTGTACTAAAAATAGGAAAAATCAGCTGGGCATTGTGGCAGGTGCCTGTAGTCCCAGCTACTCAGGAGGCTGAAGCAAGAAGATCACTTGAACCCAGTAGTTTGAGGTTGCTGTGAGCTATGATGCCATAGCACTCTATCCATAGCAACAGAGTGAAACTCTGTTTCAAATACATACATACATACATACACACATGCACACATAATAGTGGTAGTGAATTCTTAATTATCAATACTAACATTGAACCTAAATGGACTCAATTCTTCATTAAAAGGCATGGTCTCCAGTGCTAATCCTAACACTCTGAAGAGTCTAAGGTGGGAGGATTGCTTGAGGCCAGAAGTTCAAGACCAATGTGAGCAAATGCAAGATCCCATCTCCACAAAAACTAGAAAAATTACCTGGACAAGGTGGCACATGTCAACAGTCACAGCTAATTGGGAGGACTAAGGTGGGAGTATTGCTTGAACATAGGAGCTTGATGTTGCAGTGAGCTACGATGATGCCACTGCACTCTAGCCCAAGTGACAGAGTGAAGCTCTGTCTGAAAAACAAACAAAAAAAAGACATAGGCTCAGCACCCATAGAATAGTGGTTATGGCCCCAGCCATATACAACGAGACTGGCAGGTTCAAACCTGGCCCAGGCCAGCTAAACAACAATGACAACTACAACAAGAAAATAGCCAGGCATTGTGGTGAGTGCCTGTAGTCCCAGATACTGGGGGGATAAGGCAAGAGAAGTACGTAAGCCCAGGAGTTTGAGGTTGCTGTGAGCTATGATGCCATGGCACTATACTGAGGAGGGTGAGATAGTGAGACTCTGTCTCAAAAAAAAAGAAAAGACATAGAGTGGCTGATTGGATAAAGAAACAAGACATAACTATATGCTGCCTACAAGAAACCCAGCTCACCTATAAAGATACACATAGACTGAAAATGAAGGGATGGTAAAAGATATTCCATACAATTGGAAACCAAAAGAGAATAGGAATAACTATACCTGTGACAGATAAAATAGACTATAAAACAGTCTGTAAAAAGACACCAAGAAGGTCATTATACAATGATAAAGGAATCAATTCAATAAGAGGGTATAAGAATTATAAATATAGTGGAATCTCTTTAAGTTGATCACCCAGGGACTGTAACAATTGGTGAACATACACAGGGGGTAAACAATGAACTAGGCCTACTGTACAGATACATACACATGGTGCATATTCTATCTATGAGAAGTGGGTTAACTTAAGGAAATGGTCAACGTACAGAAATAATCAACTGTGGTGGTTCACTGTATATATCACCTAGGACTGGAGCACTCAACTGTATAAGGCATATATTGATAGATCTAAAGGGAGAGATAACTATAATACAAAAGTAGTAGGGTCTTCAACATTCCCCTCACAGTAATGAGAAGATCATCCAGATACAAAATTAAAAAAGAAACATCAAGTTGAACTATACACTAGATCAAATAGGCCTGAATTACATTTATAGAACATTTCCCACAACTTCTATAAAACACAACATTTTGTCATTGGCACATTGACGCATGTCATGGAACATTCTCCAGAATAAAGAGAATAGGCCACAAAACATGTCTCAATAAATTTAAAACATTAAAAATTATATCAAATATCTATTTGAGCACAGTAGAATAAACCAGAAATCAATATTAAGAGGAACCTCAGAAAATACAAAAGCACATTGAAATTTAACAACATGCTCCTGAATAACCAATGCATCAATGAAAAATTTAAGAAGAAAATTTAAAAAGTGCTCAAAACAAGTGAACTGGGAAATACAGCATACTAAAATCAATACTGAAAGCGTAACTTTTAGCAATAAACGCCTTTATCCAAGAAGTAGAAACTCTTCAAATAAACTACCTAATGTTGTACTGCACGGAACTAGAAAAGCATGAACAAACTAAGCCCAATAGCAGCATAAGAAAAGAAATAATAAAGATTAGAACAGAAATAAATGAAATTGAGACTAAAAACACAATACAGAAGGTCAACACAATGAAAAGTTAGTTTCTGAAAAGACAAACAAAATCAACAAACATTTAGCTAGAGTAAGGAAAAAGGAGAAAAGACCCATGTAAATAAAAACAGAGACAAAAAAAGGAAACAATAACTGAAATGACAGAAATAAAAAAGAATCATTAGAGACTATTATGAAAAACTATACATCAACAAATTGGAAAATCTAGAAGAAATGGATAAGTTTCTAGGGATATGTACAACCTACCAAGGTTGAACAATAAAGAAACAGAAAACCTGAACAGTAAATAACAAGTAAGGAGAAAAAAAGCCATAATAAAGTCTCCTATGATTGGTTCAGGTGTGATGGCTCAAGCCTGGAATTCTAGCACTTTGGGAGGACAATCCAAGAGGATCACTGGAAACCAGGAGTTCATGATCAGCCTGAACAAAACAGCCAGATCCTGTCTCTACAAATAATGTTTTCAAAAATCAGCCAATTATGCCTATAGGCAAAAGGGGACCCCCGTACAATGTTGGTGGGAATGTAAATTAGTACATGCACTATGGAAAACTGTACATAAATTATGCAAGATATAAAAATAAAAATACCATATGATGCAGAAATTCCACTACTGGATATATACCCAAAGTTAATAAAGTAAGTATCTCAAAGAGATATCTGCACTCCTATGTTTATTACAGCACTACTCACAATAACCAAGATTTTTAATTGACCTAAGTTTCCACCAATGAATGACTAGATAAGGAAAACATGGTATGAATGCATGATAAAATATTATTCAGATATATGAAATCCTGTCATTTACAGAAACATGGATGGAACTGGTGATCATTATGTTAAGCGAAGTAAGCTAAGTACAGAAAAACAAATACTGTATGTTCTCATTCATATGTAGGTGCTAAAAGCATGAATCACATGATGAAGGAGAGTATGTTGGTGGTTACCAGAGGCTAGAAAGGGTAGTTGGGGAGGAAGGATAAACAGTGTTAATTGATGGGTACAAATGTTCAGTTTAAGAAGAGAAATACAACCTAGTGTCTGATAGACTACTAGGAGGACTACATGTACAGCAACCTACTAAGCATTTCAAAATAGCTAAAAGAGAATAATTCTAATGCTTCTATCATAAGGAAAAGACAAATATTGCAGGTGATGAATAATCCAATTATATTAATTTTATCATTACAAAATATATAAATGTATTGAATACCATGTACCCTGAAAATATGTACATCTATTATGTATCAATGAATATTATTAATATTAATTTTAATTTTAATAAATAATATTAAGCAAATAAAAAGGAGAAAAAAAAAGAGCATTCCAGGCACAGGGGAATGTATAAGGAAAGAAAAAAAAAAAGAGAGATTGGAACAGAAACAACAAAAATAATGCTCAAGTGTCTGAGTCCTAATAGAACAAAATTTGTGATGCAGTTAGGGGTGGGAGTGAAGGCTGGACAAAAATGAAAGTCCAGATCTCATAGTTGTTTGGTTAAGGGGAAAACGGGCTTGAAGACAGTGAGCTGTGTGATTAACTTTTGATATTCTGGCTTCAGTAAGTGGTTCATTGACATCACTCTCTGAGATAAGTATATAACAGCAATGATAGCAAACATTTATTGGGTTCTAAATATTTGCTAGACCATGTCTAAATTCTCTCACATATTGACTCATTGAAGCCTCATGACAAGCCTGTGAGGCTGAGATATTGAGGGATAGTGAAGACAGGAAGGTGAACAGGCTGAGGTGGGAGGAGCAGACGTTGACATCAGTTGAAAACATGTTGACTTTGTGGTAAATATGGAGCCTACAGATGGAGACTTTAGCAACAGCAGGAAACTGGAGTCTTGAGCTGAGAGGAGAAATTAAGGATAAAGATATAGATTTGGGAATAATTTGCATATAGAAATCTCTTTTAAAATATGCTCAAGAAGTTGCTAATTCAGGCAAAATATGTATACTGTTAAAAACAAAATGGGTTACAGAAAGAGCCTAGAGGATATGGGGCCAACAGCACTGAGGCAAGGTAGCGAGTATTTCTAAAGAACGTTGCCAAGAGTCAGTGAGTTAGGAGAAGAAAGGGTAACACAAACACTAAGGCAAGTGTGCTTTAAGAAGGTGGTTACAAGGAGTCAATCAATGCTGGAAGGAGGTCAGGTGACATAGGGAACAAAACACACCCATCCCATTTGACAATCTGAAGTCATTACTGACAGCATTTTCCATGCTGACAGGATGAAAGCTACTTTGTTGATGATTAAGAAATGAAAAGGAGGGTGGTACCTGTGGCTCAAGGAGTAGGGCACTGGCCCCATATACCGGAAGTGGTGAGTTCAAACCCAACCCCAGCCAAAAAATGCAAAAAAAAAAAAAAAAGAAGAACTGAAATGAAAAGGAAAGAAGGAAGTGAAACCAGCAAGTGTAGATGACCCACAGGGTGGGTGAGATAAAGATGTAAGATGACTGGGTCTTGCTAGTTGGTTTTGTTGAGCTGGAAGAAAACTGTGTAGACTCTAGTTGAAGTCAAAGAGCTAATCTAGAGACACAGGGTGTAGGCTGGAAAGGAAAACTATGAAAATAGACTTCTTTTTAAAAAGAGTTTTGGATTCTTAGGAATACTAAGAAGAAGATTCTGCAATAGTTTGTTGGCCTAAGGAGAAGTTATGCAATTGCTTGTTGGACCCTTCAAACAAATGTTGAAATTTCATCCTTGGTGTTGAAGATGAAGCCTAGTGAAGGCACCTGGGTCTTGTGGATGTATCTCTTACGAATTGCTTAGTGCCATCCCCATGGTAATGATTGATTCCCCAGTCTGTTAGTTCTCACGAGACACAGAGACAGTTATTTAAAAATAAAAAAAAGCCTAGCACCTCCCTCTTTCTCTCTTGCTTCCTCTATCATCATGTGATCTCTGCACAGCCTCACCCACTATAAAATCCCACAGTGGACTAATACATTTGTCACCATTGATGGATCCACACCAAAAGTTCCTTGTAGAAGTGAAGTGTAGAAATATTTGTCCTTTCTGGTGCAAAATAACATTCCATTAGATATACCACATTACTTCCCCATTATCCTGCTGTAGAACATCTTGGCTGCATTTTTCAGAAATTATGAATAAAGATGCTATAAATATTCATTTGCAGGGTTTGTGTTAAAACAAGTTTTTACCTCATTTGAGTAAACACCAAAGAATGTAATTGCTGAGTCATAGGGTAACAACATGTTTACTTTTGTGAGACATTGCCAAACTGTCTTCCAAAGTAGATGTCCCATTTTACATTCCCACCAGCAATAAATTAGTGTTCCTAGGAAATAACTTCTAGTACACTTCAGTGGCATATTTCCACAAAGGTATGTAACCATCACCACCATTTCCAAAATGTTTTTCATCACCCCAAACAGAAATGATAACCAATAAGCAAAAGCTCACCATTTGTCGTTACCCACCCTCTGACAACTTCTACTTTCTGTCCCCATGGATTTTCCTACTGTAGCTATTTCATAAAAGTAGAATCATAAAATATTTGTCCTTCGGTGACATTTATTTCACTTATAATATTTTCAAGGTTTATCTGTGTTGCAGCATGTATCAGACCTTTATTTTTTATGACCAAATAAGGTTCCATTTTACGGATAGACCACACCACATTTAGTTTGTCTACTTATCTGCTGATGCACCCTGGTTTCTTCCATGTTTGGGCTATTGTGAATAACACTGCTACTAACATTCATGTACAAGTGGTTGAGTCCCTGTTTTCAATTCTCTTTGACTATAGACCTAGAAGTTGAATTGCTGGGTCTTATAGTAATTCTATGTTTAACTTTTTGAGGAACCATCCAACTATTATAGCTGTACCATTTTTCATTGCCACAGGGGACTGAGATTTGAAATATAGATAACAATTATCAGATGGAGAACAAGTAAAAGGATGTACCTTGTAAAAGTGAATTCTAGTAAAGCCACAAAAATTAAAATATATATATATGGTAAAATCTTGGGGGGGAAATGTATTTCAATAAAGGTGGCTACCACCAGGCACCAGTTGAGGAGTTGTAGAAAAAGGCAAGATGCATTCACAAATAGTGTTTTGTTCTTGGTAATGACTTCAAATTTTTTTCTTCAAAGTAATAAAACATTTTATAGAACATGTGGTTTCAAAATATTATTTCGTCAAGTTTATAGAAAAATATAAAAAAAAACCTATATGTAGATAAGTGGCCCACTGGAATGCCTAATGTATAATTTTGGAGTTGCTTAATGAGGCTTGACCTTGATGGTAAAGATGACCTGGAGTGGAAATGAAGATGGAGAGCCATGGACATATTGATGAATTCATGAACATTGTAGAATTAACAAAGAGAGAGAGAGAGAGGCAGAATAGTCAGCACAGTTTCTGAATATCTGATCGTACCTTCATTAAAAGAGGGGGGAAAGGAGTAGGGCGCTGGCTCCATATGCCAGAGGTGGCAGGTTCAAACCCAGCCCAGGCCAAAAACTACAAAAAAAAAAAAAAAAAAAGGAGGGGGAAAAGGATAAGCAGAATTGCCAGGGGTAGAGTTGGATCAGAAACCAGGTATTTGTGCTTATGATGAGAGAAATGAGACTCAAAATACTAGATAGTTCCAATGCGATCCATGCACTGCTAGATTTCAGAAGCACAGCATGGACTAAAGATACTGGCACCATCAGAGCAGAGAACGGCTCAGTACAGCTGATGAATCAAAACGGCACAACCAGTGTTCAAAGACAGATGGATTTGACTTCAAGTGTTATATTCTACTTTCCAAAAATCTCTCTCAGTCATGCCATCAAGACCAAGACTAACTATTCAAATGATTAAAACACTTAAGGAAAAAATATAGTGGACGAAAAAGAAAAGGTGTCACAAACTAAAATAACTGGGGAACACCAATCTTTAAGTCTGGGCTGAAGAAAGAAAATCCAGAAAAGAACAGACGAAAAACTGGGCAGATGTGCTTTCACAGATACTAGGAGTTCAGGGTGTCAACAGAGGCTGGGCACAGAAAGCAGTCACGTGAGGACTGAGAAGACTCATTGGTTAGCGTGAAATGGAGGTGACTTGTGATGTGGGGAGAACTTTTTTTTCTGGAGAGAAGGGGTGAAAGGCAAATTGCTACAGGTTGAAGAATAAGTACCTGGGGAAGAGAAGATGGCTTAGAAGTGAAGGATAAAGAGAAAGCAAGAGACAGAGAGGTAGTGATACAAAGTCCAGGGAGAACTTTCTCAGGATATTGTTTTAGACTCACGGAGGGGCATGAATTTTTTTTAGGCTGAGATAAAAGGAGTGGCAGAGGTTGAAGAAACAAGACAGAAAAATAACTGAGAAAACAAGGTCTGTGAGGGGAAGAGAGGTGCCAGAGCACAGGTGGTGAAATTAGCCTCCACCTCTTGGTACCTCCCTCTTCTGCTGGGATGTGAAACAGACAAATAAAGGTGTAGACACAAGACCCTTCCTCATCACGCAAGTTAATTGCCTTCAAATACTATGTCTATTATGACATACTCACCAGATCTGTGGCTTAAACATTACCAAAAACAAACAAACAAACAAAAACACAATGTGAACAAAAATCTTCCAGCAAAAGTATTTTAAAGCCCATAAGGTATTTAAGTAAACTTTTTTAATTATTTCCCCACCCCAGCATCTTATTCTAATTGCTAGTACTCTGGGGAAAGAATCAAGAAGTTAACATATCAACTCTCTCATGAATCCTGCTGATCTTTAAAAAACAGACATTTTCTGAGGCCAAAACAATAATTAAAGTCATAAATATGTATTGCTACATCAAGTCAAACAATTGGAAAATGAAAACTCATTAAGAATATTTTAATCATCTCATTACTTCTGTGGCATTGTTGGGTATAAATAATTTTAATTGTCTTCTGTTTAAGTAAAACATTTGAAAAGACAAGTTGGTTTTTGTTTTGAGGGTACCCCCACCAAGGTAAAAGCTGAACTTGATTGAAACTGGGGTACTTCCTATGGGATAAACCTTTCAAAAAGAAAATTGGATATGGAAAGGCATATCAGTATAGTGACATTTTGGTTTAATTATTGAGACCACCGTACAAACACGTGTTGCCAATAGCAAAACAAGTCTAATTCCAGGTTGCTGTAAACAGAGAAATGAAAAATTCTATCCACAGACGATACCTCTAAGATATGATTCTGGAAGGGCCTTTTCAGATTTCACAATTTAATTGGTTACCAGAGATTCACTTTCAGTAACCTTCACCTTGCTACTTCACAGGCCTCCATGAAACGGGTGGGAATTGTAGCCATTCAAATTGCATCAGCTCTCAGGAAGTTGAAGGAAGTTGAAAGAGGTATGCATACCAACATGCTCCCACTCCATCTTTCCTCTCCCTCCTCACCCCACCCACTCTAGGCTGGTCACCAGTCTTTCTTTCCAGCATCAGTTTCGAGAAAAAGAAGTAGCTTTTCAAAATAACAAATAAATATTCATGCTAGAATTTCAGTTTTTAGCTTTGCAATGTGCCACATCACATTGCAACCATTGGCCTCCAGTCTGGTTGACAAGATGTATTTTCAGAGTCAGTGGGTAGTGGTAACAATGTGAACAAAGCCTGGCTTCACATTTATCAGAGACACAAGCAAGAATTCTCTCCTTGGAAAATCCAAAAGGATCACTGCTACAGATCGGCAGAATACCCAGCCTGTGCACAGCAGAGGACATATTCACAGGAGACCAGCAATTAATATTTCACCGGGCACATCGCGAGTCCAGATAAAGGCTGTTTGCTTTCATTTATTTGAAAAAATTTCCAGTCATCTCAGCCCAAACACTGTTTAACAAATATGCATATTTTAAATTTTATTTTTATAGACTTAGGAAATAAATTCTACATATGTTAAAAACATATTTAGTTGGGTGTGGTGGCACACACCTGTAATCCCAGCACTTTGGAAGACCAAGGCAGGAGAATCACTTGAGGCCAAGAGTTTGGAACCAGCCTGAAAACATAGCAAGACCCCATCTCTGCAAAACAAACTTAAGAATTAGCCTGGCATGGTGGTGCATACCTGTAGCCCCAGCTACTGGGAGGCTAAGGGGGGGTGATCTCTTGAGCCTAGTAGGTCAAGGCCAAGGCTGCACTGAGCTATAATCACTTCACTGGGTGACAGAGTGAGCCACTGTTTAAAAAAAAAAAAAAAAAAAGAAAAGAAAGTGGCCATCACTTTCCACCCTCACTCCACTCATCAAGCTTATGACTAATAAGCTAAACATATACAAAGGCTAACCTAACACCTAACCAGACCAGGGAAATCTGTTTTGAACAGAAAACAATGTTGAAGAATTAAGCACATTTTGGCAAAAAGCCAAAAAGTAGTAAAACGGGATTTTTGCTTCGGTCTGTGAGAAGAAAAAAATAATGCATGTGTCAGTAGGGAGCAGAGGAACGATTTTTATTTTGTATCTAATGCCATCAAAGCACCCTGTGGCAAGATGGCGGCACTGTTCTAAGATGATTTCAGACCCAATTTTAGCAGAAGGTTGGACCTTGCTGGCGCCCATCCTAGTTCTATCTCACCCCCATGCCTATCATCAGAGCAGTAGGCACTGTCAGCCTTAGAGAACCTGCCCAGCAAGGACTCATCACTCTTGAGACAGGTCACAGTCACCAACAATCCAGCACTTTTTTAGAAGATTGAAGAAAAGCCAGAAGAAATCTCAACAATACCCGTCCTTTGTTGGCTCATTCATTTAGTCAGTCAGTGGTCAGGTCGTCTGAAAACATTTACCAAATACCTAATCTATGCTCGAGCTGGGGGAGAAGCGGGGAAGCAAAAGCAAGAAGAATGGACAGAATTGCTGCACTGGTGGGGGCTTTCAATTTTCGGTGGGTTTTCAATAGTTCTGGGTTTTTGGTGCTCGAGTCTAAGGGCTCTTGTTTTAATCTGGGACGAAGGGGAAGCAGAGCTGTTAGCTGAAAGAATTATAAATGAGCTGAAATCTCAGCCGTGAACAAGAGTGAACTAGCACCAGTGTTCCAGGCACAGGAAGGAGAACATGAAAAGCCCTGAGATGGGAGTGAGCTGGGCCAGGCAAAGAGCCGACCCCAGGCCTGAGGAGCAGAAAGGCAGAAAGGTTCCAACGCAGACAGTAGACATTCAGGTACTGTTACAAATAAACAAATGATGAATGGCTGAACAAATGAACAAGTGTCCAGCTACATAACCATCCAGCATTCTAGCCACTAACTCACACAAAGACACTCAGTTAAAGTCCATTGGTTTGTTTTCTTTTTTGCCTTCTCCCAGTTTTGCTCTTTAAAATGTAAGTTTAATAAAAGCAGAAATTTAAAGGGAAACGGAAAAAATAAAACAGGGCCAGCCTCTCCAATGTGTTCAAACTGAGACCCCAACCTACCTAAATTGCCAGGACCACACCATGGGAGGGAAGTGACAGCAGAGCGAGGGCCAACTACTAGCCCCAGACCCAGAAAGTGGAATTTGCTGGAGTTCCGGCAACATATTTCAGGAAAGCATTTAGGTAAATCTATACAACTGCAGTCTTCGTTTCCGTCATTGTTCCATTCAACAAACTTGTTTTAAGCACCTACCATTACTTGGCACTTGCTAGATATTCAGGGATAAAAATATAAATACAAAAGTAAAATAAGCTTGTTTCTGCCTTAACGCAACTCAAGAGTCTCATGAAGGGTACTAAATGTAAGCAGGTGATGTTGTCAGGACAATGGGCTCACTGCAGGAATGGCAGTTTGTGAGTATAGATAAATGACAGACTTAATAGGGGCTGAGGTCTTGATGGTTTTGTTCACCGCAGTTCACCAGCACCTCACAGAATGCCTAGGACCTGGGAGGAAGTCAGAATAGAACACTGAATAAATTCTAAACAAGTTCTTACATGTGCCAAGCACTTTGCTAGGTGCTTCTGTATGTCTCATCTCATTTAATCCTTAGAAAAATCCTAAAAGGTAGCTATGTATGGTTAATCTCATTTTTAAAGATAAGGAACAGAAAGACTGAGTTACTTCTCTGAAGTCCTGAAACCTGACTGCTACCTAAGCTTTTGCTCTAAACTTTAGACCAGTGATTCCCTACCAAGAGCAATTTTGCCTCATAGGCATATTTGGCAGTGTCTGGAGGAATTTTTGTTGACACAACTGGAAGAGTACCATCTTATGAGCACCCAGTAGGGAGAGACCAGACGTGATGTTAAACATGCCATGCAGAACAGCCCACTCACAGCAAAAAATTACCAGGCCTAAAACATTGATAGTGCAAAAGTTGTTTACACCATTCTGCCCTGAAAAATTATTTTTTGTACCCCTGTTGAAGCACTAATTAGTGCCTGTTGGGAACTGCAAAACCATTTAATATAGTTTTGTGTCCAATTTATGCTTACTTTCCCCAAGAATAAATATCGTGCATGGCACAAAATAAATGCTCAATTGTATGGTCTTACTGCTATTGAATTTAGGCAGTCCACAAGTGATGAAGAAAATCAGTGTCTTCCCAGTGGGGGGAAGAATACATTAAGTAATATCCAGACAGAGTAGGTGCTGTAGCCCCAGGTCTGTTCTCATTCTTTGGAGAAGGCATTTCTTTTTATAAGCAGCCTGTACATGTCATGAAGGGGACATTGCCAAAGGAGAAGAGAAATACCAAGGATGCTAGGAAACCATATCCTTTAAAACGACACAATTACAGAGACAACATAGTTTATAGGGCAGAATAAATAATTTCATCTACACTGGAGATTTTTAAAAAATCATTTATCTCCAATTTCTTCCACCTCACAACCATTGTTAAACACCTTTTACTCTTTATTTCCAGGAGTTTGACTTTTTTTTTTAATATTCAATACATAAGGGAGATCATGCAATATTTGCCTCTATGTGCCAGTTTATGTCACTTAGCCAGGCTCATCTGTGTTGTCACAAATGACACAATTTCCAGCTTTCATGGGCTGAATAATCTTCCACTGCATATACTTACTGCATTTTCTTTTATTATTATTTCAATAGATTTAGGGGGTACACGCATTTTTGTTACATGGATGAATTCTATTATTCTGAAGTTCAGAGATTTCAGTGTACCCATCACCAGAATAGTGTACATTGTATCTGATAAATAGATTTTTTTTTATTTCAGACTTATATAATCCACTAAATGATTGGGTGTATTTTAGTCTCCTTCCTACATTTTAATGTCCATTATACCATTTTATGACCAGATACACCTCTTATTTAGTCCCCACTTATAAGTGAGAAATGTGTTGTTTATTTTTTCCTTCCTGAGATATTTCACTCAGGATAATGATCCCCAGCAAAAGACTTTATTTTATACCTTTCACAGCTGAGTAGTATTTCATATGATAGGTATACCACATTTTCTTCACCCACTCATCAGTTGATGGCACTTATGTTGATTTCATGCCTTTGCAATTGTGAATTGTGCTATAATGAACATATGTGTGCACATGTCTTTTTGATAGAATTATTTCTTTTCCTTTGGATATATACTCAGTAGTGGAATCATCAATTATGCCACAATGAAGCTGGGAGGGAAAAGACATTATTTAAAATGATACAGCCACTTTAGAATAGAGATGGTAGTTCCTTAAAAGTTTAAAGATAGAGTTACCATATGACCTAGTAATTCCACTCTAAGTCACATATCCAAAGAAATTAAAAACCTATATTTACACAAAAACTTCTGCATACATTTTTATAGAACCCCTATTCATTAACAGCCAAAAAGTAGAAGAAAACCCAAATGCCTCTCAACTGATGGAAGGAAAAGAAACAGTAGTGTATCCATATACTGGAATATTATTCAGACAAAAAAGGGAAAAGTACCACACATGGTACAATACAGATAAACTCAAAAGCACCCAAAATAATAATGAATGCCAATCAGGAAGACATCACCACATGTAGACGCTAACACAGCTATAAGACAGTGATATACCAAGGTTATGAAACTTTACTGAGTTGTTTGTATAGTGCTATCAATTTAAGTGCATGGTGGCAAGTTTGCAAACTTACTTGTCAGACTTTGTAGGACAACAGCTCTGATGGTCATTCCAGAGAAAGAGTTCCAAAATAGATTTGAAGGGTGGACAGGTGGATAGCTTCCCAAGCAAGAAAAGAACAAGTGATCCCATCACAGGCTGTGCCAGGAGGAGTACTTCAAAGGTGACTGTAGTGATATTCAGCAATGAGGAATGTAGCACTCTTGTTTGGTTGAGTTCACAAACTTAATTGCCAGACCTTGTATGTTTCTTTTCTGGATGATAAAAATATTCCAAAATTATAAAATTGTGTTTGTTGCACAACTTTGAAAATATGCCAAAACCCACTGACTTGCACACTTTGAAGGTGTAAATTTTATGACATGTGAATTACAGCTTTTAAAATCTTTTTAAATTGGGAGGCCATTAGGTAGGGAAGGCTCCAGTACATTAGACTTCTATATAAGCAAAAAAGGGACCAATGTAAACAGTAAGAACAAATGAGAGATCAGAAACCAGCACCTAACCACTCAAAAGTGTCTTCCCACTCCAATCAATCAAATATAATTCTATGAAACTAGTGTATGGTGCCCCATGATCACATTAATGTACACAGCTATGATTTAAT
The DNA here is from genome assembly GCF_027406575.1 of Nycticebus coucang. Lineage (NCBI taxonomy): Eukaryota > Metazoa > Chordata > Mammalia > Primates > Lorisidae > Nycticebus > Nycticebus coucang. The sequence continues at coordinate 97,352,568 of NC_069793.1, read as the reverse complement.
AAAATATATATATATATATATATATATATATAATTTCTTTGTCTTACTTCCATGTTCCACCTATGAAAGCTCACTGCCCACACTGCTGTAGCCGAGCTCTCTAAACCTCTTCCAGTTGTGAGTGCTGCCTGGTTCATGAATCATTCTTTGCTCAAATCAACTCTGTTTAAGTTTATTTTTCTAAAGATTTTCCTTTAACAGATTGTAGTAAAGCTGTTATTTTTTAAAGACATCAAGCTTTTGACGTCCTTCAGCGATAGTATCCACTAACTTCATTATCCACACTATTCTTGGTACCATATCTTAAAAGAATTATTGTTTCTCTTTGAATAGGTAACAGGATGATTCCAAATCCAGTCTGAGATTTTGTGACTGAAATAGCACAGTGTATCTTACTTTTCTGCCACCGTAGGATTGCCAAGTCCTCAGAGAGCTCTCTTTTTTCTTACTGCTGTTCATAGAATTGGCTGTCTGTTTCCTTAAAAGTCCACACCTATTGTGATATTACCCCTCTGAATTGGCCTGAGGATGTCACAGGATCAGATCAGATAGAACTGAATACTAAAAAGGGAGAGATCTATGCTATTTGATAAAAAAAATAAAACCCTTTAGCTTTCTGCTTTAAATTTTTTTAAACCCCTTGCCTACAAATGAGAGTACGTGTTTTATTTTAATGTGTTGTCAAATACTCCAATCCTTTCAAGATTACCATGAAAATTGTATTTGGAAAAAGCATATCAGCTCTCAGTTTCAAACTACCTGTAATCCTTCAATGTTTCCATCATGGTGTTCATTAACTACATCAGTGCAAGAGCTTTAAAGATTAAAATTTAAAGCACACTAAAATCATCTCAACCTTCACTCTTTTCTTATGAACCAGAGCCTGCTTCATTCTTTACTTCACACCTTTGTCAGCCAAAACCTGCCAGGGAGGGGAGAAAGCAAAAAACAGACTTTTTGATTTTTCCCAAGGTCCTTTTTTGAGCCCAGAATGTTCAGACCTTTTACCCAATAAACAGAAAAAGGGAAGACTAACACAGAGAAAATAAGTGGGTATAAGATTCTAATGGACTTCCATTGCCAAAATAATTATTGCACATAAGTAGCAAGGGCAATGGGCTTTGTAGACCCTTGGGCAGCCCCATGACATCACCTGGAGTTCTGGAGTCCTTACCACACCCGTGGGCTCAGTAACAACTAGAGATGAAAATTCATCTTTTCATGGAAGTGCAGAATCTCATAGTTGAAAGAAAGCTAAACATGAAGTTTCATGTCTCTCCTCAAAAAGTAATTAATTACCCAGCCCTCTTTTGCATGCTACTACTATTGGGAAACTCACTACATGAGGGGAAAGGAATTGAAGTTTATTCCCAGCAATCCAATTGCAGAGTGTGTTTTGGTCTAGATTTCCATTGTAGTTTTAACACTTACCAACTGTGTCATGGATATTTCTATTGATATTATTCTCTACTCCCCCTTTCCATCATCATTCCCATCTTTCCTCTCAGCAAAGCCTCATGCACCAGACAGAAAAGACAAAAATGCTATATGAGGCTCCCTCCCCACCTTGAGTCCTGCATTGAGCTGCCCAAACAATAGAGCAAAGTGCTGATTAGCAAAGACCAAGAGCACCACACATCCTTAAGAAAACCAAGCAGGGAGCTGGCTGCTATCTAAAAGTTTTCTGAAAAAGAGAAGGCACAGGCTGTGATCGCAAGGTTTCACTGCTACTATTCAGATGCCTTAACACAACCTAGTCATCACCCTAGTAAAAAAGGCCATAAGTGGATGTGGGCCAGAGCATCATGCATGGCCGTACAGAGGTGACCCTGAGCTGTGGCACCAATGCATAATACTATGTTTCAAGATTTAATATGGATTTGGAAGGAGGAAGATTGTTTAATTATATGTTACATTAAATCAGTGTTTTTCAACCTTTTTTTTTTTTTATCTCACAGCACACTTGAACCAATAAACTTCTGTGGCACACTTAAATTATGCTGATTTTAAAAAAGTAAAAAAAAAAAAAAAAGAATGTATACGCTTGGTGCCTGTAGCACAATGGTTACAGCACCGGCTACATACAATGAGGCTGGCGGGTTCCAACCCAGCCCTGGGCAGCTAAGCAACAATGACAACTGCAACAGAAAAATAGCCAGGTGTTGTGGCAGGCACCTATAGTCCCAGCTACTTGGGAGGTTTAGGCAAGAGAATCACTTCTGCCCAAGAGTTTGAGGTTGCTGTGAGCTGTAACGCTATGGCACTCTACCCAGGGTGACATAGGGAGACTCTGTTTTTGAAAATAATTTAATTAATGATCTTTAAAATTTTGCACGGCATACCTAAGATCCTCTCCTAGCACACTGGTTGAAAATCACTGTATTAAATGGTGCAAAATGGATTGAGTGAAGGGAAAGGAAAGAGAAGTCAATCTATTTTTTACTGAGAAACTATACTAGGCCAGGCCCAATGCCAGACATATTACCACTGAGTCCTTAAGGCAACAACCGGCCCTGGGAGATGGAACTGAGGACGGTGCATTGAGCCAACACTCAAGTATCCATTCAGTTACTGAAGTGTTCTCCAGTGCTCGCCATCCCTGCAGGGCCAGGCAGACCAACTGGTGTCAGCCAGCCCATGGCTCCCCTGAGCTCTCTCTCATTTTAAAGCCCATTGCAAGCAAAGCAACTTACATACACATCCTAGCAAGAGCCCTAATTCTGAGATGAAGGAGTTAGGTTTTACAAACTCCTCAGCTTATTTGGTGCTATCAGCACGTAGAAGAGGAATTCCTTCTCCTGCTTATAGCACCAAAATGAAGCCTAGAGCCCCCCAGAAACCCTACATGAGCCTCTCCTTGAATCCAGCAAATGCAGCACCACAGCAAGAGTCATTGCTCTATCCCAGGCACAGTCTGTGCTCGATAAGCCATTCAGTAGACATTTACTGAGTCCCACTGCGTGTCAAGCACTAGGATACAAATTAGGCATTTAATGAGAGGTAAAAACTAGTCTTAAGGAATTCCTGCTCTTTGAAGCAAGGCAGGCACATGCAGCCTGCTCTGTGAATTGAGGTGTTGCTGAGAGCTATAACAGCATGGGAACAGGGTGCTAAGGCAACCTGAGGGACAGAGGGATTCATTCCTACTGCAGAGATCTAGAAAGGTTTCCCCAAATTTGAGCCTTAAAAGAGGTCTAAGATTTCAAAGTACTGTAAAATAACATTCCATGTAGAGAACATAGCATAAAACCACATAATACATCTGAGAAATCATGTACATAACTGTCATGGCGGTGGGTGCCTATGGCCCCAGCTACTCAGAAGGCTGAGGTTGGAGGATTGCTTGAGCCCAGGAGTTTGAGGTGGCAGTGAACTGTGATGATGCCACTGTACTCTAGGCCTGGCAATAGAGCAAGAACCTATCTGAACAAAAAAATAAGCAAACAAAAAGAACATGGCTTTCATTCAAGGACACACACTATTAAAATACATTGGGTGGTATTAGTCAATTTGATTATGACCACATTTTGCTAACTTTTAAAAGTCATACTAAGCACAAGAATAAAACTCAATTTAATTTAAATGGGGGAAGCAGAAGGAAGGAAGGGAAGAGGGGACAAGGGGGGCGGGTTGGAGTGCTCCCACCTAACAGGCACAAGATAAAGGTGTATGGCACCCCTCCTGGGTGAGGGGTGTAACTACAACAGGGACCTTACCTAACAAAGCCGAACGTTGTAACCTCATCGTTTATACCCTCATATTAATCTGAAATACATAAATGAAAGTCATGCTAAAATATTTAGATTTGATTCATCAAAGACTGACATGTCAACAATGTTTTCGAGCACTGTGTTAATATTATCAACACTAAATTTTTTTTATGACATTTTCTTAGCTATTGTGTTAAGACATTTATATTCTACATTTAGTAAGTTTCACGTGTACCCTTGTAAGATGCACCGCAGGTGTGGTCCCACCAATCAGCCTCCTTCCACCCATCCTACCCTCTCCCCTCCACTCCATTTCCCCTTTCCCCATATTCTTAAGTCATAATTGTGTTATAGCTTTCATATGAAAGCTATAAATTAGTTTCATAGTAGAGCTGAGTACATTGGATACTTTTTCTTCCATTCTTGAGATACTTTACTGAGAAGAATATGTTCCAGCTCCATCCATGTAAACATGAAAGAGGTAAAGCCTTCATCTTTCTTTAAGGCTGAATAATATTCCATGGTGTACATATACCACAATTTATTAATCCATTCATGGATCGATGGGCACTTGGTCTTCTTCCATGACTTAGTAATTATGATTTGGGCTGCAATAAACATTCTGGTACAAATATCTTTGTTATAGTGTGATTTTTGGTCTTCTGGATATATACCTAGTAGAGGAATTGTAGAATTGAATGGCAGGTCTATTTTTAGATCTCTAAGTGTTCTCCAAACATCTTTCCAAAAAGAACATATTAGTTTTCATTCCCACTAGCAGTGTAGAAGTGTTCCCTTTTCTCCACATCCATGCCAACATCTCTGGTCTCGGGATTTTGTAATATGGGCTAATCTTACTGGAGTTAGATGATATCTCAAAGTAGTTTTGATTTGCATTTCTCTGATGGTTAAAGATGATGAGCATTTTTTCTTTTTTTTTTTTTTTTTTTTTTTTTTTATTTGGCCGGGGCTGGATTTGAACCCGCCACCTCCGGCATATGGGACCGGCGCCCTACCCACTGAGCCACAGGCGCCGCCCGATGAGCATTTTTTCATATGTCTGTAGGCCGTGCACCTGTCTTCTTCAGAGAAGTTTCTCTTCAAGTCCCTTGCCTAGCCTGAGATGGGATCACTTGTTTGTTTCTTGCTAATACGTTTGAGTTCTCTAACTGGAATAATAAGGGAGGGCTTACCTGAAGAGGTGACATTTCAGTTGGGTCTAGAATAGAATTACAAAAAATAAGAATGCTAACCCAAGGAAAAGCAAGACTTTCCCTCAAAGATAAGTAAAGATACAAAAGCAGCAGATCCCTGAGCATGGCTTTACATCCCTGAATCTGGTTTATACAGAAATTAAACTATACTCTGATAGGTAGGTTTGAAGCAGATCATGAAACACCTTTGATATAAAAGAAAACTGTAGAATTTCTCAGGAGATGCTGAAAAGCTACCAAAGATTTAGCTTAGTTTTTTTTTTTTTCTTCATCTAGGTTTAACTAAATGAGGGCGAAGATTAGAAAAAAAGAAAGTAATGAAATATTATAATAATAATGGCTAATTTTTATTAATCACATAATTTCCTTTATATCCATTATTTCAGTGAGAGACCAACTTCATTTTTACTGCAATGAGGAAATTGAGCGGTTGAGAAATTAAATAACTTATTATAGCTCACAGTCAGCATTTAGTAAAGCTAGAGCACAATCCCATTCTATCTGAAACTGTACCTTTAGCAGTAAGAAATTTCCTAACATATGGTAAATATTCAGTGGAAAATGGTTAAACTAATTTAATGAAGCCATCTTAATTCCAAGACCTAAGTATACCACCATCTATTCAAAGAATATTTTCCCAGTTTTTGCTGATCAAAATTGATGTATTTTTCTGTACTCCAAGTCCTATGGGTTATATTCTGTAGGGAATATGTCTTGGTCCGAGTTTATAGGCATCCAGGAAACACGTCTGATTTACACTGTATTTATCATAAGACACCTAGGATAGTGCCTACACCATGGAGAAGGGGCGTGGTAAATATGGTATGAATAGACAAATAGATGAATAAAGGATCAGCATTGTAAGTGATCCCCTCTCCATGTCAGCCCAGGTTAATTTCAATGAATTTTCATAAAGCACCCAAGGCATATAATTTACTCAGGATTCTCAATCAGATAATTCCTTCCATTTTCTTTTCTGATGAGAATTTTTATTGGCTGTGACTTAATTTAATCATTGCCTTCATATTCTCTTTATAGAAGCCCAGGGGCTCAAAGGTGATGTGTTCTGTTAATTAAATTAAATCAAATAATAAAGATCTTTAATTTCCTAAAATCAGGATCATTGAACATATGAGAAGCAAACATTATTTAAAGCAATTTTTATGATGTCCTCATTTCTGCGTTAACAGAGACGTGAAGTTGTCCTCACTATGAGGAGATTTAACGGACCTAAAAAGTCTCTGTACTTAAAAAAAAAAACTCTCATACCAGCCTGCTTCGCTCTCTTAAATTCCACCATCAAAATATTTTACTCATTTGGGTCGACAATGGATCCCTTTTAAAATGCAAATAATCCATGCCAGAGAAAGCAAAACATGTCATCCATTACATCTTTTTTATCTTTTCTGTGCAAGGAGAAAAGCAAGCCAAAAGCTACTGAGCAACATCTATACACCAGGCCTTGTACTGGGCCTTTCCTATAGCGTCCCATTCACTACTCACAACTTTATGGGCTAGGCCTGGTTGTGCTTTACAATAAACAGAGAAATCAACTGAGCACAGGGGCAGGTGCCTGTGTTCCCAGCTACTCAGGAGGCTGAGGCAGGAGGACGGCTTGAGCTCAGGAGTTGGAGGTTGCAGTGAGCTAGGATGATGCCACTGCACTCTAGCTGGGGCAACAGAGTGAGACCCTATTTTAACAACGCAAACAAACAAAAAAACCTCTGGGAAACATTTTTTTCATTTATAGACGATAAACCCAAAATTCAAAGAAGATAAGGAAGTGGACAAATGGTCATGGGCAATAGCGGAGCTGAGACACCAGAGTTCAGTTTCCTGACTCAGTAGTTCTTTCTGTTATTATTGGGCTGCCTCCTGTCTGAGAGAAGAAGTTGGGAGAAGGAATACAGAAAAGGCGCAGTAAGCCAAGGGGGGCTTAGAATGCCCAGCAGACAACTGAGTTTTGAAAAGATTCCAGGAGAGCTTGTAGCCCTAGAATACTCTAGGCCAACTTACATTATGTCATGGCTGATGAATAGTTAATTTGGAAGAAAACGCTTGCTGAAAAATGCTTGCATGTATTATAAGTCATATACTGGAATAACGCATATAGTAGGGCACTGTTTTTTTCCACTTAACTTTTATTAAAAATCATATATTGAGAGATTTTTCAATAATTTTAACATGTTTGCATACCACTGACTATGAAATAAGTATTTTCAGCGAAAGACTTCGGAGATTTAGTGTATAGATTATGAAGGCAGAATGAAAACCCCCCAGCCCTAGGGAAATTTCCTTAGCCTTTTGCCCCAACTCAGAATCATGAAACTTCTTAACCTGTGATACTTACATGACATTTTGGTCTTAGACAAAGATCAAACACACTCAAAAACCACTGGCCTGGGTGAAACACCCAAGATGTTACAGCTACCTGTGAGCTCCTTATAAAAATGAGTTAAATCAGTCCGCGTCATTGCCAATTGCGAATTCTTGGCAGCTTTGCACCTTTAATTTTAGGAAAAAAAAACACTTTGGGAAAAAACTGTGATTTTTGTATTTTTCAGTGTAAATGAATCCTTCGCTCTTAACTTTTATCCTCACTAAGAATTGTTGTAGCATGAGGGTGAGGAAGTGTCAAGAAACCAGTGAAATCAGCAAGCTTCAAGAGAAAGCCTCAATGAAACAAGGGGAAACCAGGTATAATTTCATTCTTGACTTGCATTTTACATCTGAGAGATTTGCCGCAGCCCATGCTACCCCTCTGGGTGGGAAACAGCCCCACAGAAACATGCATATCTTTTCATGGCCAGGGCACTGTGACTCCTGTGTAGAGAGAGACCACAGGATCGATCTTGCCGGGCACCCCAGTGTACTGTATGATTGTTAACATCCTGCTGGCTGGAATTCAGATTTCCATTTAACTGTGCTCCTATTTAAAATGTCTGCTGCACCTGCAGCCTACTCCATCAGTATTAGCGGTTCGCCTGGTGTTATGTACATGTACGAACAAAGAAAACGTTAGAAAAAATGTCAGCGGAGAGGTGTAGATCATAAATCATGAGATGATAACATCTCACATGAAAAGAAAGTCTTCATGAAAATAGCCACAGAGATGTGAATGTTGAATTTACCAGTAATGCTATATCCCTGTGGAAGCTGGACAATAGACCATTTTTTAAATGGCAAAAGGGATGAGCTCTCTTCTTTATCTGTATTCACTTTTCCTTTTATTTCATTCCTAGGAAAGAGAAATGCCAGAGGAGAAGCTTAAAACAGATTAGCCTGTGAATCCTGTATATAGGCTGTTACATCATAACTGTCTTTGGAAACTCTCAAACAGCTGACCTGTTTATATTACAAGACAAGGTCAATTTCCATTCTAGCGACTCTTTTGATGTTTGTGAATACTAATGCTCTCACCAGAATGCCGGCTTTAGAATAACAGCAATTGAACCAGTCAGCCTTCTCTGATGCAATCTTTCTGCAGCTAGATAGGATTCTATACATGGATTTCATTGAGCCACACAGCTTGGCATGATCAAAAGCTTTGCTGGAGCCGTCAGTAAACGATGTTTCGAATAATAGAGTCATGTTGATGCTTACAGTTTCTGCTCTAGTCCCTGAAGCTGTGTGTGCTCGTGTGTGTGTGTGTGTGTGTGCATGTAACACAAAGCCGCAGTTTTGCTTCTGTTGGAACTCAGAATGATTAAACCTCAAAATTACACAACGGAGTCATTTTTATGGCAATTATCTAAGAAAACAAAAAAGGAGGCTACAGCTCCACAGAGCACCAAAGACACTGTTGTGACCATGGTGTGAACAAGACATTGGTCTGACTCCCATTCCCACATCTTGCTAACTACGAGAACTCAAACAATTCACCTGGGTCTCTGATGCCTTATTTCTAAAATGGAGAAGACGTCGTTAACCTCGCAAGGTTATAAGGCTGAATAAATTCCTATGCAACACCCACCAAAAATAACAACCATCTTAACGGTTAATATTAATTGGGAAATTAACATGCACTCCATAATTTATGTGTATTGTCTCAAACAATCCTCACAACAGCCCCATAAAGTAAGCAGTCTTTCCTTCCACTCTGCAAGTCATCTGAGACTTAGAAGAAATAAGGACTACAGAGGTAAGTAAAAGATCCTTCACGTGAACAACTCCCTCTAAGACAAACTGAATGAGCAAATAAAGTTAAGATTTTCTGCCTACATAGATGTAGGTCAAGGCATGTTTTTAATGAAAAAACAGTTCTAGTCAATATTTTATCTTTGGCTGTTAGCAATAGAAGAGTTCTTAGATTTTTGTTTACCCCAACACCTCACATCATAAAATAGGAATTTAGACATCAGAATCCCTGGTCACCGTTCTAATCACTACCTTTCAGCACCAAGGATCTGCACCTCGTAAGCCAGCTTATTCCATGTTGGGACAGGACTCCTTGTTAGAAAGGATTTTCATCAGCTTGCTTTTACATCTCTCCTCCCCGCATGGGCCCTCTGAAGCTAAACATCCCCCCTTTGATTAATGAAGTTGTTTTTTTACTTCCCCTAAGCCTCCATCCGGCTGGGCATCCCCAGATCCTGAACTCTTTTTCTTACAACAGAGTCTCTACAGTCCTGAAATTTGCCTCTGGTTTGTCAATATCCCTCTGAAATTAAAACAATCAAATTCTAGTCTCAGTATGAACCCTGCATTCTCTGTGCATTTTAATTTTTAATTAAAGCAGTTGTAAGAATATTTACTTTGGAGATTTGTTTTAAAACAAATACCAATGCTCCTTGACTGTCTTAATCTACGTAGAAAATCAGATTCCAGATACTCTTCCCCCCATAACTCAGTCTTCTATTGAAGGCTTCACTGCTATTTCTTCCCCTTGCACTAGAGAGGTCTCGCTATTCACAGGGAGGCAAATTATAAATTATTTAAATTTTATTTAAATACCCTTCCAGAGTTTAATCTTCTTCAGGCAGCTGGGCACCAATATCTAGCAGCTTTACTTTTGTACTGGCAGGTGAATCAGATACAGAGTCTTCCAGACTAACTCCAAAAAGCTTAGTCACTGAAATTATAATGTGGTTCCTTTAGGTAAAGAAGGGGGACTGCATTAAAGACTTTTACCCTGCAAAATAAGGGATTCTTTTTCCATGGCAATTGTCCTGGGGTTCAAATGGATTAAAATTTCCTATATTCTTCATTCTACTTTGAGACAGTAGAAAAATGTTTCAGTTCTACTGTTCTCTGGTCATATCATTTGGGGCACCTCTGTGTGTCAATTCCTCATCTGTAAAATGGGCGTACTAGTTATTTAACCATCTATGCTCTGATGATGAAACAAAATACTGTAGATGAGAATACATTTTCATATAATTACCGCTTAGAAGGTGGGAGAAAGAGGTGGCAAGAGGAAGAGATTAATACTCAGGAAGGGAAAAGCCAGTCTGAAATGAAAAAAACATGAGGTCAATTCCTTAATTAAGAATGAATTGTGGCTCGGTGCCTGTGGCTCAAGCGGCTAAGGTACCAGCCACATACTCCTGAGCTGGCAGGTTCGAATCCAGCCTGGGGCCACCAAACAACAATGATGGCTGCAACCAAAATATAGCCAGGCATTATGGCGGGCGCCTGTAGTCCCAGCTACATGGGAGGTGGAGGCAGGAGAATCGCTTGAGCCCAGGAGTTGGAGGTTGCTGTGAGCTGTGATGCCACAGCACTCTACCCAGGGTAGAGGCTCTGTCTCAAAAAAAAAAAAAGAATGAATTGTATTTGCGTAGCTTTCTCCCTCCGTTATACTCTCACCGACCTGAAAGCAGTCCTGCACTGTAAGGAGGGCAAGAGACATCATCACCACACTTTGCACATGAGGGAGAGTAAGTACAAATCTGCAACATTGCTAAGCCCAAAGGCAGAGCTGGGATAAATGTTTCTGAGGCCAGAAAGAGTTAATGGTACGGAGTAGAAAGAAGGAAGCTTTTCTATAGATCTGGTCTTCCACAAACCAGCGTGTGTCCTGATATAGTTACATACTAACCTGCAGCTTCAGTTTCATGTCCTATAAAATTCCATTAATAACAATTACTACTTTTCCAGTCAAGGTTCTCCAGAGGAACACAAGAGAAAGAGAGAGATTAGAGAGGTTTTCAGGAATTGCCTCATGTGATGGTGGCCCACAAAATCCACAGGGCAGGCTGGAAACTCAGGCAGTATTTCTGTGCTAAATACTATAGCCTTGAGCCAGAATTCCTTCCTTTCCAGGAAATGTCAGGGCTTATTTTAAGGCTTTCAACTGATCAGATGAGCTCCACTGATGAAATGGAGGGTAATCGCCTTTACCTAAAGAAAACATCCCCAAGACACCAGTACTGAACCAAACAATGGAATACCATTTTCTAGCCAAGTTGGCTCCTAAGATTGACCGTTACACTAACTCATTGTGTTTTATAAAGCATAAAAGAAAAAATTGTGTGCCTGATCCAAAGTGATCAGTGGTAGAGATAAACATGAGATAATATGGGACTGAAGGGGGTGAGGAACAAAGGCCTGGGGTATCAGAACAGAGTTCCTAAAAGAAACCAAGCGTTAGCAGGTCCGGTCGCCTCTCCCCAACATCTGCAGTCGGGGGGGGATTCAGGTGTATAAAGCCTAAAGCTTCTACAGCTTAGCAGTTCTTCTCTCATAAAAAGCATTTAAAATGGGGCATGACAGAGGTTATTCACTTACGATGATAAAAAAATTCACAATCGTAACATATTTAAAGTAAATAAGAAATTACACAGAATTTGAACAACACGGAAACATATCTTCTTTGTCTTATGTTTACTTATTAAAGAATAGAGAAAAATCAAATTAAAAGTTAATGAAATATGAAAGGAAAGCAAACAAGATAAGCATTGAAATCAAAAGAAATTATTTTGACATGAGAAGAAAAATTGCAAAAATGATTTTTTCAGAACCATGCACAAGGCAATAATTGATTAAGGGAAAGAGATGCATTTTGAATAATAGCAATAAATAGATTTCTGGTTTGTCATCCTACTAATGACAAAGAGCAAATTGTATGACCATGTTGGCCAATGATTTTAATTCTTGCTGATTTGCTACTTAAAGAATATCATATTAATTTTCTGGATTTTATAATGCTTGAGCTAGTTGTCAGTTTTATTCATGTTTAAAATCCTATGCAAGGCATTAATGAGAATCTTTCTGACAGGGAAGAATATCTCTTTTGACCAGGTATCAAAGAGGTCTGATTTTTTTATGTCTGATGTTCAGAAGAATTTTCCACAGACCAGCCTGTGGCTCCATTCGTCTTAAACCCTGTTCTCCCCCCCACCCATGTACTTCCCATGGTAGGTGCTGGACTTACCGAGTGTCCTCTTACCCCTGGACAGCTTCTAGTCCTGGACTTTTGTTTCATGGGTTGAGTCAGCCCCGTGGGCAGCAGGCGTATTTTTCTTTTTTTTGAGACAGAGTCTCACCATGTCAACCTTGGTAGAGTGCTGTGGCATCACAGCTCACAGCAACCTCAAACTCTTGGGCTTGAGCGATTCTCTTGCCTCAGCCTCCTGAGTAGCTGGGACTACAGGCGCCCGTCACAATGCCTGACTATGTTTTTTGTTGTTGCAGTTGTCATTGTTGTTTAGCTGGCCCAGGCCGGGTTCAAACCCGCCACCCTCTGTGCGTATGGCTGGTGCCATAACCACCGTGCTACGGGCGCCGAGCCAGCAGCAGGAGTATTCTAAAAAACTGTTCGTACTTTAGGATGACTGACAATAACAACTTCACAGAGAATTAACTCTGAACCACGTAAGCACAGCCCACTAAATTTAAACCAAGCGTACCCTCGATTTAACCTCCTCTTAGTCTGATACCAAAAATGCCCAAGGCTGCACCAGTACCAGCCAACAGGAGGGAAAGGGAATGCACAGGAAGCCAGAGCAGAAAGAGACACAAGTCGCAAATGCTTTTAATTAAAACATCTTATTTTGTGAATTACACAAACTATCTGCGTGCGCACATGTGTACATGCGTCTGCGTTTGGGTCACTAGGTAATACATGTAGCCAGGGCATTGGAAAGATTTATTTCAAAAGTGAAGGGCACTAAATTTTAAGCTTCATTAGTTAATGGTGAGTAACCTCTGCTTAGCGCAAAATGTTTTGTTTTTCTCCAAAGGGAGAAGAAGAGCCCTTTAAAAGTGCATAGCATCTCTGTGTCACGTGTTAGCTTCTAACCAAAGCACTCGAGGCTCCATAAATGTTCTTGTTTTTATGGCTACAAACAAATTACCTCCAAAGTCTAGCAGCTTACAACAAAAATAATCATTTATTTTTTCCCATGATTTCTATGAGCTGGGTTTGCTGCAGCTCAACGAGGTGGCTCTGGCTCTAAGTCTCGTGGTGTCTGCGTGGGGTCATCTCAAAGGCTTCTCTGCACTCAGCTGTCTGGTATCTGGCCTGGAAGACTCCACACTGCTCCTGAAATAGCTGTACCTCCTCAGGCCTCTCTCCCTGCTCTTTGTAGTCACTTCACATGGTCTCTGCAGCAGGCAGCTTCCAGGGAGTAGACTTCTTACACGCTAGCTCAGGCTCTCAAGGCACATGTCCTAAGAGAGAGAACCAGGGAAAAGCAATTTTGCCTTTTATGACTCAGTCTTGAAAAACATAGCGTCCCTTCCACTGGACTCCCCTGGTTGGGAACACATGCCTCAGCTCCTGGGAAGAAGTACCAGTGTCACATTGTAACATCATCTGTGGTAAGACAGACACCAGTGTGGCCATCTGGAGAAAATACAACCTGCACAATGGAGGGCACGGGTTCCTAACTTACAAACATTTTTTAGATAATAAAAGAGTTTTTACACCGTTGCTAATAGCTACTGTTGTTTTTGTGCCAGGCTACCAGACGCCCTGCTAAGGAAATAGAGCCTTGCACGTGATGCTTGCAGTAGCCCTGCATGGGAGACGCACCCTGGCAGACGTCCCTGCTTCCCAGAGCATCTGATGGACGGGGTCTGCCCTGGGTTTAGAATTGCCTTCTAGAATTCCACTCTAACAGGCATACTTCCCTGTTGCTACCACAATAGAATTGATACAAATTAAAAACTGCTATCTGTACAGCCCTATGTGATTTCACCCTACGCGGGAATAGCAGGCACCTCGAAGGCCTTCCTCAAATTCCTGGGCCCCTGGCCTCTTGGTCCTCACTTGCCACAGCCATAGCAAAAACAGTGTGCAGTTCTGAGAAGTTCTGCCTCTTCAAACTGACTAGTCTCGTTCCCATAGTCCCTAATTCCTGTCACCACTTCCACTTCCAGACTTTGATGAACTGCCATGCAACAGGATATGGGACCTCACTTTCTGAGCAGCTGCCAACGTTAACTCCCACGTGAGACAAATCGTGACCAACCGCCAGATAGCAAACAGAGGGGCTGACAGATACATACCCTCTGCCTTGCTCCCACTGGTGGTCAGTCTGGGAGGACCATATTGTCTGTCTGCAAGGCCAAATTGATGTACCTACCAACTGACCAACATGTCCCTTTATAGGCGATCATGCTGCAGTGACCAGCATCCTACTATGTCCTATTACATAATTTTCTTTCTTACCTGTTCCTGAGCCTCCTTTTTCACTCATGAGGCCCTGCCTCACATGGGATGGCCTCTCCCAAGTAAACATGTCCTAAGAGAGAGAACCACCACCAATTAATCCTTTACTCAGGCTCTGTATTTGACAGAACCTTGGCTAAGACCTCCGTTGATATTAGCATCATCAAATTCATTTTAAACATGAGGAAACTAAGATCCAGAGAAGTTAAATGACTTCTTCAAAGTCTCACAGCTGAGTGAAAAACCTTGGATTTGAAGTAGGATTTGTTTTTTCTGCTACAAAGGCCCCATCTGTTTTTTCTTCATACGATGCTTCTTCCTCAAGAAGTATAAGACCCAAGGAAGCAGGAAAACGGGGATTACCCTGATTGCACCAGTGGATAATAATTAAATAAATTAAACAATAATAATTTTTAACATTAAATGCTAATAATAATACCCACCATTCGCTGAGCCTTTCAAGGTAATGTGTGTGTGTTAATTTAATTTATTTAATTTGTACGCAATCTTGTAATTTAAGTAGTACTTTGATCACTACTTTATTGATAAGCAGACAGTGACGCAGAAGGTTTAACTTCAAAGCTTGCACAAGGACTAAGTGGCAAAGTCTTTGTATGCCTCAGTTGTTTTTTTTGTTGGTTGGTTGGTTGGTTTGGCTTGTATATAAATGTGGACATAACCTTTTTTAAGCCTACCTTCATACAATCTCAGAAAAGTTAAGTTACATAAAAATGCCCAGAGAAGTAAAAATATAATGATAAAGTAAAAAAAAAAAAAAAGATAAATGAAGTGGAAGGTAGGTGAACTCACAGACAACAATGAGCAAGTAAGTCTTAAAGTTGAACCTCAGCCGACCACGGGCTCCCCTGGTTAGAGCCACATTATTCCCAAGTAGACATTCAGCAGGTGTCCCTGGAAAAGCCCCCAGCTCTCCCTGTTGCCTCCAGACCTGTAAGTGTGGAGAGAACTCATGAGCCTTCTTCTCCTCTGATTTTGGCACATCCATCTCCATCCAATTTCTACTTATTCTAAAGATCACATTATATCAACAAGAGTCACGTAGAAGAAATCACAAACCAGCCTCAATGTGACAACCCCACAGATTAGCCATTTCCGTAGGTCTGATTTACCTTTAAGTTTTTGTCTTTAGTGAAAAAACAATCAATTTTATTTTACTTATTAGAGTATACATTTTTAACATGTTTCTACAGAATCACTGCTGTCTAGATTGAGAAATTACCCAGAGGAGGACTCCATCTTTAAATGTGGACAGGTTTAACTATGAACTTGGTAACAAACAAAGCAAAGCAATGTGTGATCTTTTATCACTCCTCTTCCTAAATTCCTTAATCTGGCCTTACCATTGTATTATTTTCCCAGTTCAGCAAGTTCATCCTTGCCTTGTCAATCTCACCTTAATTTCTGTGAGGACAAAGACCATATCTGCTTTATTCATCTATGTGCGAATAGATCACCAGAAATGTTCGGCACTCAAGTGCTCTCTTGCTGACATCTCAGAAACCATTCAAAATCCTACTACACCATGTTTCACGTGGAATTTTCCTATCAGCTCTATCATTCAAAAGTACATAGAACAATGTTCAATATCCATTAGAAATAAACACTGTGGGATGATTATACTTGAAAATAAACTTTAAAATTATTGCTTAATTGTATCACCCAAGCCCGTGGCCTGGCTTTGATGGCCTTACTATAGTTTACTTCTAAAAATGAAAGTGTTAGCTTTCAAATAGCGTGGTATTTCTTTCTTTGCCAGTCGACTTTGTCTGATAGTCATGTGACCACCCTGGTTTTTTGTAAATGTATGTCTGCATGGTGTTTCTTCCCATTATATCTGAAGTGAGTTTCCTATAGACAACATAACATGGTCGTATTTTTTAATACACTGGCAGTTTTTGACTTTTAATTGGTATATTTTGACCCTTTCTAGTCTTTATTGATAATGGTAAGGCTTAATACTTGCTATTATATTACCTACTTTTTGTTTCCTCTATTCCTGATTCCTGCTTCCCCTTTCCATGAGTTATACGAACATTTATTAAGGATCCTTCTTGACTTATTTACAGTATTTTTAGTAGAGCACTTTATAGTTGCCTTGCTGATTATTCTGGGTATTATGATATACATCTGTAACTTATCCTGGTCTACTGATACCTGAGTTTTATCACTTCAGTGAAGTGTAGAAACTTATTTCCACATACATCTCTTTACCCTTCCCACTTTTTAAATAAAAATATCAAATACTTCCTTTACATACATTGAGTATCCCAACAGATGTTATTTCTGATTCTTCGCTTCAACCATCAAACATTAGGAAACTCTCATGAGAAGTAGGAGTGCCCATTGTATTTTTGTCTATTTTTACCCATTCCAGTGTTCTTTCCTTTCTAATGTTTTGATTCTTCTTCTGATATTATTTCCTTTCTGTCTGTCTCTCCTTTCAGAGAGGTTTTCCAGCCATACATTTTCTTTGTTTTTCTCCATCTGAAAATGTCTTTTTATTTCCTCTTCATTCCTGAAGGACATTTTCACTGTATATAAAATTCATGGTCAAGAGCTCTTTCCTTTCAGAGCTTAAAAACTGTTGTAACAGTTCCTTCTGGTCTCTGATTCTAGATGAGGAAACTGCCATTGTCCTCATTGGTGCTCCCCTGTAAGGGATGCATTATTTCTCCCTGGCTTCTGTCAAGATTTTTCTTCCATTTCAGAAGTTAAAATCTGAAGCACTTCTGCATGGATTTCTTTAGGTACATTCTATTTGGTATATGCTCACCTGCTTGAATTTGTAGGTTATGCCTTTCACCAAACTTCAGAAGTTTTCTTTAACTATTTCCAAAATACTTTTTTAGTATCACCCTTTCCTTCCGTAACTCCCATAATATGAGTATTAGCAGTTTTGTTAATATATCACAGGGCTCTGAGATGTTATTCATTTTTTTCAATCTATTTTTTTCTCTTATGTCCAGATTGGATAAATTCTAACAACCTTTCTCCAAAGCCACTGAGTATATCTTCTATCATCTCCATTCTACTTTGGAGCCCATCCGCATATTTTTATTTCAGTTATTATATTTTTGTATTTTTCAATTCTCTAATTTCCATAGGTTCTTATATTACAAGGAGGCCTATTTCCACATGAGGGTTGAAGCAGTTTTATGGTGGCTGCTTTAAAATCCTTGTTGGATCATTCTGAAAACAGATTCATCCTGATTTTGATATCTGTGATTGTCTTTTTTTTTTTTTGCAGTTTTTGGCCTGGGCGGGGTTTGAACCTGGCAACCTCCGGCATATGGGGCCAGCGCCCTACTCCTTTGAGCCATAGGCGCCGCCTTACAATTGTCATTTCTTGTTCCTATAATGATTCTCCTGGTTCTTGGTATGACAAGTGACTTTCTATTGTATCCTGACATATCTATTACTAGGCTCTAGATCCTACTTAATCTTGTTTTTAGTGGCCAGGCCCTCTTCTGAGATTAGGACCAGAAGGGTGTGTGTGTTTAGCTTCCCGCTGGGCCCCACCAACACCTTCCAGCAAAAGAAAGACTCTGACTCACACTGCCCCATTACAAATGATGGGGTTGAAGTTCATCTCTCCCCTTGGCTCTGCTGACTCTCTTTCTTTTAAAATGAGCACCAACCATCATATTGCCTGGTTTTCTCCAAGTAGGAGTAAAGAATTATTCCCATTCTGTGCCCTGCTGGAACCAAGTAGATCATAAGCAGGAGACTGGTTCATAAAACTACTTGCTACAGAGTGGGGATGGAGGCTCCACTCCCCAACAGTTGCCACTGACAGGGATGGATGGAAATGAAATGCTTACTAGTCCCAGCTTGCACCACTCTGCTCAGTGTCATTGATGCCAGGTAGGGGTAGAGTAGAGACTAAGCTTGACATGGGACCCCAATGACACTAACCTGGTAGGAGAATTACAGTAGTTTCTGGTTCTGCTGGGTAAAGGATGGAAGACAGCTGCCCACTCAGCCCACCACCAATACTGCCCAGGGTAGTTGAAGTGCTGCCACCTGTTTCTTTCAGGCAATGAATGAAAAGGTAGCTTCCTGCTTGGCCAGCTGACATTGCCCAGTGGGGAACCAGAATCCAAGGTCTGCTTCTATAGGGCAGGAGGCTGGGGGTGGCAGGAAAGATTATCTCTTCATTAGCTATCTGTAACTATGGAGGAGAAGTGGTATGTTTTATCCTGTTAGTGTTTGACTGGAGTAGAAAAGATATTCCCAAAAAGGTTTTCTGTTGTTAGACCACCCATTTCCCACTCCTTTGTCTAAGGAAGAAAGAGGCCTTTTCTAAAGCTTTTGGTCTGTACCTGTTGGTGGCTCTAGGCTGGAGGCTTCAGCAGTACCCTGTTAGAGGGCAATAAACTTACACCATGCTATTTCTCAGGCCTCAACATCCCTAGGCGACCCATCTTCTTCCGATCTCTCAGAGTCTTCCTAGGCTTGCTTGTTGCATTCCAGCCAAAGTTTTTTAGTTGTAAGAGGGAAGGCCTGAGAAATACGGCATTACTCCATTTTGACAAAATCCCAGAGAATGTTCCTTGTTCTGAAAGTTTTCCTGTGCATTGACAGAGTGCCTCACACGCATTTATTTTGATAAATATTTAATCTATGAATGAAGGCGTTGATAATGCAAGGATGAATATAGTACAGCCCGTCCCTGCAGTAATTCAGATCTGCGTTTTTCAGTCCTAAATTTACATTCTAGGTCTGCCACTTATCAGCGTGGGCAAGATTTCAAACTCTTTTATTATCTATAAAATGAATATCCTAATCATTCTTATTGGGAGTTAGTGGTTTTCCCGAATCCTGGTATTTCTTTCCATGTCAAAGTAACTCCTTTAATGTGTCAACCCTGGCCTCTCCCCCAGCTTCTTTCAGTCTACCCTCGGCCAGTGGAGTCATTCGCCTCACTGGTGAGTTTGGAAAGAGAATCTGGGCAGTTATATTGAATTTCTGAGTTGTCTCAACTTGCCTATCCTGGTCTCTCTCCCCACAACATTAGGAACAAACCCCTTCTCAGAAATCAGGGAAGAATGTACGTCTTCTCTGGAGGTCTCACGTTCAAGGGGAGAGGAAGAAGGTGTGTCCCCAGTCTCATTAAAATAGGTTTTAAACTTCTGCTCCATTCAGCTCACTGTGAGCTCCTTCAAACTATCAAGGAATCATTCAATAAACATATCCTGAGTGCTGACCCAAACCCAGACATTGTGTTGTTCTATAAGATGACTGTGTTACGGTGCCTACCCTTAGGTAGCCCATTGTCTGGGAAATGGGAAGTATAAATAGTAAGAAGCAAATAACTTCTTAAACTTTAGAACAGAAATATGAAAAATATAGTGACCTGAAGCAAAAGTGTGCAGCACATGTGAACTCCCATGTGTTACCAAATTCAACACAATGTCCCACATCCAAAACAAAGCCCTGAGAAGTCAGAAGTTAGTCATAGTAAAAACCACAATCGTGTAGATGGGCATTTACTGGTCACTCACCAGGGTAAAGCTGAGTGCTCTCCATTCATTACCTCTTAACTATCACGGTAACCCTTTAAGGTAAACACTCTCCTCCTTCCCTTCATGGGAGAGGAAACTAACGCGTAAGAGGTGAATTAGCTTTCCCACAACCACACGGGAGGTCAATGGTGATTCCGTCTACCCCAAAGTTTATCGTCTTCAACACTAGGCAAAACCACCTACCCCACTCACAAGGAAACTGAGGCTTCATTCTATTCATTGTTGTGTGTTCACCGCTATATAGCAGGATGCAAATGCTGAGCATTCACTAACTACCAAGGGATTAAATAAAGGCAGGAGGAAAGAAAAGAATGGAGGGAGATGCTTTGCCTCAGGAACACATCATCAGCTGGGAAAGCAGAATGATAATACTCACGGGGCTGCTGGTAGTGCTACTATTGTCACCAGGAACAGTTGTTGTAGGACAGCGTATTTGTAAATATTTAGAGTTCTGATTTATCTGGAAGAGGCCAGTCTGCATACACAGCTGTATTCACACATAGGCATTTGTTTGGTCTATAAATAATGTTAATGTGGTGTCGTGACAGCCCAGAAGCTACCCAGAGAAGCCACTCCCTGGTTACTTATCTCACCCCAAACACCCCAGGCTTCGGCCAAGTCTGCGTCACAGAGCAAGGGCTTTCCATTCTATCTGATTCTGGCCACAGAGTCCGGGTGATACAACCTCTTATTAGAGAAATGACCACAGAGTCGGAATATAGTAACAATGGTTAATTGTTGACTATCATGAGATAAAAAGTACATTAACTTCATGGATTTATATTTGATATTTCTTTAAAGCCATTATAACTTGACTTTTATATATCTCTCAGAAATGTTATGGTGCTTTGGGTTTTTTTATGGCCTTTATCATTCACTCTTTAAGGTTATTCTGCTGGGTGTCTGTCTGATGTTCTGAACAGACACACTTCATGAGCAAAGGCTGCATTTTTTTTTTTCTTGGTTCTTTTACATTTCTTCATTCACCATTCCTTGCATAATAAGCATATAAAATGACTCATAAAAGCTCTCAGTAAATGACTGAGGAATTGATAAGTTAAGTAATCTTGAAATCTTCAATTTATCCTTATGCAACCAAGAGATCAAGTATTTTAGTCACAAGAGAAAATAGCATTGAGCCTCCTGCCAGCTCCCTCGTCCCTCCCACCCCAATCTATCCTATCGTCTCCCCACCATTTCCTAGCATCACTTTAAAAGCAGGATATGGTGCTGCCTACTTTTTTAAAGGTGTGCTTTCCAGTACAGTAGCCTCTAGTCACAAAAGTCTTTTCAAATTTAAATTAGTTAACATTAAATTACATTACAAATTCAATACCTCATTCAAGCACTCAATAGCCTCTATGGCTGCTGTACTGGACATCAACAAGTAGAGAACATTTGCTTCTGTGCAAAAGGTTTTCCTGGACAGGGCTGCTGGTACAACCACCCTTGTCCCAACTCCCAGTGCAACAACTTTATCAGGAGTCTAACTTTAGCTTCCTTCAGCATATATTCTTTAAAATCTGCAAACGTGACTGCTGCAATTTTTATTTATTTTTTTATTAAATCATAGCTGTGTACATTAATGCGATCATGGGGCACCATACACTGGTTTTATAGACCGTTTGACACATTTTCATCACACTGGTTAACATAGCCTTCCTGACATTTTCTTAGTTTGTGCTAAGACATTTACATTCCACATTTACTAAGTTTCACATGTACCCTTGTAAGATGCACCACAGGTGTAATCCCACCAATCACCCTCCCTCTGCCCACCTCCCCCTCCCTTCCCTCCCTTTCCCCCTTCCCCCTATTCTTAGGTTGTAACTGGGTTATAGCTTTCATGTTAAAGCCATAAATTAGTTTCATAGTAGGGCTGAGTACATTGGATACTTTTTCTTCCATTCTTGAGATACTTTACTAAGAAGAATATGTTCCAACTCCATCCATGTACACATGAAAGAGGTAAAGTCTCCATCTTTCTTTAAGGCTGCATAATATTCCATGGTGTACATATACCACAATTTATTAATCCATTCATGGATCAATGGGCACTTGGGCTTTTTCCATGATTTAGCAATTATGAATAGGGCTGCAATAAACATTCTGGTACAAATATCTTTGTTATGATGTGATTTTTTGGTCTTCTGGGTATATGCCTAGTAGAGGAATTATAGGATTGAATGGCAGATCTATTTTTAGATCTCTAAGTGTTCTCCATATCTCTTTCCAAAAGGAATGTATTAATTTGCATTCCCACCAGCAGTATAGAAGCAATTTTTCAGAATATTCTGGACACAGGCACAAAACTGGGAGGAAATTTCTGGGGGCCTATTGGTGAAGGAGCAGACTGATAAAAGTGTCTGGGATCTAACTGTGCTCCACTTGTAACCTGTATTGTTTGAGCAATAACATGTCCAGGGTTAGACCATTTGCATTCTGATGGGGTTGAGGGGTCAGGTCCATTCTTCTCCCAGGATGTAAGGGAGGGAATGTGAATCATTTATATATTTCCCATAAATATTCATAGAAAAGAATATATATGTTTAGACTTACATATATATTTACCCCATGTGTATGATTAAAATTCATCTACATTATATTTGAAAGATCTAATGTTTACTACACTCGAGCAGCCACTGTGGGACTAGGAATCACTGTGAAGGACGGACAGCAGGGAGGATGTCCTGTCCAGGCAGAGCAGCCAGGGATGGGCAGCCTGTGAGCAAACTGCCTTTGCCCAGTGATACATTTTTTTCCTGCTACTACTGGTGTAGAGCCCATCGCTATGACACTGTGGACCAAGGCATCACTCTCATCATCACACTGCTCTTTCCCATCCATTCCCATTGTGGGAATAACCATATCAATTCTTTTTATACGCCCACTTAAATACAGCAATGAAAAATATCCTGCGAACAGGTTCAACAAGCCTTTATTTGTCTCAAATGGAAGGTTTGCTTCACGATTATTAATCTATTGAACACTTACTGTATGCTAGGCTCATTATACCCGTTAACTTGTGCGATCATGAAATGCCCAATGAGGGCAACACGGGTAATATACCAGCGATGTGGATATTGAAGCTGAAATAAGTTAAGCCCTTTTGCTAAGGTCACACATCAAATAAGTTTCAAGACTCTCAGTCAACATGAACGACATCTTTTCAAGTTGGAAAAGTAGGTGAATTAGGATGAAGGGAAGAGAATCCAGTGTCGTGTGTCCTAGTGATTTATGTTTGCAACAGAGCTCCCACTGTCTAGAGACACTTACATAATATGGAAAGGCCATTAGTGCCCCAAACCTGACACTCAGTCTGTAGCATGCGTTCCTGCTGGGTTATTTCCCTGTGGACATGTTCATTTTCCAGCCATATTCTTCCTTTTTAGCTCTCAGACTGGGACTGTGAGCAGCAGCAGAGCAAGACACTAGTTTTTAGATTGGTGAATTCCCTGTGCACGCCCCTTCATTTCCTCGGCTTTCATGTTCATACCCCTAGCAAGAGGCACTGACAGATACCCAGGCAGAGCAACCAGCCACAGAACTGTCTCTGGTCGCAGATAAGATTATTCACAAAGACAAAAGCCTGGAACATTTAACCAATGTAGGTACAAGGAGCCAGTTCTGCCTACCAGAGGCAGGGAAAATAGATTACAGTGTCAACTAAATCAATGGTTCATCGCTGTACTTTTTCAGAGCTTGAACCTTATTAGGACTAAGGCTGCATTGCCCAGCTGAAAATCAATCTAGGGTTTTTCAAATGGCTCCAAACTGCAGAAATACAATCACAAATAATTAGACAACTTTTCCAAATGCCTTGGGCAGATTCATGCAACACTCAGTGATGATGGTACAGGGATGTGCCTCTAACTTGGAATTGGGAACAGGAAAAGAGAATGAAGTCAGCAGAGCACATGGTGGAATACCAAATCCAGGGAAAATTGACTAAACTTAGTGTCTGAGGTCAATTTTAAAGAAGCAATGACCGAACATAGCAACAACGTGAGGGTTAGTCTCTAAATACAGAAATTGACCTTAGGCGAACATGGAATAGCAGATCCTACGCAAGAATCGTTACGTTTCTCTTTTGAGACCTGACCTAGCGTCTAGAAATGGCTTCGGGGACAACATGGATTGCCAGAACAAAGGATAAGATGCAAAGAGACAATGATGGATGAGCTGACTTCAAGAAGGCATTAGGTAGTGTCTTTGAAAACATTAACACACCTATATGCACAGCCTCATTTAGATTGTGGATAAATATGTTGTAGAAGCATGTTGAAATGCTCGATGCAGACTTTAAGAGGTTTTGAAGTTATAAGACATAGGAAATTCTAAAATAGGTAATAGGCTCATGAATATAACGAGAGAGAGAAAGAAAGAGAGACAGAGAGAAATGTTTGCATTGTGATTAAGAAAAGGGACTTTCAAAATTAGTGAGATCTGAGTTAAATTCTGGCTCTACCATTTACTATAAGACCTGACATAAGATAATCAACCTCCTTTAATCTTAATTCCATGGCTGGTAACAATTCTAACACTTCCCATCTCTCAGGCTTATTGAGAAGATAAAATAATTAAATGCTGAGAGCTGTAACTGGTATGTTATGTGTGGTCCAAAATGGTAGACATTGCTGGCATTTTCTTAGTTATTGTGTTAAGACATTTATATTCTACATTTACTAAGTTTCACATGTACCCTTGTAAGATACACCCTAGGTATAATCTCACCAATCACCAGGAAGGCTATGTTAACCAGTGTGATGAAAATATTTCAAATTGTATACAAAACCAGCACATGGTACCCCATGATCACATTAAGGTACACAGCTATGATTTAGTTAAAAAAAAAAAAAAAAGGTAGACATTGATGCTACCCATAGTTAGAAAAAAAATATATATAATTTTGCTCTGGCTCATTGTTAGAGATTGAATTGTATGGCCACGCCAGGTGTATTCTGTATTCGTCTCTGGTGTCTTTGAAAGTGACCTTATTTGGAAATAGGATCGTTGCCACTGTAGTCAAGATGACATGAGATCATTAGGGTGGGCTTGAATTCATGATGACTGGGGTCCTTATATGAGAAGGAGGAGAAACACAGAAATAGGCATAACAGAGAGATGGTGTGGAGACACAGAGAGAGAGGACAGGTGTGAAACCAGAGGTAGAGACTGGAGTGATGCAGCCACAAGCCAAGGGATGCCTGAGCAACCAGGACCCAGAGCAATAGGGAGGAATGATCGCACGGAGCCTTCGGAAAGTCTAACTGATGCTTTAGTTTCACACTTCCAGCTTGCAGAACTCTGAGAGAATAAATTTCTGTTATTTTTATTTTCCTTAGTAAAGTTGCTTAAATCATAGCCTTTATTTTTTTTTATTTCAAATTATTAAGGGGATACAAATGTCTTAAGTTATATGGAACACTTTTATAATACTTGAGTTCCAACTATAGGTGTGTTTATCACCCAAATAGTGTTCATTGTACTCATTAGGTAGATTTTCCCCCCTTCCCTCCTTTTCTCTGCCTTCCCCTGCCTCCAGTGATTACTACTAAGTTTTATTTCCCTCCGTGAACTCATGTGCTTATTGATTAGTTCCAATTTAATGGTGAGGACAAGTGGTGTTTGTTCATCTTTCCATTCTTGAGATACTTCATTTAGGGGAATGGGCTCCAGTTCCATCCAGATTGTTATAAAAAGTATTAATTCACCTTTTTATGGCTCAGTAGTGCTCTGTGCCATACACATTCCATATTTAGTCAATCCACTCATGAACTAATGGCACTTTTATAGATTCTACACCTTTACAGTTGTGAATTGTGATGGAATAAACTTTTGAGCACATGTATCTTTCTGATGTAAAGTTTTCTTTTCGTTTGTGTAGATACACAACAGCCTCGTTGCTGGATCAAATGGTAGGTCTGCCTTTAGCTCTTTAAGGAATCTCCATACTGTTTTCCATAAGGGTTGTACTCATTTGCAGTCTTGCCAACAGTGTATGAGAATTCCTTTCTGCATCCACACCAGCATTTATTGTTTTGAGACTTTTTAATAAAAGTCACTCTAACTAGAGTAAGGTGATATAGCATTGTGGTTTTAGTTTGCATTTTCCTGATAATTAGTGATGTTGAGCTTTTTTTTTTTTTAGAGACAGAGTCTCACTTTGTCACCCTGGGTAGAGTTCTCTGGCAACACAGCTCGCAGCAACCTCCAGCTCTTGGCCTCAGCCTCCCAAGTAGCTAGGACCACAGGTGCCTGCCACAATGCCCAGCTATTTTTTTGTTGCAATTGGCCAGGGCCGGGTTTGAACCCACCACCTCCATATATGGGGCCGGCACCCTACTCACTGAGCCACAGGCATTGCCCAATGTTGAACATTTTTCATATGTTTCTTAGTTGTTAGTCTTTCTTCTTTTCAGAGGTGTCTGTTCACATCTTTTGTCCTCTTTTTAGTAGAGTTGTTTTTCTCTGGATGATTGACTTGAGTTCTTTGTAAATTCTGGATATTAGTCCTTTATTGGATATGTAGCTTTCAAATATTTTCTCCCATTCCGTAGGTTGTCTATTGTCTCTGTTGTTTACTTAGCTTTATATTAGCTTTTTATTTCCTTTTTACTTTATTTTTTCTTTACTAAATCATAACTAATTTTTTTTACTTTATTTTTTTACTTTATTTTACTTTTTTACTTTACTTTTTTACTTTATTTTTTCTTAACTAAATGCATAACATGTACATTAATGCATTTATGAGGTACAATGTGCTGATTTGATATAAAATTTGGAATGTTTACATCAAACTGATTAACATAACCATCTTCTCGCTTACTTAATTGCTGTGGTAAGACATTTATGCTCTATTCTTAATAGTTTTGAAATGTACCATTGCATTATGCACATTAGGTGAGGTCCCACCAAATGCCCTCCCTCCCCCAGTCTCCCCTCCTGTTCCCTCCTTCTTTCTGTACTATAGTTATGTTTTACCATTCATATGACTGTGTAGGTGATTATATATTGATTTCATAGTAGTATTGAGTACATTAGATACTTTTTTTCCCCATTCTTGAGATACTTTACTAGGAAGAGTATGTTCTAGCTCCATCCAGGTAAACATAAAAGATGAGAAGCCTCCATCCTTTTTATGTCTGCATAGTATTCCATGATATACATATACCACAATTTGTTAATCTATTCATGGGTCAATGGGCACTTGGGCTGTATAGAAGCTTTTAGTTTAATTGGATTCTATTTATAAATTTTTGCTGTGGCCATGATTGCCACAGGGGTCTTCTTTGCCTAAACCATTATGTAAAAGATGTTCTTTATCTGTCTCTAAAATTCTTATGGATTCATACCTTAGATTTAAGTCTTTTACCCACCTTGAATTAATTTCTGTGAGTGATGGGAAGTAGGGGTCCTTTTTCATTCTTCCACATGTAGCTATACAATTTTTTCAGCACTGTTTATTTAATAGACTTCCGTTTTCTTTTCACCAGTTTACATTGTTTTCTGCTTTGTTGAAGATCAATTGGCTTTAGATAGATGGTTTTATATCTGGGTTCTCTATTCTGTTACCTTGGTCTATGTCTCTATTTTTGTACCAGTACCATGTTGTTTTGGTTACTATAGCTTTGAAGGTAGTTTGAAGTCTGGAAATAGAATGCCTCCAGATTTGTTCTCTTTGCTTTAAATTGCTTTGGCTATTTGGGCTCTTTTCTGGTCCCAAAAAAAGCGATATGTTCTATATATATGACATTAGTAATGTGATGGTGATTGTGCTGAATTTATAAATTAATTTGGGTAGAATGGACATTTTTCCAAGGTTGATTCTATTTATCCATGAACATAATGTTTTTTATTTGTTTATATCCTCTGCAATTTTTTTCCTCAGAGTTTCATAGTTCTCCTAAAGAGATCTTTCACCTCCTTGGTTAAGTATATTCCTGCGTTTTTATTTATTTGTTTTTATTGGTAGCTATTGTAAATGGTACAATGTGATTTATGTACACTGTTGTATATGCTGAGACTTTGCTAAATTTATTTATCAATTTCAGGAGACTATTGGTGGAATATTTGGGGTTTTCTAGATAAAAGATTATATCGTCAACATAGAGTTATAGTTTGACATCCTCTTTCCTGATATGAATACCATTTCTTTCTTTCTTTTGCTTGATTGCTCTGGCTAAGACGTCCAGTATTTTGTTCAATAGAGCATACAGTGAGCATCCTCATCTCATTCCAGTTCTTAGGGGGAATGCTTTCAACTTTTCCCTATTCAGTATGGTGAGTCTGTCATATATGTTTTTTATAATTCTGAGATATGTTCCTTTTATGCCTAATTTCTTCAGGATTTTTATCATGAGAAGGTGCTAGATTTTGTTGAATGCTTTTTCCTGCATTTATTGAGGTGATCATATTGTCTTTGTTTTTGCATTTGTTTATGTGGTGAATCACATTTTTTGATTTACCATGTACATATGTAGAACCTTCTTTGCATCTTTGGGATAACGCCCACTTTGTCCTTTTGATGTGCTGTAGAATTCGGTTTACTAGTATTTTATTGAGGATTTTTGCATCTATATTCATAAGGGTATTGTTATGTAGTTTTGTTTTTTTGTTGTGTCCTTCCCTGGCTTTGGTATAAAGGTAATACTGGCTTTCCAAAATAAGTTGGGGAGGATTACCTCCTCCTGACTTTTATGAAATAATTTCTCTATTATGGGTACCAGCTCTTCTTTTTAGGTCAGATTGGAATTCAGCTGTGAATCCCTCTGGCCCATAGTGCTTTTTTTTTTTAATTGACAGGATTTTTATCACTGTTTCAACTTTACTATTCATTACTAGTCCATTCAGCAGTTCTATTTCTTCCTGGTTGAGTCTTGGGAGGTTGTCTCAAGAACTTGTCTACTTCCCCTACCTTCTCTAGTGTATGTGCATGGAGATTTACAGAGTATTCACGGATAATGTTTTGTATTTCTGTGGTATCAGTTGTAATATCACCTTTTTCATTTCTGATTCAGCTTATTTAGGTCCTTTCTTTTCTGTTATTGGGTGATTTGGAAAGAGCTCTGTCAATTTAGTTAATTTTTCAAAGAACCAACTTTTGTTTGTTAATGCCTTGTATTTTGTTTTGTTTTGTTTTATTTTACAATTTATTTAGCTCTGTTCTAACCTTCTTTATTTCTTCTGTTAGCTTTGGATTTGATTTTTTTTTTCTAGTTCCTTGAGGTGTTTGTTACATAGTTTGTTAATTCATGATCTTTTTGTCTTTCTCAACGAGGCATTTAAAGCTATGGATTTTCTCTCAAGAAGTGCTTTTGCCATATTCCATAGATTTTTATGGCTTATGTCACCTTTGTCATTTAGTTCGAAGAATTTTCTGATTTACATCTTGATTTCATTCTTGACCCAATAATCATTCAGCAGCAGATTGTTTAATTTTTATGGTTTTGTGTAGGTTTGAGTGTTTTTCTCGTTACATATTTCCAATTTGATTCTGTTATATCTTGAGATATTACATGGTATGATTTAGGATATTTTAAATTTGTTAAGAACTATTTTGTGGCCTAAGATATGATCCGTCTTGGAGAACATCCCACGTGCTGCTGAGATTTGGGGTAGAATGTTCTGCAAATGCCTGTTAGATACATTTGATTTAGAGTTTGCTTTAAGGTTATTGTTTTTTATTGATTTTCTGCTTTAATGGTTTGTCAAGCTCTGACAGTGGAGTGTTGAGTTCCCAGAAATTATGATGGTGCTATATTTCTTTGCTTAGCTCTAATAAAATTTGTTTTATGTATCTGAGAGCTCCTGTGTTCATCACATCTACATTTAGGATTGTTATGTCTTCTTGTTGAATCATTCTCTTTACCATTATATAACAACCCTCTTTGTCTTTCTTTACCTTTATTGGCTTGAAGTCCATTTTATCTAATATGAGAATGCTATATCCATTGTCTGGGCGGCACCTGTGGCTCAGTGGGTAGGGCGCCGGCCCCATATGCCGGGGGTGGCGGGTTCAAACCCAGCCCCGGCCAAACTGCAACAAAAAAATAGCCGGGCGTTGTGGCGGGCGCCTGTAGTCCCAGCTGCTCGGGAGGCTGAGGCAAAAGAATCGTGTAAGTCCAAGAGTTAGAGGTTGCTGTGAGCGTGTGACGCCACGGCACTCTACCCAAGGGCGGTAGAGTGAGACTCTGTCTCTACAAAAAAAAAAAAAGAGAGAGAATGTTATATCCATTGTCTTTTGATTTCCATTTGTGTGGAATACTTTTTTCCATCCTTTCACATTGAGTCTGTATGTGTCCTTTTGGTATAAAATGGGTTTCCTGGAAACAGAAGTACTTGAGTTGTTTTTTTTCTTCAATTCAGCCAGCATGTGTCTTTTGAGATGATCATTCAGTCTGTTAATAATAATTGATAGCCTTGATCTGTGGGATGTTGGCCTGTTCATCCTGTTGAGTAGTCCCTCGTTGCTTCGTTTTGCCTCTTGTTCCTTTGTTTTATAAGAGTTGTGAGTTTGGGGAGAGTTTATAGATAATTTTACATTGGTGAGTATCTGTTTGATTCGTGTTTAATGCTGTTCTGAGTATTTTGTGCAGGGCACGTTGATCATGAAAAATTCCCTCGGTGTTTGCTTGTCTGGAAAACACTTAATTTCTCTATCAGTTATGTAACTTAGTTTTGCAGGATACAGAATTCTATTCTGGCAGTTGCTCTGTTAAAGTTGATTGAAGATGAGTCCCAATCTCGTCTGGCTTATAAAGGTTCCACTGAGAAGTCAGAAGTTAGACTGATGGGTTCTCCTTTGTAGGTGGTTTGATGCTTTCATCTTGCTGCTTGCAAAATTTTCTCCTTCACTTTGAATTTGGAAAGGTTGATTACTATGTGTCTTAGAGATGACCTATTTACTATTAGTCTTCTCAGTGTTTGATGTCCATCTTGTAAGTGTGTGTCTGAATTTCTGGCAATACCAGCAATATTTTCCTCAATTAAGTTCATTGGATAGGCTTTCCGTGTTTTTAACTCTTTTTTTCTTCTCCCTTAGTGATACATAGAATTCAAATGTTGGTTCGCTTCACATAGCCTCATACCTCTCGCAGTGATTGCTAAGACTTTTTATGCCCTTCTCGTCCTCTTTGAACAACTGGATTATCTGCAGAGCCTTGTCTTCAAGCTCCGAGATTCTTTTTTAGCCTATTGTTAAGTTGTCTGTGTTTTGAAATTCCCTAAATAAGTTTTTTTTATTCCTTTAAGTTTGATTACATACTTTCTTGTGTTTTTTAGTTCCCTAGAGACTTTTTCATTTTTTATCAATTTCCTGAAGTACATTTTTTTGCTTCTATTTTCCTGATTTTCAACTTTCTCTTCAATTCCACCCATCTTATTTACAATACATACTCTAAATTCCATTTCTGTCATTTCATCAATTTCCTTGCAAATGGAAAGTGTGTTCCTTCGGGAGGTGTTGAACTAGTTTCGCTATTTATTCTCATCAGGCTCCCCTTATCTTGGCTCTGGGTTAATAGAATTACAGGGTACCTATTCTCCTTTACTAGGGACTTTCTCAAACCAAGTCCAGAAGAGACGGCTTTTCAGTGGTAGAGTATCCTGAATGAAGTGTTGAACCTCAGGGAGGTTCTGATGGGGACTCCCTGAGTCCTAATGGGGACTCAGTGGTGGGGTGTTAGGGTCCAGCCATAATTCTGGAGTCTCAGGGGTGGAGTTACAGGCCCAGTGGGAACCCTGGAAGCACAGGGGCAATGCTTCAAACTTGAACACAGAAAGAGCTTCAGAGCCCAGGGGTAGAGCTGTCTCCATCGGGGAGCTGTTCCACCAGTGTGGGGATTGCTAATGTCCAGCCATGCAGGCAGGGGTTTATTTCAGTGGTACAGTGTCCACATTGGCAGGCCAGAGTTGCCACACCTGTGACCCTCTGAGCCAGTCACTCCAGGCTTCCTAAACAATGCTTGTGGCATCTGGGGATTTTCCTATGTTCAGCTCCCATGCTAGGGAGGAGGCATGCTTGCCCCTCAGTCATGGGACACAAGACAGGGGAGCATCTGTTCCCTCCCCAGCCCAGCAGGGGTAATGTATGGGCTACTCCTAAAAGGCGGGGCCCTGCATGACCTGTCTTCATGCACCGGAGTTATCAGGATGACGTCAGTTACAGCAACCTGGGATTGGCCAGCCCCAGATCTCTGCTGTACCTGCTGTTTGGAAGGATATTTCTGCACAGACTCTGAGCAGCATTCCTATCAGCCCAGAAGTCTGCAGTGGAAGAGGGCTACCCTCTCACAAATTGAGCCACCTGGAACTTTGGTTTCTTTCTTAAAAAGCAGTCTCCCTTCACGTTGTTTCTATCCTGCTATCTTTACTTCTTCCTGGACGTATGAATTATGTTAGGATACCTAGTTTAACCTTCAATGTGGTGGGTGATGCTTGTCAGTAAGAATTGCCCACACCTTATTTGATTGAGTTGGTTGATGCTGTAATGAGCTATAGAGTTGTTCTTCCTGATAGTGGTTTATGCTGGCAGAAAGAGTCAACTGCAGAGACGCTCTTTTGTGCCTGTAAGTAGCTCTAATGCCTCAAGGGGAGCAATTGAATGCCCAAGGCTTTGGGAGGGGCCTTTTAGCTATAGGGGGTCACTTTTTCTCCACCATAGCAAATGTGGGTGGAGAGCAAGGTTGGTCCTGCTTAGGTTGGACAAGCCTGGAAGACTTTGCAAAGCCTCAGCAGGGATCCAACTTCATTTTCCCAGCTACTAGGGAAAGCTGCTAGGAGGAGGATCAAGGCAAGCTCTCAACACCCAAAAGGCTGCTTGTGAGAATAGGCCTGGCATTCCCTGACTGGCTACAAGAGTTGTTGGGGGTTGGGGGTTCTGGTTCCCTGAACCCAGTTGACGTTGTTAGATTACTTGGCTGAGATAGAAGGTTCAACAGAGGCACAGTAGTAGTTGAAAGCAAAAAAGAATGGAAACAGAAAATAATACTGGAGCAGCACAGGCAGCATGAATAGAGAGCAAAAGTAACCTGCACAAGTTTCAGTGTGACAAAGAGAAAGTTTAGAGCACTTCCAAAGAGTTGGAAGTGGGTCCCTCACATGAAGGAGAGAAGGCAAAACAGACAGAGGTGCAAAAGCCATGCAGCAGCACAAATACCCCTTTCTATTTGAAACTGGTCACAGGTCTTTGCTGGCCTCTCTGATCCTCCAGGCATTATAGCCCTTTTTTACTGGTCATTGATTGTTGACTCTCTTTATTGGTCACTGGTTACGTAGGTTACTTCATACTCACATTCTATGAACCCCCAGACTTCTGTGTTCCGTAGGCCAAGCTTCCCTCCCGGCCCTCGTGAAGCCCCTTTGTTAGTGTCCCTTTTCAGGAGTGATCTCTGTCCCTCTTGCGTTACTCCTGCCCTCAGATGCATGTTTGCAAGCAAGCAAAGAGGCCTCAGTACAGTTGCAAATGGGTGTCTGAACACATGACACTTGGTTGGTATGGCGTGACATGATAGGCTAGGCTCTTCCCTGCCAAAAGACCCACCTAGTCTGATGGCATGGCTTTCCAGTCAGGGGCATGGGCACTCTCCAAGATCATTGCATCTGGGACCACCACAGAATTCCTCCATTAGTTCCACCCACATGGGCTCTCTTACCTCCTAAGTTGAGCCCCAAAATCTCCCTGCCCCCCCACACCCCGTGTCCTCTAGTAACCCACCTGAGTCCTGAGAGCACAGGACCTGGCCTGCATGTACAACCCATTGGTGTGCACCTCTGGGAAATGCCCCTGGGTGGGGAATTCTGGGTGGGGAACCCTGGGTGGGGAACCCAGGGTGGGCACCCTGGGTCCACCGCAGGTTCTCAAGGGGAAAGACATGGGCCTCACTCACTGCAGAAATGTTAGACTAGAGGACACGCCAGCTGGGAAGAAGGAGCTGTTCCCCAAATTCCTGGCACAGACTACTTTCCCAATTGCAATGGGTTGGGGGTGAGGATAAGAGTCTGAATAGAAGAAAGCCAGGTTTCTGGCCTCTTAGCAGAGGAACTGAGATCAGGATGCCAGCGAGTTTGTTACAGCAAAACTCCGCACAAAATGTCCAGGCTCTGGGGGTCACACACGTTCTCCCCACAATTTCACAGTTGTGGCAGTGCTTGGGCTCGTGGGGGTGGAAATGCTTCCCAGAAATGTGGTAGCCCATTAATCACCAAAGGTGTGTGGGAAGGAGAAAAGGATCCCCCTTCCCCCTTCACTGGGTTCTAAGCTTCTCTGGGTTCAGCCCTCACTGATATCTTTTTTTTTTTTCCCCTTTTTCCTCTTTATTCTCTGCTTCACAATTTTCTTCCATGAGGTTCCCCAGGAGGGCCTGGTACTACTTTCTCTGACATCTTTCTGAGATGTGTCCTTTCTCTCTTCTCCTTTATCTGAAAACCTTCATTCCCTCTGTGATGCTCTAATAAGCAATGTCTCTAGTCAGCCATCTTTTACCGTTTCCAAATATACTATTTTAAGCCACCTAGTTTGTGGCACTTCATTAAAACAGCCACAAGAAACTAAATAGTGCTGATTCTTACCCAAACCAAGTCGTGTTTATTAAATGTCAGTCTTATCCAACTAGACTAGGGAGCTCACAAAAATACAGAGAAAACTTGACATGTTAAATGTTGTAATTTTGTGAAATACCATGATTTTCATTATAGTTATAAAGTTTTTTAAAAGTACAATATGTTGTATTAGTCAGCTCAGTCCATCATAAAGAACTACCTTAGACTTATTGGCTTAAACAACAAAAATATATTTTATCACAGTTCTAGAGGAAGGAAAACAGAGATCAGGGTGCCAGCATGGTCAGGTTCCGGCTCGGATTCTTCCTGGCTTGCAGCTGTCTGCCTTCTCCCTGTGTATTCACATGGCCTTTTCTCCGTGCAAATGCTAGGAGAGAGAGGGAAGGCTCTGACACTCTTTATAAAAATGGATTAATGGCATCAAACCACATCCCCAAGCTCAAGACCTCATCTAACCCTAACTATTTCCCCAAAGCCCATCTCCAAACACCATCACCTTCTGGGTTAGGGCTTCAACAAATGAATTTAGAGGGGACACAAACGTGCAGTCCAAAACATGTGTTGAATTAGTAAGCTGTGTGTTACCACTTTTTCTCCCAAATACGTCATGAGTTCAGGCTAGTGCAGTTCAAATAACATTGGGACAGCAGTGGTGAGCAAGGATATTCCAAAAGATGAGTAAAACATGGTCTCTGCCCACAAGCAGCTTACAGAATAATGGAAGAGCCCACTTAGTAACAAGACATTTCCTATATAATACGGTAGGTGTGGTGCTGGGGGTGAGCCTACAGGGGCAGCTCTGGTTCAGGGAAATCTTCCTGCAGAAGACTCCTATGCTAACAGAAGGAGCTGGGTTTTGATACTTCATCCATGAAAGAGCCTAGCATATTGGAACAGAGTTAGCACTCAAAATAAATACTTGACTACATGAATGAAGTAGTCCATGAAAAATATTGCCATTAATCAGAACATTCAAAACCTTAAAACATGAAAATCCATGTTCAAGGAGGCTCTATGTTAGAATCTCATTATAGCATTCTAAAATACAGGCTGATATGATGAAGATAATGTAGAGGGAAAAAAAAAACCTGACCTAAAGTAGACATCGGAAGAATAGGTTTTAGTTCTAACTGGCCCTGGGCCCCTGAGGAAAAGACTAAAGAAGGCTACACCTGAGGGGGAAAGAAGTGGGTCAGCCCCCCTCAGCTCTAAAACTGTGATTCTGGGATCTCCTCCTTGGACCTCATAAAAGGAGCATATTTTTTTTTTTAATTTATTGTTGGGGATTCATTGAGGGTACAAGAAACCAGGTTACACTGATTGTATTTGTTAGGTAAAGTCCCTCTTACAATTGTGTCTTTCCCCCAAAAGGTGTGGCACACACCAAGACCCCCACCCCCTCCCTCCTTCCCTCTCTCTGCTCTTCCTTTCCACCACCCCTCCCTCCTTCTTTCTCTCTCTACATCTAAGGAGCATTATTAATAACATTTGGAATACCAGAAGAAGAAGGCGGTCATTCCCTTCTTTAAGATGGTAATTCCTGAAAGGGACCTAATCATATAATAGCCACAAAATAAATGCTTGTTAAAATAAAAAAGTAGTGTAATGTAGAGGGTCCCATGGATTTTACTCATCTAAGAGCACTTCAATACTAACATGAAACCAATATACATAGTGTATTACTAAAATTGTACATGAACTTTATGGCTACCCTGTGTAAACAACTATATGCCCACATGACAGAGAAAAACACACTTATAGTCTAGCAAGGGGGAGGGGAGAGTAGGGCAAGGTGGAGTGGGGGACAATCGGTGGGATCTCAGCTAATGGACACAAGGTGAGGGTGTTCAGCACCCACCCCCCACCCCCCGGGTGAAGGGCTCAACTACAACTTGGACTTTACCTTAGAATTGAAAACCCTGTAACCTAAACAATTATACCTTCCTATTGATTTGAAGTTTTAAATAATAATAAAGGGTTCTTACTCAATTACTATTATGTGTTAGGCTAGGGGCCAGGTAAGGATATATCCATGTGTTGCTATCTTTGTCTAAGGAAATAGGTGCATGTGTTTCATTTTTGAAAACACTCAAATGTATTTCTCTCAAGCAACTTTCCAAAAAGCTTTTGAAACATTTCAACGCAAGTGCTTTGTTGCCACAATTTTATGTTCGCGAGGCTCTACGGAAAGGAATCCCATCTAATGCTTTTAGTGCTTGGCTCTTATATCTGAACCACGTGGTGATTGTAGTTAGTAAAACCCAAAAATAGCTTTATAAAATGCAACCTCTTTATTCTACCCAGGAATTGAAAAACTTAATAAAATTGACACTTTACTTCTAGTTTAGAGGAAAGTAAATGTATTTTTAATTCTCTCTGAATTCAAGTCTATGTCTGTCTGTATCAATCCGGGTTTTAGCCTTCTTAGTCTTTTCCACATCCTAGAGCGATAACAGACTTTAAACATCTATAAAGGAATGGTCAGTCCAAGTCTTGCCTCTAATCTGCCTAGCCTTAGTATCTGAAGACTCATAGAGTATTAGTGGCTTTACCCCCAGGTCTACGGTGTCTTCAGTTGGAATGAGGAGTTCCTTTACCTATCCCTTCACCTCTGTTCTTATCTGGTATAATCCGTGTCCACATAGACAGCATGAATGATGTCAGTTACTGAATCAAAAGAAAATTACAGTTGTATATTAGTCTAGGTTTCCAAAGAGGGTTGAAAGCCAAAATACAGACTTTCTAAAAATAATGCATTGATCAGTCTTTCCATATGTACAATTCATGTACACTCTGTGACCTACACAGTGGTGGGTACTGCTGCTCACACAAACAGGATTTTGGAGTCCTGACACTGAAGGTTGACTCTTTGGCTATTAATATCCAGCTGAAAGAACTTGCACCACCACCTCACCCTTTGGTGCTTAGATGCTCCTTTAATAAAATGAGAGAATTTTATTAAACTCTCACTAAAGCCCTCTGGCTCCAGTCGTGTAGTTAATGAGTCTACCAGGAAGCGGAAGTACTTTGCACACAATCCTTTCAGAGTTTGCGAGTTCCTGAAAGAATTGCCCCTCTTCCAAAAGGTTCTTGTGAAGGGTATTTCTAGGGACCAAAATTTAATGAGGAACACCTGACTTTGATGAAAAAGTAGGTAACGACATTTGTGCAAGTACACATATGTGTTGTTGGCCCAACACTGGAATGTCATGCTTAGGAGACCAGGTTCGGTTCTCCACCAACCCTGGTACCCTATCTTGATTTGACTACTTATAATTGCATGGCCCACGGCAAAGAGTAGGTTAAGGTATATGGACAATTGGTTTTCTCTAGTTAAGACCTAAGAAAGGAGAGAAATAGAGGTGAAGACATCCGGGGCTCCGTGGAGTAATAAACTGAAACACTAGTGGTTACGGGTAAATGTCAGATCCAAACAAATTTTTTCAAAGGAAGTGAAATGGAGAGTATGACAGTGATATGGATAGTACCTTCTTGGAAAAATATAAAAAGAGAATTTGCACATAATTTGGATAATTTGGATAAAAGTATAGCTAGGTAGTGTCCCAAACTTCCCCTGACTCTGAAATTCTGTGACTCTAGATAATCCAAAAGGGATTTTTTGCTCGCCTCTTTACTGACAAATTCTAGTGTAGAGGTATCACAAGCATCCTTTGGGTTTGGCCTGAGGAACACTTAGCATTTCAGCATTCCCAGGATACATTTTTGTCCTGCCTTAGGGCCTAGACAGTTCCACAAGTCACTTATTTCCTCAACATGTATGCAATACCCTTGAACCCCATGTGTTTTTTAAGGTAATGTAGGTGTGCCTGAGAGCTTCACAGCTGGCTCCATGGAGTTCCCAACCCAGTTTTCTCTAGCTTCATGTTCACAGTCCCGAAAACCTTTGATTGCCATTTGCGGTTTTCCTCTCAGTAATCAGAACTCTCAGTGAAACGAGCTTGCTATACAAGTTTGGAGCCCTGGTTAATGAAGTGTAGCAATTGTATTAAATAATATTTCACTCCCTTAACAAACCATACTGTTGTACCTTCCATGGGACAGGCACAGTGCAAGCCCCTGAGAATCCAGAGCTATTTAATTTAGTCCTTCCTACCCCTGCTTCAGAAGAGTAGTGTTGTGATTGATAACACCTTGCATCTGGATCTCTTTGTAGGCAATGCCAGGGCTTAGAGGTCATTCCTAAGTTCAACAGAGAGGAGCATCACTGCTGGGTACAAGTGTGATGAAATGAAACGGGCTGCAGTGTCAGCAGCAAGAGCAAATGAGACGATGTTTCCTCTGCCATGGGCATCTCAGTTTCTGAAAGTTGTTTTTTTTTTTGTTTTTTTTTTTTTTTCCTGGCTGCTTCCAGAGGCTTAGCAATAAATTTCCCCAAAATGTATATGACCAAACTCTCAGCATATCTTTATTAAGGTCAATTATTTGGTTTCTATTTGGAACTTGTTCAGTCCTCCATGTAGATAATCCAACTGAGCTTCCTCAAATTTTTCCAGAAAGACCATGATGGCCACTGCCAATTACCACATCCTCTGACTTCTCTCTCAGAAGATCTCACTGTCCACAGATTTCACTGTCTGTGATTTCTAACCAAATTGAGCTGGAGAGAAACTCACAACACTAGTAATGATACTAACTGTAGTACACATTGGCTATTGATATTCAGTGCCATCCCTGCCCTTCTAAGCTCTCAACTTTACCGCAAGGGATGAAAGCCTAGAACCTGTATTTTTCATGTTCTTCCTTCTCCAAGACTTACATTTGACCAATGAGGCATTTACATAAGACTTGTAAAACATAAAAAAAAAGTCATTATTTTCAGCTATGTGCAAGCAAATGAGTATTAGGAGACAGACTGTATTTCCAGAAGCTCTCTGGCACCTGATAACAACATACTCCCACGATCCCGGTAGCTAAGGCCACAGGTGGCGGCTTCCCTGTGGTTCCTAAACTCCACTGTGTTCTGAAATTCAGCAGTGACCTTCAAAATCTTCTCCCTCCAGGTCCTTCCAAAATATGCAAGTCTAAGTCTCTCTGTGTTAAACTCCTTTCTTTCTGAAATTTCTAAGTAGTTTCTGTTTTCCTGACAGATCTGCATGGAAGGTGGTAATAACTCTCATACATAGCTCATGTTATTGAAGGATACCTTTCTTTTTTTTTTGTAGAGACAGAGTCTCACTTTATCACCTTCGGTAGAGTGCCATGATGTCACAGGACTCACAGCAACCTCTAGCTCTTGGGCTTCCACAATTCTCCTGCTTTAGCCTCCCGAGCAGCTGGGACTACAGGCGCCCACCACGACGCCCGGCTATTTTTCGGTTGCAGTTCAGCCGGGGCTGGGTTTGAACCCGCCACCCTCAGTATATGGGGCCGGCACCCTACTCACTGAGCCACAGGCGCCACCGAAGGCTACCTTTCATCAGGTCATCTTCTAAACGCTTTATGACTATTTTCTTGATTAATCTTCATAACTAATTATTAACATCATTTGTTAATGAGGAAATTTGGAACTGACATTTTAAGTAACTTTTATAAGGCCTCACAGAACTCACAGAACTTGATTGAAAAATCTGAGAAGAAGCAAAGGGTGTCTGAAATTTGGGCAGAGCCAGATTAGCCCCCTAGGCTATCTGGGGTGAGCCGTCCCTTGGAGAAAGTGCCCGGAGAAAATCCAACAGGCAGGCAGGACATGCCATCCAGAAAAGTGGAATGAACTGATAGGTGTGAGGAGGTCCAGGAAGAGTGTCTAGATTTGGTATGAAGCAAGAAACCAGTTGCTGAAACAGGACTTGGGGCCAGAACTATCCATCCCAGCAAGACCCATTTAATGTATGAGAAGTGTCGGTCCTGAAGAGATCTGAGTACCAAGCAGGCTAGCAAAGCAGAGACTCCAACACAGATAATAAGACAAGGGTACAGGGGTTTGAAGCAGACCATAGAATCTGAGCAGAGCAATGGCTAGTGGAAGAAAGGAAACCCTCGAAATACCACGTGTGATGCCATGCCTTAGCAGATCAGCGCTCTTTAAACCAGAAAGAGGAAATGAGCTTAGACAGGAATGTCAAGAGATCTAAATTTTGGAGTTGACACAGATGAAAAGACAGGAGTTAGACAATTTATTGTTACTAAATCATGTGTACCATTCTTTCCCCTCATCTTTAAGCCGTTCTCTTATTGTAGAAAGAACCTGGCTATAAAATGTAAGGAGCAGAAGCCATCGGGTATGTTAGGTGGCATTCCCCAAACATTTATTCAGCTGGTTTATTCAGGAAGCATTCTCGGAGCAGGGAGGGAAGGAGGGACGCGGGGTTAGGCAAGTGGGGGGAGCAAAATGGGCTTCGCTGGAGATGAGCTTCATTCTGGTGTCTTCTGTGGGACAAATTGCACCACAGATGCAATCCCATCTGGAGTCAAGTGTACTGGCCTTGTATATCACTACACCAGGAGTCATTAGTTGAAGATTTCCCCCCAAAAGGAAGAAGGATAGCCTCCAAAGTGAAGTGGCATTTTTTCAGTCTCAGACAGTTCTCCCAAGAGGAAAGCTGTGAATTATTCTCAGCTGACATTCCAAGCAAGTGAGTTATGGGTACACTGTCATATTAAAAATATCTGAGGGGGGGCAGAACCTGTGGCTCAGTGAGTAGGGCGCAGGCCCCATATGCTGAGGGAGGCAGGTTCAAACCTGGCCCCAACCAAACTGCAATAACAACAAAACATGGCTGGGCGAGCGTTGTGGTGGGCGCCTGTAGTCCCAGCTACTTGGGAGGCTCAGGCAAGAGAATCGCTTAAGCCCAGGAGTTGGAGGTTGCTGTGAGCTGTGTGACACCACAGCACTCTACTGAGGGTGATAAAGTGAGATGCTATCTCTATAAAAAAATAAATAAATAAATAAATATCTGAAGTATCCTTGCATTTTGAAACAGACAAATGTTAAGAAAATAATTTGCTAGCAAGTAAAGGTAAAGCCGTAATTCTCATCTCAACTCTTCTTTCCCTATCCGCCCAATTACAGAAGCCTTGTTTTATTTATTTTATTTTATCTTATTTTATTTTTGAGACAGAGTTGGCCAGGTGCAGTAGCTCACACTTGTAATCCTAGCACTCTGGGAGGCCAAGGCAGATAGATTGCTTGACATCAGGAGTTCCAGACCAGCCTGAGGAAGAGCAAAACCCCTTCTCTACTATAAATTAAAGAACTAGCCAGGCCTTGTGGTGTGTGACTGGAGTCCTAGCTACTTGCGAAGCTGAGGCAAGAAGATGGCTCAAACCCAGGAGTTTGGGGTCGCTGTGTGCTATGATGCCATAGCACTCAATCAGAGTAACAGAGTAAGACTCTGACTCAAAAAAGAAAAAAAAGAAGAATTTTTATATTTATGAAATGGGAAAGGAGTGAAAGATTTCACAATTAATCTCCGGAAAGGAATCATATTTCCAAGGAAAAATTTGGCTAAACCTCATTTAACATTTTTCTTACAATTTTAAATAAATATGTGTATAATCAACATATGCTTATAGCTGGGTAATAGTTCTTAAATTAGTCATTTCTAAATCTTTAAATATTACTTTTAACAAAACAAATGGCAATGCTGAATCTATGATAAATTCGGGATGGAAATTAGGTTTTGAAGTGTAATGAGTTAATTACTGTAACATATACCTGATTAATCATTCTTAGCATTCATTTTAATTTATTGCTGCCATCACCTGATATAAATTTAGCCTTTTAGACTTTGTTTCATTTACATTCCACAGTCATGCCTGACATTATAGCTTACACGGGACACTGGCAGAATTCCCTTTACTGTGTTACTCTTGTTGTAACTCAGATAACATGTACTAACCTAAAAATAACAAGATTCTTAACTGAAATCCTTTCATACTCTGAAGTCCAGCTTACAGAAAAGCAAGAGCAATTCTGAGTGGTCCACAGAAAGAGGCTATTCTTTTTATTAATTTAGTTACTCATAATATTTTAATTTGTATAATTAAAAGTATTTGCAATATTAAAAAAAAAAAAAAGCCAGTCTGGGCGAGTCACCAGAACTAGTCATTACAGTCCAGCCTTTGCATCGCTTAGGTCTGTTTGTTGGTTACATTTTCCCTCTAGCCAGTTGTAGCTTCTTTAGAATTTTGGTTGATCCCAATTTCTTAGAGAACTTAAAAAGAATGATTGATTGG
Organism: Nycticebus coucang; assembly: GCF_027406575.1. Classification (NCBI taxonomy): domain Eukaryota; kingdom Metazoa; phylum Chordata; class Mammalia; order Primates; family Lorisidae; genus Nycticebus; species Nycticebus coucang. The sequence continues at coordinate 97,309,724 of NC_069793.1, read as the reverse complement.
AATGAACTGCAATACTGTACCTGATACTCATCAGCCCAACTTCTAAAACCATTTTCCATCTCCCTTGCCTGGGGCCAGCACAGCCAGTGGTCCGGATGACCTGCCTGATGAAGGTTGCCCCAAATTCTCATTCCTCAGGAATCTGAAACCCTGGTTATTATGTTCTTCTGAAACCATGATTACACTATTTGCCAATTTGCTTCTACAAATAGGCTTGAGAGTGCCAATAAGTGCTCCAGTGAATTATCTCTGTGCTGATTATATTCCTTCTTGATGTTAGTCTGTAGGAACAATCCTACCACCTGCCAGTAACTCTTTTCACTGGCTGATGGTCAGCTAGCTTGAGGATAGCCAGCACGACCAGATGGCAGTCACAGCTTTAAATGAAGAATACTCTCACTGTGCCCAGTCACCTCATGGACCTAGGACCTCCAAAACCACAGAGCAAAAATGGGTAAAAATGAGAAGCAAAAAAAGTCACAATTTCTGGACTATTTGGAGTGGATATTAATGGTGCAGCTTCTACTTCCACTCCTAGTTTCTCAGATTCCTGTGTCCTACTGATTTGGTAGTAGCATGTGCTACAGCAAAATAGATACTGAGGGCTCCTCATCTTTTTATGGTTTCTTCTCAAAGCTGAGGCAAGAGCTTTGAAGGAAGAGGTTATTCCATCGCTCTCCAAAGCCATAACCTTCTGGATGGTAGGATATGAGGAAGGAACAGTGGATGCCGTAACAATGTGCCCACTGCCACATCCCTCCTTTTCTGTAAAGTGTGAGGTCTTGGATATTGGTGCAGGCCGAGGCACTGCAGGCAGGCAAAGGTGAGCCCATGTCTGTGCTACACGCTCATTCCAGTCAGGATGGATTACTGCCCTTTCTAAGGTCAAAGAGATCCAACCTACCAATTGGCCACTTGTTGGTATCCTTTAAACATGATACGGTATCAGGGGCTCCTCACTTATCCCTGTTGTTGGCAGGATGGCAGTGGCAGCAGCTAAACCAGCCTTTGTGAGCCCATGACTAGCCTCCATGTCTGCTGCTGTAGCTGATCTCTGTGCGGGGATTGCACAGAACTATGGTGGCTGAGGACAGTGGCCGGCTCACGTCTATTGGCTGTGTCAGCCTGTCCAACGGATGCTTAATGTCTCTGCTGCCATGAATGCTGTCTGGTGGGCACCAACATGTGAGGCAAGAGCCTCACACTTTCCACATCCATGGTTCTAGCCGTAGGGCTCTTTCTCAGACTTCCCATGTCCAGGTGTCCAATTTTGCTCCTTTTTAAGTGTCGTCTCTAACCAACAAACTAAGCTATTCATACTGTCCACAAGTCTATGCACACTCTTACTTCAAACCACTTTTCTCTATGCACCAAATGAATGGCCAGGTTCAATGACTAAAGCTCTTCCCATTGTTTTTGTGGGAACATCGAACAATGGTACTGTTGTTGCAGGTATGGGCCGTACAAGCAACTGGAAAGTTGGTCTAACTTTTTTTCAGTAAAATTTTAAGGTCTATTTCTATTCTCTCACTCTATCTCTTTTCCTCTTCCCCTCTTTCTCTTCCTCTCTCTCTCTCTCTGTCATTTTTTCAAATATGGCAAATGTGCACCATCATATTGTAGGGGCATTCCTGAGCGAGGCTATATTATAGCAGCAGTGATTCCTGTATGGCCCGTAACTACACAGCAACCAGCTCATCCATGAACCAAACTCAGGCTTCTTCGTCCTTCATCACGTTGTCATGGGGAGCCCCCATCATGAGAGCTTAGGAGTGAATTAAGGAAAAGGCAAGGGCACAAGGAGTGGCGCTGCTGTTTTAGTCTTTTTGTTCTGTAGTTTTCTTATGCCCTTTGGCCCTCCTCCAGCCTGATCCTAGAGCAGTGATTTTCAACGGTGTGCTGCAGCACACTGGTGTTGCCGTGAGAGGATCCAAGGTGTACTGCAAAAATTTTTAAAGATCATGAATTAAATTATTTTTGAAAGAAGTTCGAAGTACAATAAATATATTCTTTCTTTTACTCTTTTCTTGATCCACATAATTTAAGTGTGCCACGGAAATTTAACCGTGGGTTCAAGTGTGCCATGAAATAAAGACAGGTTGAAAAACACGGTCCTAGAGGTACCACGTCTGTTTAATGATGTTGCTAGGCTCTCTCATCGCAGCTTCATGACATTGACAAAATACATCTCACGATCCACACGTTGACCACATGATCACTTGATAATTCATAATCAAATGATCAATTTCAACAAAGACCCTAAAAGGATGTAGAGAAGATTTTAGAATGGTGCACAGTTCTCTCCTGTAGACAGCAGGGTTTCATTCCAGAGCTATGAAGATTATGTCTAAGATTCTCCTTTTAAGGTTTGCCAGAGACCCTCCGTAGTAAATTCCTCAATTCCAGGCCCAACCAAAGCTGCAGCTACCACATCACCTGTTGAATGGGTTGTAAAAGTATTCACATGTGTGGAGTGGCACCTGTGGCTCAAAGGAGTAGGGCGCTGGCCCCATATGCCGGAGGTGGTGGGTTCAAATCCAGCCCCAGTCAAAAACTGCAAAAAAAAAAAAAAAAAGAAAGAAAGTATTCACATGTGTGTAATATGATACCTAAAAACTCCAAAGCGGACTCTCAAGTACTGTACTTCTTTCTTAGTAGTAGAAGGAACAAGGTCAAAGAATTTGTCCTTTACTTTGACAGACATGCCCTGGCACACACCAAACTGCTGGGTTCTGAAAACCTTCTCCAAAGTGGCAGGTCCTGAACCTGTGGAAGATTTATCACCCATCTTCATTAGTGTACGTGTCTTTCCAAGGCACCCAAAGTACTTGTAACTTAATGTTTATTGGGTCAAATTAACATGACATCATCAATTTTGTAGACTAATGTGACATTCTGAGTTGTCCAGGCAGTCCAGGCCCTTTTTGAATAAATTGTAACAGAGAACATGAGAAATAAAAGCCCTGGCACTGGACCATAATGTACATTGTTGCTTTTAATCATCTTTCTGGATGAGTATGGAAAAGAACACATCTGCCAGTTCAATAGCTTCACCCCATGCACTCAAGTCTGTTAATCTTCCCTAGTAAAGCTACCACATCCTCTGTAACTATTGCAACTGAGACCAGTTCTTGGTAAAATTTGAGTGGTTTACCATCACCCACTATGATCCGTTGGTTTTTGTAGGGTCCAGACTGATGAAATAAATAGGAATATGATATGGGGACCATCACTCCTAAAGGTGGCACTTCTGCTGTCATGCTAGGATGTGTTCTTGTTTTTAGTTACTTGAGGAGCCAGTTTGGGGGGCTTTAATGTGGCCTTTCTTATAGTAGTTCTTAACTGTGCAGAACAAGGAACGAGTGTGAGGGTTCTGCCCAGCGCAAAGCATGCCTCTGCAAATTATAGCGGATGTGAGCGGTGAGTCTGTGGCCTTGGTGGACCTATTTGTTATCTAATACTCACTATGCTCCCATAGCAAATATTAATGTCAACTAAGAGTCTATCTAAAAGCTTTCAAAAGAGGTAGATGTTCCCCTTCCCCCCGTGTGTGCATGCTCAAGTGTATAGCCATGGAAAAGGACTGCAGGAATTATTACTGGATACACTTCCCATGATGTTTCAGAGTTCTTCACCCTGAGGACCCACTCTTCTTCATCTGGTGGCCTCTGAGCCTGAGAACTATCTCAGGTGGAGGCAATGGGTAAGAGATTACAACTTCCATAGAGACAGCTGACCTCAGCCTTTTGCTCAACCATTTGTAATCTCTTAAATATATATGTGTGTGTGTGTGTATATATATATATATAGTATTAAGCAAGGCATTTTTTGGCTGCACTTCTTTCAAACCTTTAAATTATAAATTTAAATTATAAACCATAAATTATCTCCATATATACCTCTGGGTGAGGCCTCTGTCTGCCTTTCCAACCTTGCTGCTCATGACAGTAATTACACCTACCTCACTTCTGACAGTTGGTTACGTTACCTGCACTCTGTTGCATCATAACCTGTCATCCTGAGACCAGTTAAATCACAGTGTCTTCTCCTCTACAGAGAATAGACACTAGGTGATTACCAGTGATGCTGGTGCCTTGCCCACCAGCACACTCCGTACCATCTGGGGAACAGAGAGTCCTGAGCTTTCGTGAGGAGCATGATCAACTTGCCCGGTCTTCGGTAGTAGCCCCGTCCTACCATACGCGCTTCTCCACTCATTTTTCTACTTCTCCTTCCACAGTTTGCTGTCGCAATTCTAGCATCTGTATTTTGTCTCATGTGGACCACTGCTTATTTCCAAGCTTTTGAGAGCCATTCCAGCCCTCAGGGTACTAAGTGCTGTATCATAGGAAAGTGCCTCCCCATGTAGTTCAACTGGCCTTTATCCAGCTTTATGTTCTATCCTCTGGAAACCCACTCAAAGATACAGTCTCCAGTTCCTTTCAAGACATACGAAGGTATTAGCACAGTCCTGAAGCTATTTTGCTTCCCAGTCTCTGTCCTACCACAGTAGAAGGTTTGGTTTATATTGCAATTTGACCTTCACAATGCACATGGGGACCAGAGGAGAGAAGGCAGATTCTGAGCCATTTCATAAGGCACCTATTCTATTTAGGGCATCTCATAGTCTTCGTGCAAGCATCCAAGGTGGCAGTATGCTACCTCCAACAAAGGAAAGAAAGCTAAATCTGAGAGAGTTCAGATTTGGGAATTTGGGAATTCAAGGTTCTTGGGGGCAGATGCCCAGCTCTCTCTCAAGTCTCAGAGTCCCGCTCCTTCCCTAGGAAGGCTTTGCTTCTGTAGAAGACTGGCCTAGACTGGGATTTCAGGCTTCTCTGAAGTTTTCTTCTCTTCTAATTAAGTCCTGCTCTTTCCCTCTGCAGGAGAGAGGGCTCTTTTTAAAAGCTTCCAAAGAGGTTCTCTGCCTCTGAATTTTCTTTAAATTATTGATAGTTGGATCTGAGACTGTCATTTTCTCTCTTACATGGATCAGTGATGCTTATGACAGTTAACTAACTCCATAGTCCTTAAAGTTGCTATTTCTTCATACATCTCAAAACTCAAGACATTGCACAGGTGTCTCCCTAGCCCAGGACGCCTCAGGTGTGTATCTTGGCAATGGCACTGCTACTATTTGCCAGAGACTATCAAGACCCCACTTATCACAATTGCCACTTAGCCAATGGGTGATCCCACTCCAGAACCTTTGTAGTACCAACTTTCCTAGGTCAAGAAGCTCAGAGTCAATACTGCCTTGAAGCAAGCAGGCTGACCTTCTGTGCACTTGTGCCAGTTTGTCACTGTCCGAAGTCTGCATCCGGTGAGGACGGGGCAGTACATAGCACCCACAGCTCTCACTTAGCAAACAGGTAATTCTCTAAACACACTCACAGTGGCTGGGGGATGGGTGCACAGCAGGCAAAGGGCAATTGGGCTGGGCCCCAACAGCATCCAGGGTACAGGGAAGTAGGATTCTGCTCAGCAAAATGTAAAAGCTCCTAAGAGAATTAACAGATTATTAATGATTAGGAAGTAATTATTAGCAAATAAAATACAGTAGAACCTCAGTAAACTGAGGTAAGCTGACACCCAAGGGACTGTAACAAACTGGTCACATGCAAAGGTTGTCAACACCAGAAAGTAGGCTCTCGGTACTGATACCTACAGGTGATGTACACCTGATCTGGGAACACTAGCTCAGCTTAAGAAGGTGGTTAGTGTACGGGGGCCCTCAACTATGGGAATTCTACTGTAATTACCTTTCTTAAATTAAGTGAGCAGACACCGGTGTGGTGTGAGTGCCTTGTCAGTAGAGGGAGTAACATGCACTGGCTGCTGATACGGAGTGGGTGAGGGGCAGGTCCAGATGGGCTTCAAAGTCCCTTCCTTGTCCAAGATGCTATTACTGCACTTCAGTGGGAGGGAAAAGGAATTGGGAAAATGAATGGGGAAAAAAGAAAGGTGAATATGGGAGATAATACATCAACGCCCCAGAGAAGAGAGCATTGAGCTAAAGTCATTGGGCATAGACAGGTTTGGGTGTTCATGAAACCTTGAAATTGTATGTTAGATGGTGTGTAAAGGGGAGTGTGAATCTTGGTAGGAAAACAACCCAGAGCTTTCTTTTTATTCTCTAAAGGGTCTCTGCAATAAACAGACATTAAGGGCACAGTGGGGGCAGAAGGCCTTCCTAGAGAAGCAGCAATGCCTTGCCAGCAACACCCTTCTCTCCCCACATCCCATGGCTGGGCTTATCTTTTCCTACTGTTTTGAACATGTATTGATTGAGTTTCTGTAAGAGGAGATTGAAATTAAAAATGCCTGAGCATAAACACTCTGCCCCAAATTCTGCCTCATAGCTTAGAAGGTCTAGACTGACATTTTTCAGGGCTAGTCCTTAAATGGAATTTAAAAAAGGTGACCGAGGAGACCCCATTTGTGCTAAATCTACAATGAGATCATTCCTGGGACTGCCACCACCCCCACAATAGGCCATCCCTTTGCCACATAAATTTTAATTCAGATGGCAATGACAGAAAGCTCAAATTTGCAAAAATGTTCTAAGATCAACAGGAAGGAATTGCCACAAAGAACAGAAAAGCCCTACTGTAGAGATAATGCATTTCTGTGGACTCCAGTAAGGCTCCGCTCCATGTCCCCGGCTCACAGGCCAGAGAAGGGACAGAGCCCTTGTTATGCATTGAGCAGCTCCACTTCGTGATTCAGCGGTGATCAAGGGCCTGACCTGCAGGACATGCCCTCCTGTGATTTTTATTATGACAACATCGATTCGGTCTATTGGATAGACTCATGGAAAAGATTTTAAGGTTTATCTAAATGACTGCTTCATTTTACCAATTAATAAGCTGAAGCTCGAAGCAGAAAAGTACCATCCTTGAGAATGGCGGAGCTGAACCAGCCCCAGATAATACTGTACAGAACTAAAAGCAAAGATTCTGCACTAAGATTTCCTGAGGCCAAATTCTGACGCAGCCATTTACCGGTTGCCTGACCTGTGACAAGCTGGATAACCTCACAGCTTACTCACATATAGAAAAGAGGTAATGTTATTGCAGACCTAACAAGTTAGAATCGGAATTGCTCAGGGAAGGTAGATGGTGAGAGCTCGGTCAATATTAGCTCTATTTTCATTATTTGGATAAAGGTCACATACCTCAAATTTATATTTTTGTTCAGTAAAGAACACAGGGTCCAAAATTCTGAATCTTTCACCTAGCTGGTGAGACACAGTGGACATGAACTTAATCTCTCTGTAAGATCATTTTCTTATCTGGAAGGTTCAGATAATAACACCTACCTCATGGAACTGTGTAAGGACAATAAATAATGATTGTAAAAGCACCTCCCATTGAGAAACACAAAATGCTATCTGTCCCTGGCCCACCAGCCATGACTCTTCCCCGAGGGCTCTTCATTTAGAATTTCACCTTGTGAGAGCAGGTACATGGTAGCGATCTTACAGAAAATGAATGACTACGTTATTTTTACACAGTGTGTGCACTTTTATGACATCTTCATTTCCAAAGTGTGCCTATTAGCCCCATTTACAGATAAGGAAAAGAGAGCTGAGAATATTAAGGAACTTTGTCAAGTCTACAGTGTTAACACCAGCTAAAGTCAAGATTTCGACCAAGGTTCCAGGATGCACCGTTCTTGATGCTCTGCTCTGGGGGAGGGACAGACAATGTCACATTCCTAAGCCTCTTCCATAGGTCACCTTCTGTGCTGGGCTCAGTCTAGGGCCACACAAATGAAGGAAGCGGGAGGAGAAATATCCCCGGTTGTGTATTCCTATATCCAGGCTCTTCGTGAGTGCCTTACCCATGTGATCGCATTTAGGACAACATAACACCCCCTCAGTCTGGAAAGCAGCTTCGAGAAGACAGTACAGTGCCCTGTCTTTCACCAATCTCTGATTTTTTATTTCAATACTAAAGTAAGTGACAATGGTGAAGGGTCTCATGGGTCTGTCCACATAGGTGTTTACTCAGACACCCTTCTTCAAACAATGGCATTCAGTGAACTGCATATTGAGGAATGAACAGCCAAAATCAATCACAGTAGCAGAGTCCATCTGTGTTGTTATCTGCACAAATATTAAAGCACCTTCCATGAATTTAGAATTACCTCTAATCCAATAAAGAGTGATGTCCGGAATCCACTGGCTGCTGGTCTATAAGCCATCAGTTGAAAGCACGAGCACTGACACGGACCTGGCTGTGCACAACTCGAGTTTAAGAAGTCAGCTAATCTGAGTGGTAGGGTTGTTGCCAATTTAGCCATTTTGTAACGAAATCATAGCTGTTAGAACTGTGGTGATTAGGCTGATGCATTCCTGGTAGTACCTTTCAAATCTATGTCTGCATATTGGCAGAACAGCATTTTTAGAATTAAAAAAAATTATACCCAGAACATGGAAAATAATTTGTTACCATATTAATAATTGTAACATGGTACATGTTATTTTTTCCAAAGAGTATTCAAATATTTTCTTTTATTCCCACAACTCTGGGAGATGGGCTTGAATTATTTTTCCTAACTTACAGATGAGGGGACAAGAATGCAGAGAAATTCGGTGATTTTATCCAAGATCACACAGCTAAAAATTCAGTCATTCTTGGCTTGCCTCAAGCAGGTAAGGCTCCAGCCACATACACCTGAGCTGGCGAGTTTGAATCCAGCCAGGGCAGCCAAACAACAATGATAGCTGCAACCAAAAAATAGTCGGGCACTGTGGCAGGCTCCTGTAGTCCCAGCGACTTGGGAGGCAGAGGCAGGACAATCGCTTGAGCCCAGGAGTTGGAGGTTGCTGTGAGCTGTGATGCCACAACACTCTACCCAGGGTGACAGCTTGAGACTCTGTCTCGAAAAAAATTTTTTTTCATTTTTTTGCATTTTCATTTTTGCATTCTTCAGGTACTCCTAAATGTTTTTACCTGAAAGCTAATATCCCAAGACAACAGATGCTGGGATTACACTACAACGAGTCAAATCCTGGCTCTCATATTGTAAGAACTCTGAGCCTTTGAGTAAAGTATTTCACATCTTTAAATATCTGTTTGCTTACCTATAAAATGGGAGAATAATAATACCTACTTTGCAATATTGTGGGGATTAGAATGAGATAATTCATGTTAATCCCTATTCTAGTGCCTGGTACATGTTAGGAAATCACTGGATTTTAAACGTATTAATACTTTATAGATATAGTAATAGACTGAAAAGTCACCAGGGTTCAACACCAGTGTTCAAACTCTTATCTAATGCTTTCTAACGGCATAAATATATTAAGTGAGACTGTTTGGGTTTTTTTTCTTTCTTTCTTTCTTTTTTTTTTTTTTTTTTCTTTTTTGGAGACAGAATTTCACTGTATTGCCCTTGGGTAGAGTGCTATGGCATCATAGCTCACAGCAACCTCAAACTCTTAGGTTCAAGAGATGTTCTTGCCTCAGTTGGGACTACAGGTGCCTGCTAATTTTTCTATTTTTAGTACAGATGGGGTCTCAGTCTTGCTCAGGGGGACTAGATCCATGACAAAATGTAAGTGGAAATACTTTGAAATTTGCAACGTGCTATGGAAATATCAGAAATTATTATGTTGATGTAACATAAACCCCCCCGGCAACAGAAATAATGCTAGTTAATTTAATATTGAATCATTGTACCTATGCCATACATAGTGTGTTTGATGGTTTTTCCCAGATTTTTGAGGTATAATTGACAAATTAACGTCATATGAGTGCAAGATGTACAACATAGGTTTTGATATAGGCATGCACTGTGAAATGATTACCACAATCAAGCTAATCGCTAAATTAGCATATCCATTGCCTCACATATTACCTTTTCTCTGTTGGGAAGGTAAGAACACTTAAGATCTATTCATTTAGCAAATTAAAGGTATGCAATACAGAACCATTATCTACAGTCACAGGATCTACAGTAGTCATGTAGATCTCCAGAATTTATTCCTCCTGCAGAATTTGTACCCTTTCACCAACATCTCCCCATTCCCCTTTTCTCCCATCACCCAGCAACCACCTTCCTACTGTCTGTTTTTGTGAGTTCAACTGTTTTAGATTTCATGTATAAGTGAAATCACGTAGTACTGGTCTCTCTGTGTGGTGCATTTCGCCTAGAATAACGTAATGCCCTCCAAGTTCACGTGTGTTGCCACAAGAGGCAGGATTTCCTTTTTTAACTCTGAATAAAATTCTTCTCTGTGGGACGGTACCTGTGGCTCAAAGGAGTAGGGCACCGGCCCCATATGCCAGAGGTGGCAGGTTCAAACCCAGCCCGAGCCAAAAACTGCAAAAAAAAAAAGAAAAAAACTTCTTTCTGGCTTTGTGTCTTGTGTTTTCATTAAGTTACTTTCATCTCTTGGCTGTTGTGAATAATGCTCCCTTGAACCTGCAAGTGCAGCTTCTCTCAAAGATAGTGATTTCACTTCCTTTGGAAATACATATCCCAAAGCGGGATTAATCGCTGGGTTATTTTTAATTTTTTGAGAAATCTCCATATTTTTTCCAGAATGCCTGTACCAATTTACCTTCCCACCAGTAATGCACAAGATTTCCTTTCACATCTTCCCTAACATTAATCTTTTATCTTTTTGATATTAGCTTTTCTAACGAGTGTGAGATAATTTCTCATTGCAATTGTGCTTTGAATTTCTCTGATGATTAGTAAAGTTCAATGCTTTTTCATATACCTGTTGGGCAATTTTATGTCTTCTTTGGAGAAATAGCTATTCAGGTCCTTTGACCATTTTTTAAATTGGGTTATTTGGTATTTGATAAACTAAGTTCTTAATAGATTTTAGATATTAATCTCTTACCAAATGTAGGATTTTGTAACTATTTTCTCCTAATCGGTAGGTTGTCTCTTGATTCTGTTGATTATTTCCTTTACTGTGCAGAAGTTTTGTATTATATTTGATACAATCTCACTTGTCTGTTTTTGCTTTTGTTGTTGTGTTTTTGGGCTCGTAGCCAAAATATCTTTGCCTAGACCAATATCAGGAAGTGTTCTCCTATGTTTTCTTATAGTAGTTCTACAGTTCCAGACCTTATGTTTAATTAAGTTTTTAAACCATTTTGAAATATGGTATGACCTAAAGGTCTACTTTCATTCTTCTGGATGTGAATATACAGGTTTTCAAATACCATTTATTGAAGAACTTGTCCTTTCTCCAGTGCATGTCCTTGGCATTCTTGTCAAAGATCAGTTGGCCATAGATGTGTAGATTTCTTTCTGGATTCTTTATTCTGCTAAATTGGACAATGTGTCTGTTTTTTATGCCAGTACCATACTGTTTTGAATACTGTAGCTTTGTAATGTAATTTGAAATCAGGAAGTATGATGCCTTCAGCTTTGTTCTTCTTGCTCAAAATTGTTTGGGCCAGGGCAGTGTCTATGGTTCAAAGGAGTAGGGCGCCAGTCCCATATACCAGAGGTGGTGGGCTCAAACCCAGCCCTGGCCAAAAACTGCAAAAAAAAAAAAATTGTTTTGGCCATTTGGGGTCTTTTGTATTTTGTATGAGTTTTAGGATTTTTTTTTCTATTTCTGTGAAAAATAACATTGAAATTCTAATAGGCATTATATTGAATTTGTAGATTGCTCTGAGTAGTATAGACATTTTAAGAATACTCTTTCTTCTAATCCCTGAACTTGGATATGTTTTCATTTGTTTATTTCTACTTTAATGTCTTTCCTCAGTGTTTTGTCTTTTCAGTATGCAGATCTTTCATCTCCTTGGTAAAACTTTTGCCTAGGTATTTTGTTCTCTTTGATGCTAATGTAAATGTATTATTTTCAGATAGCCCCTTGTTACTGTATAGAAATGCGACTGATTTCTGTATATTTTGCTGTTGTTGGATGGAATGTTCTGTGTACATCAGGCAGGTTCTCTCTGACTTACAAAAGACTTTACATTGAACTTTACAATTTCTGACTTTAGGGTTTATTTATTGAGACATAACCTCCTCATAAGTTAAAAAGCATCTATATAGTGTTGTTTCTTCTACTGTTTTTTTTTTTTATTGATTTTCTATCTGCATGGTCTATCCATTGCTGAAAATAGAGTACTGAAGTCCCCTACCATTATTATAGTGCTCTCTATTCCTCCCTTCTGTTAATAGTTGTTTTCTATATACTTCTATATTTATTTTCTTTATTTCCTATCTTTGATGCATGTGTATTTATCATTGTTATATCCTCTTGATGAATTTACCCCTTTATCACTATAATGCCCTTTCTTGTCTTTTGAGATAGTCTTTAACTTAAATTCTACTTTGGCTTCTCATTGTTTGTTTTCTCTCTAAGATACTATTATGGGATACTTTTTCCCAGTCTCTTAACTTTAAGCATATGCATGTTTTTACAGTTAAAGTGAATATCTTGTAGACAAAATGTAGTTGGATCTTGGGGGGTTTTCAAATCCATTCAGCCACATTATGTCCTTTTTTTTATTGTTAAATCATAGCTGTGTACATTAGTGCAATCAAGGGGTACAATGTGCTGGTTTCATATACAATCTGAAATATTCTCATCAACCTGTTCAACGTAGCCTTCATGGCATTTTCTTAGTTGTTGTATGTAGACATTTGTATTCTGCCTTTAGTAAGTTTCGCCTGTACCCATTCTAAGATGCACCGTAGGTGTGGCCCCACCCATTGCCCTCCCTTCACCTAACCTCCCCCCTCCCTTCCCCTTCCTTGGCCCTTTTGATTGAAGACTTTAATTTATCTATATTTAGAGTAGTTATAGATAGGTAAGGACTTACTATTGCTATGTTACTCATTGTTTTCTGTTTAATGGTTCCTTTGTTCCTTCCTCTCTTTCTGTCTTCCTTTATGATTTGATAATTTCTTTAGTAGTATGCTTTTATTCCTTTCTCTTTATCTTTTGTATATTTACTAAAGGCTTTTTATTTTTATTACACAAGGTTTACATAAGATATCTCACAGTTATAGCATTTGATTTTAAGCTGATAACTTAATATCAATTACATGTAAAAACCTCTACACTTTTACTTCTCTCCTTCTATATTTTATGTCATTAATGACACAATTTGCATATTTTTGTTCTGTATTCATTAAAAATAGTATAATGATAGTTACAATACTTTTTAGTATTTTGAGAGTTTTCCATACACTTCTGTTAACTTTTATGGTGGTGATAAAAGTGATTTACTTATACCATTGCAGTATTTGAGTAATCTGAATTTGATTATATAGTTAGTTTTACCAATGAATTTTATATCTTCACATATTTTCATGTTACTGGCTAGCATCCTTTCATCTGAACTTGAACTTCCTTTTGAGGCAGTTTTAGTGAGGATGAAACTCCTTAGCTTTTGTCTGTTTGGAAAAATTCTTTATAACTCCTTTATTTCTGATAGTCAGCTTTGTCTGATAAAGTATTCTTGGCTGACAAGAGGTTTTATTTTCCTTCAGTACTTTGAATATATCATCCCACTCACCTGGCCTAAAACCCATCAATAGCTGTATGGAAGCTCCTTTTTATGTCATGAGCAGCTTTTTCTCTTGTTGCTTTCAAAATTCTCTCTTTGTCTTTAATTTTTGATAAATTTACTATCATGTGTCTAAATGTAATTTTCTTTTGGTTGGTCCTGTTTGGGGACTTTTGAGATTTATGAACCTGGTAACTAGTAACTATTAGATGAAATGGATCCCAAGCTCAAATTAAAGTCTTGGGCTTAGGTTCCATATCCCTCCTAAGGTGTAAACTGCATTTAGCATTTCCTAAAATATGCTTTCTGCCCCTTTCTTTCTTTTCTTTCTTGGAATCCCATAATGCATATAGTGCTTTGCTCGATGGTGTTCCATAAATCCTGGAGGGTTTCTTCACTTTTTTTTAAATGATTTTTTCGTTTATTTTTTTTTAATGATTTTTTCTTTATTCTCCTCTGACTATATAATTTCAAATGGCCTATCTTTGAGTTCTCAGATTCTTTCTTCTTGATTGAGTCTGTTGTTGAATCTCTGAATGTTATTTTCTGTATGCAACTATTCTTTAGTTCCAAGGTTTCTGTTTGGCTCTTTTTATGATTTCTACCTCTTTTGTCAACTTCTTGTTTTATTTACATATTATTTTTCTGATTTCATTATCTGTGCTCTATTGTAATTCACTGAGTTCCTCAAAACAATTATTTTGAATTATTTTTCAGGTAATTCATACTATCTATTTTGGGGGGAGCAGTTGCTGAAATATTATTGTCTTCCTTTGGTGGTATCATGTTTCCTTGATTTATTTCATATTTCTTTAATCTTACATTGCTGTCTAAAACGAAGTCACCTCCTTCAGTCTTTTTTGACGAGCTTTGGGAAAGAAAGACCTCCATCAGTCAGACTAGGTAGGTATTCTTGGGGTCTTTCAGAACTTTTCTATACATGCACCCTCTCCACTCCTTTTGTCTCTTTTAGAAGTGGGATGTCTTAGGATTATATGTTTTTTCTTAATTCTGTAAAACCAGACTTGGTTTTAAGAGCCTACCATTTATTTTCCCTAAGGTAGTACCCTAAAGTGGTTAGAGTTAAGTACCTTCTTCTGATCCAGTAGAGTCAAGCCAGCTGTCTGCATGGTCTGTAGGGGCTGTGCACACTGGCTATGGTCTGGGGGGAGGACACATGGAGTATTGAGGGCACGCTTAGGCTTGTTGGGTGGAGGATGTGCAGGTATTACATCCTACTAGGTTAATAGGTAGCCCTCTTGGTGGAATCATAAAGCAGTTAATAGAAACCAAGATTTTTAATGTTATTTCCCTCATCCTTATTCCCTGCCTAGCTGCCCTCAAATTGTTCTGGCATGGCCATTCAATCAGTATTCTTGATGCAGAGAGAAATAAGTGGACCATTTATGCTGAATCCTACATTACTGGAGAAGCCAGGTTCTCACTACACTCTTCACCACCCTTCACCAGTGAAATCATAGGCTGAGGGGGCTGGCACTGAGCTATGCTACCTTGGGAAGGGACAATTTGGGTGACATTAAACTGCTCAGTTCACATTCTTCAGTGTATCTATTTTCATATATTTTTCCTCCATTAGGGTGCAGGGACCTCTTCACTTAACTCTCAGGCTTTTGTCCATGGGTGGTTGTCAAAATCAGTGTTTCTATGAGGCCATAGGGATGGAAAGTTAATATTCTACCAAGCTGCTGAAATTCTCAATGCTTCCCATGCTGAATCACATTTCATTCTCACCAAGAAAGACCTTAGGAGACAAAGATTAACATCCCTATTCTATGGATGAATATGCTGAGGCTTGAAGCAATGATGTAATTTGCCTAACTAGTAAGTGATAGCTGAAATGAAATCAAAGTTGAAATTAAGGTCTTGAGCTTATACTACAAAGCTGAGCTAGTAAACTTTCTAATGGTAAAGTAAGGGCTAGCAATGAAACAAATAATCTACTTTTATAACTGCAAATTAAAATGAAAATAATAATATAATGTAAAAGTAATAAATCTCTGGTTTATAGTTCTTTCATCTTCACATATGGATACTACCCTCATTTGTGGTTTTTGCTAAGGAATACCGAGCAATTTCTCATCAAATCTACCTAAGTGTTGTATTTATACCTCTTTTAGCTGGAATCCACCACTCAAAAAGTAAAATAAAATAAAATAAAAACCAGAAATCATCTAAAGACAGTGACCCACAGGGTATTCTAGGGGAGGAAATGAAAATGCCATTTTAGTGCAAAAATTTGAATTTATAATCTTGGATATTTCAATCTGTTCTTTTGGAGCTTGGCAGTATTACAAATGTATTGGCATCCTTTTTAAGAAAAATAGTGTGGGAAAATTGATAGGATTTATTTTTACATAGCCATGCCCCTACCGACCCTATTTAGAAGAGGCCAATCTTAAGAAATATTTCTCTCTATATATATATTTTTTTTTAACTTAAAAACAGATCAGAATAATTTTCCTTCTTTTTCCAAAAGAAAAAAGTTTTTCAATGCATTTTAATAAGGCTCAAACTGTCTCCCTGTGTGCCTTCCCTCAAGTTATCCATTTTTAATTGTCTTTGGATCTTGGCATCTTGATGCCATGGATAGGAACTGTGGCTCTGTTTTGCCAATCTTCCCCACCCCCTTCCTCGTATGTTCACTGAAATAGGCTTAGAAGCCATCTGTATCTCTGTGTGGAGGCAGGCTAAATGTCAGTCCTCCCCGGGGCTCCAAACAGAAGAGAGCTCTGCAAGACCTGCTCGTCTCGCACCCAAACTGCTGGGCCTCTTGCCTTGCTATTTTTTTTTCCTATTAATATTTCAGCACTTGGGCTGCATGAGTTTAAGAAGCACTTTTGTCTCTGTGGGGAGTAGAAGACAAACTCTAGTGCAGAGGATTTTTTTCTCACAGACAGTTGGGGAACTGGTATTTAGATCTGACTAAAGAGAACAGCCCCCACTACTTATTTTTTTGGTAGGTTACAAGGAGTAGGCATTCCTATTAAACTTTCAAAAAGGCAAAAACGAAAGAAGAAAACAATAAGTTGGTTGAATACTGAGCAGAAGAGAAGGATAGAAAAGGAAAAAAGGAGATGATAAAGGAAAAGGATGAAGTAGAGAAGGTTGAGAAAGAAGGAAGCATTGGGAAGAGGAATGAAGAAAAAAGAAAAGAATGTAGGACCTATGCTCAGCATTGAGTTGTAACAGTAGATAAAGGCACAGCAGAAGGAAAGATTGAGAACAGGAGGTGTGGAGACATGAAGATATGAAATTGTTTGTGAAGCCTACTATATACTGGGCATGTTTTTGAAGCTTTGATATCTACTTTCTCATTCTGTCTTTACCACAATTGTATAAAATGCATATAAAGAAAGTTGCCTAAATTTCAAAGCTAATAGCAGAATCCAGTCCTCACTGGCATCATGCAGCAAACATTGGTTGAGCATCTTACGAAGAGGTGTCATATACTGTGTCATTTTCCAACTAAGCGATGCAGTCTCCACTCACCAGAATCTCGCAATAAAATAGAAGATATTAATTTGACAATAGGTGAGGTCTAGCCGCAGGTGGACTTGGCAGGGCTCAGAATCTGGAGAAGTCCATGCAATACACACCAGTCTCTGAATTTCAAGATCAAATTAGAAGTTGGAGTTTATTGTAGGCTGCTGGAATGGTGCCAAACTCTTTAGACGAGTGATGGAATCTCCTTGGATGTAGAATTCATGTGTCATTCAGTTTTATCTCACGTTGGAGGAGTTTTCCTGAGATGAATACTTCCCACATGGAGTTGGGTCTGTCTTGAAAGACCTGGAGCAGGAACATTGCAGGTGAATGAATCACAAGTACAAGGCTTGAAGGGTCATGCGCCAACAGAGAAAAAAGTCCAGAGTGGCTGAAACCAACGGTAGAGGAAAAAATCAGAAGGTAAGCAAAGGTTGTAAATTGT
The DNA here is from genome assembly GCF_027406575.1 of Nycticebus coucang. Lineage (NCBI taxonomy): Eukaryota > Metazoa > Chordata > Mammalia > Primates > Lorisidae > Nycticebus > Nycticebus coucang. The sequence goes on along the minus strand of NC_069793.1, from coordinate 97,292,279 downwards.
GGCAAAGATCTTATTTTATTCTACATGTAGAAAAAAGTCATACAAACGTTTAAAGCAGGGGAATGATGTGATCTGATTATGTGTTACAAGGATGATTTAGGGCTGGACGTGGTGACTCGTGCCTGTAATCCTAACACTCTGGGAGGCCAAGGCAGGTGGATTGCCTGAGCTCACAGGTTTGAGACCAGCCTGAGATAGAGCAAGACCCCTACTTCTAAAAATAGCCAGGTGTTGTGGCGGTTGCCTATAGTCCCAGCTACTTGGGATGTTGAGGCAAGAGAACCACTTGAGCCCAAGAGTTGGAGGTTGCTGTGAGCTGTGACGCCACATTACTCTACAGGGGCAACAAAGTAAGACTCCGCTCTGTCTCAACAAAAAAGGATGATTTAGGGAGGTGAGGAGACGGTGATGGATAACAAAGGAGGCGAAAGACCAGTTAGTTGATTCATTCAGTAACCTGGGTAACAAAAGGTTATGAGTAGAGTGGTATTAATGGAGAAAAAAAGAAAGAGAGACAGAGATATCCAGATTCAAAATATACTATAGTGACATGGTTAATGGGACATCTAACCAATTAAATGTGGCAGGAAAGGCACAATAGAGAAATAAGGAATGGTTTCTCTTTCTAGTTTGGACAACACAATTGAAAGTGATGTATTTACAAAGACTTGGAAAAGTAGGTAAGAAAATAATTTTTGGCCAGGTGTAGTGGTTCATACCTGTAATCCTAGCCCTTCTGGGGTCAGCGTGGGGGTGAGGTGGGTGAGTCTTCTTAGCTCAGGAGTTCAAGATCAGCCTGAGAAAGAGTGAGACTCTTTCTCTACTAAAAATAGAAAGATAGTCAGCGTTGTAGCAGGTGCATGTGGTCTCAGCCACTTGGGAGGCGAGGCAAGAGGATTGCTTGAGCCCAGTAGTTTGAGGTTACTGTGAGCTATGATGCCATAGCACTCTACCTAGGGCAACTGAGTGAGACTCTGTCTCAAAAAAAAGAAAAGGAAAGATAAAATAATTTTTCATTGTTATTAAATTGTGCTCACATGCAGAACCAGCAATTTTCTCTTGAATATTTTTGTTTTGAAATGCATATTACATATACAAGGGAAGAATTCTACTAGACAAATCTCAAGATTTAATGGAGAAATCAAGGCAAGAGGCACAATTGGGCTGTCTATAACGTATACAGGAGGGATAGCATAAAAAGAGAGAAGAAGAGACCATGATCAAAGCATGCTATATTCCAACATCTAATAGATAGAACAGAGAAGATGGAGCCAGCTCAAATGTTAAGAAAGAATGGCCAATGAGAAAGAAGAAAATAAAGAGGGTGTGGTGTCAGAAAAGGTAAAAAAAGAGAATGTTCCTATATTAAGGGAGTGGGCCGATGTATTAGACACTTAGACATCTTATAAAATGAGAACAAAAAAGGTAGCCATTGAATTTGGCCAGATAGAGGTCACTGGTGATCTTCAGAGGAGCAGTTTCACTGATGTGTTTTGTCTGGAAGCCTGAACAGTTTGAGGAAGGAAATAGAGCGGAATCATTAGAGCCAGGAAGACTAAAACTCTCTGCATGAAAGGGAGCAAAAGAACGAGGCAGTGCTTTGTGATGGACCTGGAATCAAGAGAGGATCTTTAACTCCCCTCATAATGTGAAAAACCTTAGGTTAGATTTTCGTAAGATAAAAATACATGTGCATGGGCGGCGCCTGTGGCTCAGTGAGTAGGGCGCTGGCCCCATATGCCGAGGGTGGCGGGTTCAAACCTGGCCCTGGCCAAAACTGCAACAACAAAAAAATAGCCGGGCGTTGTGGCGGGCGCCTGTAGTCCCAGCTACTCGGGAGGCTGAGGCAAGAGAATCGCGTAAGCCCAGGAGTTGGAGGTTGCTGTGAGCTGTGTGAGGCCACGGCACTCTACCGAGGGCCATAAAGTGAGACTCTGTCTCTACAAAAAAAAAAAAATACATGTGCAAGTAATTCATGACGAAAACGTTTCAGGTGCACTGGTGAGGAAGTAGGCGGAGTGGACTGGGGTGAGAAGCCCAACAAGGGTGGGATCCCTGGCAAAGTTCTGCTAGGAGTAGCTCCAGCTCCATGCCTGGTATGAGCTTACCTGTACAGCATATGCTACCCCTGGACCTCTCCTGACCTCTGAGGCAGGGGAACCTGGGCTCTCACAATCCTGCCCCTGACCCATGTGGGAAGTAAATTCCAGCCGTTTTCAGATTTCTGAGAGGACATTAGAAGTGAAAGCATAATTAAAAGGAATCATAAGGGGATCTGAGAGGAGCACAGGTTAAGACATGGATCTCCTTTCCTGGAGTTTTTTTCTCCTCAAAGAAATTTCACTGAACACCTGGCATATTCTTTGGGTCACCCGTTTCTATTACACAACATAGATTTTTCATTCCAAAGGTATTTATTGAGCACCTGCTATCTGCTTGTCATGTATCTATGCTGCTGTACAGTACCATTTGCAGAAAGGGATAGGATTTGGGACCTTTCTGCACTAAGCTGCATGGTTTTCTTAACAAACATAACCTTATATACAGTCGAAAGATAGGGATTTCCAAGTATGGAAGGGCTTGAATCATGTCTTCGGTATCCTTTCAATGATTACCTTTTTCACCCTTACATTGAGTACTACCTACCTGAAGTTCAGTGAGAAAAAGAAGTGTTTTTCTTCCTACCTCTGACTCAAAATAAAGATTTTTCCCTTCAAATGATGACAATTGAGTTATTGGCCTGAGTGAGATAATGGATTTCTTCTCTCCCACTGTTCTATTGATGGAAGAAGAAGACAGTTCATAGCCACAACTCGCAGGAAGTAGACCAAAGGATTGTGCAGTCATATTTTATGTTCCCCCAGCTCTAAATTATGTCAGTGACAACAAAAAATATATACTTTCAGTCTCCAGTTTGTCCATTCTGTTTGCACTGAAACTACAGAGATGAGACCTATCACCTGCCTTTAAAACCTACATAAAATGTAAAGATAACACAGGAGTATATAGTCCTAGAAACATCAGTCTATAACTACACGAATCCATTCTTATTCTCTTCTATTCTGAGGGAATTGCTCATTAGCATTTGAGCAATATTGTGACATATAAATTACTTTTTTTTTTTTTTTGGTTCCTCCTTCCTTCCAGGAGGAGACTGAAGGAGGACTTTATAGCCAAGACCGTTGATTCATTTAAAATTTCACTTCTATGAACAAGCTGTTGAAGCTGACAACAGAGGAGTCATAATAACCCCCTAAACTGTTGTAGCCTACCTTGAGACCCATCTCTCATAAATATACCTGTGTTTTCCCCAAAACACCTCAGATTGAGCTGTTTCCTGAACATGTGGAGGGCCTCTCCTTTAGTTGGTTTCTATAGACAGCCTCAAAACGGACTTAAATGACAGTGCTTTGTTGCAGGGAGATGTGCAAACATCAGTAGTGAACGTAGTGGGTGTCTATTTTCTAGTTAGTAGAAAAACATGACCCAGCATTTGTCTCAGCTAGGGCCCAAAAACTCTCCCATCTCACAAGCATCATGGCGTGTTCTTTGTAACATCATGATGGGCCTCCAAATGGCCCCACGTTAGGACTGAGGCAAGTGTCATGGGCCAGTCAGTGTGTTGGCAACTGTCTTAACCTTCTAGGTTAAGAAGGGTTGCCATAAAGTACCACGTGCAGGGCGGCTTACCTAACAGAAATGTGTTGTCTCACCACTCTGGAGGCTGGCTATCTGTCCAAATTCGAGATGCTGGCAGGGTTGTTTCCTTCTGCGCTGTGGGAGGGCTGAAGCTCTATTTCCTATCTCTCTCCTAGTTTCTGTGGGCTCCCCCATGCCTTGGCTCTTAAGTGGCCTTCTCCCTTACCTTCACAGTGTCTTCCCTCCAACTGTGTAAATCTCTGTGCCCACGTTTCCCCCTTTTCATATCAGACTTGGGCCCCTCCTAATGACTGCTCCTTAATTTGATTATCTGCAAAGACCCTATTTCCAAATAAAGTCACATTCACAAGTTTGGGGAGTTAGGACTTTAGCATCTCTGTGGGGGACGCACTTCAGCCCATAAAAGCAACTGTTGATACCTCCCAGCTGAAAATCCCTCCCCAGGCTGGGTGCAGTGACTCACACCTGTAATACTAGCATTCTTAGAGGCTGAGGCAGGTGGATTACTTGAGCTCAGGAGTTCAAGACCAGTCTGAGCAAGAGTGAGACCCCATCTCTAAGAAAACAGCCAGGCGTTGTGGCAGGTGCCTGTAGTCCCAGCTACTCGGGAGGCTGAGGAAAGAGATTCACTTGAGCCCAAGAGTTTGAGGTTGCTGTGAGCTAAGATGCCACAGCACTCTACCCAGGGTGACAAAGTGAGACTCTGTCTCAAAATAAATAAATAAATAATATAAAATCCCTCCAGAGATTGCAGTCCACTGAAGACAGCCCCATCTCCAGCATCATGCTCTTTCCTGCATCCTATAATTGATCGTGAAGAGGGGAAGTATAAAGGCCTGTACCCCCTGCCCTGATCTAAAACAATTCTGTAGGGATATACCAGCTCCAAAATTTCATATGGCGGGCAGAGACCTTTGCCTGGCCCTCCTCCTTCATTTCCCCTATAGACATTACTAGAGATCGTACCCCGTAAACTTTCTGCAGACAAGTATCCAAATCTTAGCCTGCTTCCCAGGTCACTCCACGTTAGCAATGCTTCTCTGAGCGTATGCTGTGCCAGATGCTGGAGAGTCAAAGGCAGCAAGACACAGCCCAGCTCTAAGTCATTCCTCAAGACCAGAAGACATTATCAGGTTAGAAAGAAAGGCAGGGCTCAAACTCCTCAGCTCAGGCAATCCACCCACCTCAGCCTCCAACCTGATCAAGAGCAGGAACCCATCTCTAAAAATAGCTTGGCATTGTGGCAGGTGCCTGCAGTCCCAGCTACTCCAGAGGCTGAGGCAAGAGGATAGCTTAAGCGCAAGAGTTTGAGGTTGCTGTGAGCTATGATTCCGTGGCACTCTACCCAGGGCAACAAAGTGAGATTCCACCAAAAGGAAGAAAGGAAGGAAGGAAGGGAGGGCGGGCGGGTGGCCGTCCTCCACACAATCCGTCTTTAGGGCTTCACTTCCTATTGGGTCCCTTATCCCCCTTCCTTGGTCCTCTCCCGTGTTGCAACCAACAATCATATTCTTCTTCTTCCTCTCATGAATGAAAGACTTAAAAGAATAAATTATGAAGTATAACTGTGAACTATGAGCTAGACATTTTGTGTACGTGATCTCATCTAACTCTCTCCGCAACCCTAGTGCCTTCATATTACAAACGGGGAAACAGATTCTAAGAGGATCAATAAAGACCCAGCTCATGTGGCTTGTAACAGACCCAACAAAAATTAAAACCCAAGGGCTTCTGTTCTAAAGCCTGTGCTCTTTCTATCACACCAGTCGTTCCCAGGCTTATATTACACAAGACAGTAAATTAAAAACAAACCGAAAATTGGCAAACAGGACTAGAGCTAGCAACTTTGGATCTTGCCAGGAACATTAAAAAGTAAAAGCTTCAGTCTCCTATCACCACCGTTTCATATTAAAAGGGACATTTCAACCCATAACATTTTGCAAATATCAAATCTCAGAACAGGATTAGCAACCCACAACTGAATGAATTTAGCTTCATGGAAAATATACCACGTTACCTTTTATATCTTATTCATTTTGTCACAGATTGGTGAAAATTTTTTCAAGAGCTGATACAGATCTTCAAGGGAGAATAAAAAAAGCTTGGAAATCATCCTTAAATGGTCTGGGTTTTTTATTCACACTAAAATATAAATGACCTCTCCAGATTATTTCGCAAAATATTTTGAGTATGCAGGAGATGTAGCCAAGTTAGCTCTGCTTGACAGAATCAAACAGAACAAAGGACATTACCTGGGAATGTTACATTTCAAGAAACAAAGTGAAAGCAAAGGGAAATCCTATTTTATAACTTGGCTATTTTCCCCCCAGGTCTCAGATCCCTCTTAGAACTCAAGAGCTGGCAAGGGTCCAATTTCCAAAGGACGGTTTTGCTTCGGCCCTATCCATTCACGTTTGAATTCCCCTTGAAAGTTACATTCAACAATTTTTATTCTGCCATTAGTTACCTCTGGCAGGGAACAATAGTTAAAATTCACATGTTAATAACCGAAAGCTTGTAAATGCCAGCTCGGGGCTTGAAATGTGTGCATTCTAGAATCTTGATGCACATGCTCTCTAATTATTTGAAGGAAGTATAATGAGCTAATATATTCAGCAGTGGCAGCAAATATGTCTGGTGCAGAAACACCGACTTAGATCTATCAGCATCCTTCATCCAGGAGGCTCCCAAAGCACCTCACACAAGGTGGGGTGATCAGCTGCCCGCCAGTGAAACGCAGATGCTCCAGAGGCGCAAAAGCCTGTGTCTGAGGTTTCAGCGGTGCAGAGAGCATGCTGCAGCCTTGCATGGGGTGAGGCTTTAATTCCCCAAGTATTACAGATTTAGAACTGATGTGAGGCATTTCGTTTGAAGAACAGAGGTATTTTAAGAAGGCTGAGTGCAATTTTGAAGTGGCAATCATTCCTTACAGGCAGCCTGTCATCGTGAAAGAATGAAGCCTCCAGGTTTCCTCAGAGCTCAAGTTTGAATCCCAGTTCTGGTGCTTCTCCAGCTGGGCGACCCCAACCCCGGCCCATTTCCTCTTTGTGAAAGTGGGGACAGCAATGGCATTTCCCCCACAAGCTTGCTGTGAAAATTAAATGAAAGATGGCACCCAGTAAGTGATAGTTGTTGTCATTATTTTATCTGTAAAACAGAAACTTCATGGACCTCACAGTGTTGTGAGAAGAATGAAAATAACCCTGCAGAGCATCCAGTGAGCAGTTCCCACGTGCCAGAGAGGGGGCTCGGTGTGTTATACAGATTGTCCTGTGTGCCCTCACAATAAACAGATTTTATAGATTAGCAGCAAAGTCACTGACAGAGTAAGTTCCTTGTCCAAGGTTGCCACACAGCTAACAAGTGGCAATACCCAAACGCGTAGTGTTGAAGTGTGTGGTTGAGACCGAACAAACGGAATTTAGCTGATCCCTTTAGAGAATGATTTGGAATGCTCACACCATCTCTGGCAAATCATCCTGAATATACTCAAAGTGGAAGCTCACACTCTACCCCTTTAACCTGCCCTCTCCCAGAAGAACTCCTCCAGTTCCACTCACTCCCAAACCTCTGTGATGCTCCTGCAGAGTACAAAGACTATTCCAGGCCCTGCAGGCATTCAAGATAGAGGCCTAGTCCTGTCCCATAAGGAGGCCACAATCGCAGCTGTGTATCAAGCGATAAGTGTTGTAAAAGAAGGATTAGCAAAACTGAATGCATTCAAAGGAGCAAGTCTTCAATGCTGCTGGGTGGGTGGGAGGGCAGTTTGCAGAGAGAAGGGCGTCTTCATGAGCCTCAGACTTTCTAGGTGACCCTTGGCAAGACATCATTTAGGCCAAGCAGCCTTCTTCCAAAATGCACATGCTGCTTTCTGGAAGAGGAAGGCATGGCGTGTCTTAGGCAGCACTTTTTTAAGATCATCGTAAGCTGTGGCACGTCTGTACACCAGACCTCAGAGCACAGGGCAGGAGGGTGAGCAGGAAGAAGGGGTGCATAGGTGAGAGCCCCGAGAACACCCTTCCGCTGCTTCCCAGGTGTGCGGACGTAGCACCAGGCCTCCCCAAGAGGAATGGGCTGAAATATCACAGGGAGGAATATAGTTCAGGCGTGGGACAGCACGTTTCCACGCAGCATGCACATGGACAGTTCTAGAATCCGTTTCCAGTATTTTGACTGGAGCCTTTGATTTCTGCACAGCGCGCAGAGACTGGGCTAACATTTCTCTGGGACGTCTCAGCCCTCCCTGGCTTCTTACTGCATAAAGGCTGCTCTCTCTCTAAGACATTCGGTTCCAGAGGGGGAACAATCCAGAAGAAAGAGGGTCACTTTTTATTCATTTATTTTTTTTTTTTATTAAATCATAGCTGTGTACAATAATGCAATCATGAGGTACAATGTGCTGGTTCCATATACAGTCTAAAATATTTTCACTGAACTGGTTAACATAGCCTTCATGGCATTTTCTTAATTATACTCTACACTTATAAACTTCACCTGCACCCTTCCAAGAGGCACCCTAGGTGTGGACCCACCAATCACACTTCTTATTCAAAAAATCTGTCTGAAGCTGTAATGAGACTGTAGAAATCATGTGAAAATCTGTTATCCACAGCTAGACTTTACAAATTCCTACCTGTCTGACCTTAAACAAGTTAACTTCCCGGCTCCAGTTTCTTCATCTGTAAAATGGGACTTCTGTTGTCTATTAAATAGGGTGGATATAAAATATCACTCAACACTAGAATATAAATAGCATGCTGGCAAATATTCTTTTTTTACATGTAGTAATTCCTGCAATCCCAAGTCCCTAGAACATTGCTGAACATTTATTGAATGAATAAGTGAATGACTAATTGAAGAAATTGATGATCAATAACATGGATGACCAATAATATTCAAAGCCCACTATGTGCTGGATATTGTTCTAGTGACTGAATTTCTTTAAACAATAAGTTTGATATCTACAAAGCCCTAGGTGCAATTCCCAGCACATAGTACACGGTAAATAAATGTTTTTCCTTACCATATGGCAAATAAGAGCAGTGAGTCAGGGGAGAGAGCCGGCAAGCATTCCTGAGCCCTCCTCAGCAGCCCTCACCCCTCGGGAATGTTCAGAGCTGATGGGAAGGAGCCTGCCTTCATCGCCCTGATCCCTGCCTTTTGCTTTTCACCAGCTGCTGTGCTTTGACCAACAGCTCAAACTCCCTACCTTTCTGATTCAGGTCCTAGCAAGCTTGCAAATCAAAGTGAGCCTTCCTTAGAGCAAACGCTAAACATCCTGCCCGTAGAAGGCTTCCCTGGAATGGCTCAGGTTCTCCGCCGGCACTTGTTTTGAATAGACGTGTATTTTTATACTCCTCCGGCATGTCCTAAGTCTCCAGTGTCCATAAAAGCATTTATCAGTATTTTGCACACAGTGGGTGCCCAGGGAATGGAGCGTTCTTAGGTGAGAGAGAGAACGCAGAGGAGGAGGGACAGCCTACGGAAAGGGAAAGGAGAGGAGAGAGAGAACACCAGGCAGCGGGAGCCCCTTCCCCTCCTTGCTCTGGACTTGTCTGGTCCCTTTAAAGTGATGGCTCATGAACATCAGTGCACAAAAAGATCATTCCAGACACTTATTACAAATGCAGATGCCCTCACCCCCAGCTCCCAGACAGGGTAACTCTGTAGAGCCCTGGGAAGATGCATTTTAACAAGTGTCCCTGTCATTCTTGGTGCAGGTGGCCTTTGCGTTCTCCTTTGAGAAGCACTGCCCTAGGGAAGGCAGGTAAAGGCTGCTGCCGAGAAAGTAACCAGCCGGGGAACGGACCATCCACAGGCTGAATCCAGACTCAGGAATAAGGCACGAAGTTGCTATTTTCTTTGAACTTTTATCTCTAAGAGAACAGTATTATAATGTCACTGGTACCATACTATACTCTTGCTAAACATTCCAACCAGCCCTCACTGCCAGTAAGAGCAGGTTGCAAGGAGAGCAGAGCCTTCCATAAACTGGTTCCTCTTATTTTTCCAACTTGATTTTCTTTGTATGCCTTGCCCCAAGCACACTATAAACATTGTCTCTACATCTATGGAGGAATAAAAAACACCACATAAAATTTCCACAACTGGGCGGCGCCTGTGGCTCAGTGAGCAGGGCGCCGGCCCCATATACTGAGAGTGGTGGGTTCAAACCCAGCCCCTGCCAAACTGCAAAAAAAAATAGCCAGGCGTTGTGGCGGGCGCCTGTAGTCTCAGCTACTCAGGAGGCTGAGGCAGGAGAATCTCCTAAGCCCAGGAGTCGGAGGTTGCTGTGAGCTGTGTGACGCCACGGCACTCTACCGAGGGCAATAAAGTGAAACTCTGTCTCTACTAAAAAAAAAAAAAAAACAAATTTCCACAACTTAGAGTGCACTAACACTTAGCATTTCTTCAAATCCCAGCACTGTTGGTATCTCCAAGCTTGGAACACTCCTGCAAGCCTGGTTTCTAGGTTCCCCAAACTTGGAGTTCCCCGATCCCCAAGCCAGACTCTCAAGACTTCTTGGCAGCTCCTAAACGTCTTCAAATAAATTCTTCTGCTCAAGTCATCAAGAGCATTTTTGTTGATTTGAAATAAAGAACCTTCCCTCATACACAATTTCCCTTTAACCTTTCCTTTCCTTCCTTCCTTCCTTTCTCTCTCTCTCTCTCTCTCTCTCTCTCTCTCTCTCTCTCTTTCTTTCTTTTCAGTTTTGGCCAGGGCTGGCTTGAACCCACCATCCCCGGTATATCGGGCCAACGCCTTACTCTTTGAGCCACAGGTGCCGCCCCTTTTGTCTCCCTTTTCACCGGGCACATTATATGGATTGCCTTGTCCTGTTCATTTTTCATACTTCTCTAAATTTTTTCCCCAACCAAATTGCAAGATCTTTTGGAGCAGAGACCATGTCTTATCATTGTTTATGAGTCTCTCCAAAGTCTTCAGAGAGGGTCTTGAATAAAACATATCTGGTTCGGTTGGGTAATTGACTCCCCCCAGAGGTTTAAAGTCACCTTTCTGACCACAGCATAAAGTGTTCCTAAAATCCTGACATTGGACTAGTTTTGAGATTTTCCACATCATTGTTTTAATCCTTTACCAAACCAATCTAAACTGTGATGGACAGGAAACACTCCTGTCTGTAACATTTCCCCTGGTGAATAAAGATTACAGCCCTGTGAACATCTGCTTAAAAACAAACACAACATTCCTCCAAAGTAAGTTGATTTCTGATCTTCATCAGGAGATGTCTTGGGGCTCCACCACTATCACAGCATTTGTAAGTCCCACACTGTAATTTCAGAACGCAATCCTGCTCTTTTCCCGATGCTTAAGAAATAAAGATTGGATGTTAGCACCATAGATACTCCCAACAGCTCCCCAGTCTCCCTGCCCTTGCCCCTCCTTTCTTTTTTTTTTTGCAGTTTTTGGCCAGGGCTGGGCTTGAACCTGCCACCTCCGGCATATGGGGCCAGGGCCCTACTCCTTTGAGCTGCAGGCGCCACCCTGCCCCTCCTTCCTAATTATCCAAAGTATACACTCTTCTGTGCCAAGGCTGCTTTTCATAAATGAAAGGAAATTACTGAATCCAGCGAATTTCTGATTTCTAATTAAGTGAAAGAACTTAATTTCATTTTCATATGAAGTCTGTCTCCATCAAGAATTTCCTACCAATCTTGCCTCTCATATTCCTACGTGGAAACCACACCATAGAACTAAAATATTTATGATTTGCTCTTTCCAATAATTTCATATATTGCTTTAAAAGTAATTTTGCATATACTTTAAAAGTATCTATTCTTCAACATAAATTGAGATTTGAGAAGAAAATGGTAAAAGGATTTGAATATCAGCTATTAGCTTTTGTATTTTGTCCATGTAGCTAAAAGCTTAAGACCTTTCTTTGCAGACACTCAGGTATATACCGAGTAGGTATCCAGAGATCATCAGTGTACTTGGGTTTGAGAAATACTGTTGACCATTTTCAGTATTTTTTTTTTTTCAGCCTAAGAATAAGCTCCTTTTCTCCTATTTCTAGTCACATCATTGTTTAGTCTTGGGCAAACTGAAAGAATATGCAAATGCTGGTAACCTTCAAGATTGGCAAGAAAAACTATGTTCACGCCTGAAGCATTCTCAGGAATATTTTCTATTTTTAGGTAACATTTCTTCTATGATAATCTAGGAGAATTCAGCCTGAGGTTACATTAAGGATAAACAAATTATCTTCTAAAAATCTTAGTGTTAAAACTCAGACAGTGAGTGACACAATTGAGATTTCATATGAAGTCTGTCTCCATCAAGAATTCCTTAGACAACCAAGAGCTGCATTTAGAGCTCTTATTCTCTCCAACGCAATTGGAAGTGTCACAGGCACAAGAAAGCTAGAGTTTTTTTTAATCATAAGAAAACAGTGTGACAATGTCTTGCCTTCAACTTCTTAAGCTGAATCCCTCCCTGTTTATTACTATTATTATTGATAATAACCATTTCTCTGCCAGCAAGGTAATCACAGGACTTCCTGTCATTCTATCCATAAGCTGCCCTCCAACCACTGAGTGAGGTAAATCAGTTATGTCCTAATTTGTATTAACAGTAAAACAAGGATCTCAAGTAAACTGCTCTTTCTAAAATTCTTTTACTTAACAGAAATCAGAGTCCATAATTTGTTTCTATCAGATACCACCATTCTGAAACTCTAAGGGAGGAAAAACACACACACACAAACCCCAAATCCACCAAGTATGAGACAGTCATTTTTTGCAAATCGCCTCAAAGGTAATTCCATGAGTCTACACTTCATCTTCTTTGCAGTTTTATCAAAGGAAGCAAACATTAACCTTGTAGCCAGTGTTAATTTAAAATTCTCCAAGCAATTGCCAGAAACTTCCTTGGAAATGCTGGTTCTTGTTCTAACCAAGTAGGATTTCTAAATTCCTGTGCCACAGAAACCTTGTTTCACTAAGGAGAAAGAAGCATTCCTGTTATGAAACCAACTTTCCTGCCAATATAATACCACAATACAGCCACCACGTCATTGTTTCCTGAAAAGTCAGTAATGCAGGAGGTATAATTTCAGACTAGAACACTTATCAATTGTTTATTCCTCGTGAAGCCTCTAATGCGAAGAGCAGAAGCGCTGTGGTTTTTTTCCCTTTACAAATGTCAGCTCATGGTTTCTTTCAACACAATACTTTGAAAGTGAGAGAGAAACAAGGAAGGGCGCAGGCTTTGTTTTGAACATCTCTTGCATATCCAGCGATGGTCAGCCCCTTCCTCCAGGCAGAGGTAATGTATATAAATATCAAACAGAGCATAAGTCTTACAGACACAGCTCAGTAACTGAGAAATAATTAAAACAAAGAGGAAAAATTCAATGGACCCTTCCTCTGACTAGCGTTAGGTGGATGTAAGTGAGACAGGCAGTTAGCCTTCTGGCTCCGTAAATGGTTATTTCTAGAAGAATCACAGAAAGGCCACCATCGCAGATTGAGTTGTTTACAGACAATCTGTTGTCTCTAAATTCTCTGTATGTTTCAAACAATGTATCAAGCATATTTAAAAAAGAAAAAGGAAAGTATTCTCAGTTTTTGGAATTGTGAACAAAGAGGTGATTTGCTCTCATTGCGTGGCCCCACGTTTCTAGTCCTAATCCCAGCCTGGAAGGTCAGGGCTATCCCATGGCCATATGGTTCACAGCCCAATTCCTGGACCCTTCCACTGGTCCGCAGTGGGCATGGCCCTGCCTGCAGGCTGGCCGTGTGCTGACCTTGTAAGACTCTTCCCACCAGCCAGGCCCTCAGAGTACAAACAGCTTACAGCAAATGCAGCTCTGGACTGTGATTCAGCTGTGCTGTCTGGCTTTTCCTGTCCTCAGGAGAAATAGAGATGTAGGGTTTGGTGTCCAGGGATGATTCTAGTGAACGCAAAAACAGCCGTGGGTATGAGTCCCAGGCTGTGGCAAGGGCTTAGACCTTCATACAGGGTTCAGTCACCACCTCCTGATTTAGCCTGTCCCTCTACTCCAAAAACTATTAGCTCAGGCAGAGGGTTTTTCCCCTTTCTGATGTTTTTCTAGAGCAGAAGATGAGAGTCTCACTTAACCAGACCAAATAAATATAGTCGGCTAAGCCATTCTTCTGGCTAGCTCATGCTGACTAACATGAAGAAATCTATTTTGGTGCTGTTTCTATTCATCTTAAGCTAAGACACACTCACCCTTTGAACCCTAAATATGGTCTTTAAGATGTCTATTTTTCTTTGTTTCCAAAGAAGATCATAATGCTGCATTTTTATTTCAGATGAATGTGAGGGTACAAATGATTTTTGTGTTTGTTAAGTAGAGTCCCTCCTGCAGTTGTGGCCTGCCCCCAGGAGGGGTGCCAAGCACCCTCACACTGTGCTCATCGGGTAGGAGCACACCCATCCCCTGCCTCTTCTCTTCTGCCTCCTTCCTAACCCCTCTCCCAATTTGAATTAGTTTTTCTCCTGTGTGGGTATCAGTTCATCTGCTGGCTCCATGTTAGTACTGAGCACACTGGATACTTGCTTTTCCATTCTTGTGATACTTTACCAAAGAGAATAAGATCACAATATGTTATAGGAAAATTCCCAGTATACAGCCTGACAATGCTTTTTCTCATCCTCCAAGTTTAAATACAAACTGAGCCTTAAAAAATATCTAGGAAAGGGCAGCACCCGTGGCTCAGTGAGTAGGGCACCGGCCCCATATACCAAGGGTGGTGGATTCAAACCCGGCCCCAGCTGAACTGCAAAAAAAAAAAAAAAAAAAAAAAAAAAAATAGCCAGGTGTTGTGGCAGGCACCTGTAGTCCCAGCGACTCGGGAGGCTGAGGCAAGAGAATCGCCTAAGGTCAGGAGTTTGAGGTTGCTGTGAGCTGTGATGCCACGACACTCTACCCAGGGTGATAAAGTGAGACTCTATCTCTACAAAAAAAAAAAAAAAGAAAGAAAGAAAAGAAAAATCTAAGAAAAATTTTATGTAATATTGTACAGGAAACATTTGTTCATTCAATAAACAACAAACGTTTTTGTTAAGTGCCAGTGGTACACAAAAGAAAAGCAGCCCCTGCCCTCAAGGAACTGATGATCGTCTTCAGGATCCTACAAGGACTAAAAGATTTTACCAACCCAAGGACCATCTATAAAGAAAAAGCATCTCATATGGTGCTATTCCCACAGTAGGATCTCAGAAGAAGTTAATTTCTTTTTTTATTTTAGAATATTACAGGGGTACAAGCATTTTGGATACATAAATCACTTTTGTACAGATTGAGTGAAAGCTATAAGTGTGCCTATCACCCAGATAGTGTGCACTGTCCCAGTTAGATGTGAATTTACCCATCCCCTCCCCACCCACCTGCTTGATTTCCAGTGAGTATTATTTCCATATGTTCCAATTTACTAATGAGCATATGTGCTGTTTTTTTTTTTTCCATTCTTGTGATCCTTCACTTAAGCACATGGTCTCCAGTTCCAACCAGGTTAATGCAAGAGGTATTAGTTCACCATTTCTTTTTATGGCTGAGTAGTGCTTCATGGTACACAAGGTCAGACAATTAAGTTTTTGAACTCTTCCTAGAAAAAGTGCTACATACCTCATTGAGGTATATCACTAAGGTCACCTTTGAAGTACTCACCTTGGCTGTCTGGGTACTGTAGTGATATTTAGCAATGACGTATGAAGTTCTTTTTCTCGGAGGAGTTTCCTAACTTAATTGTCACACCTCATACATAGACCACATTTTATTAATCCACTCATACATTAATGAGCACTTGGGTCGTTTCCACACCTTTGCAGTGTCGATTGCACCACTATAAACACTTAAGTGCAGGTATTTTTTATAAAATGTCCTTTTTTACCTTTGGGTAGATACCCGTAGTAGGATTGCTGGATCAAACGTTACATCTACTTTTACTGCTTTGCGGTATCACCATACTACTTTCCATAGAGACTGTACGAATTCTCAGTCCTATCCACAGTATATAAGTATCCTTTTCTCTCTGCATCCATGCTAGCACTTGTTGTTTGGGGACTTTTTGATAAGAGCCATTCTTACTGGAGTTAAGTGATGTCTCATGATAGTTTTTATTTGCATTTCCCTGATGATTAGACACATTGAGCATTTTTCACACATTCACTGGCCATTAGTCTCTCTTCTTTTGAAAAGTTTCTGTTCATGTCTTTTGTCCACTTTTTAATGGAACTGTTTGTTTGTTTTTTTTTTTTGCTAGCAGTGGTTAGTTAATGATGAATTAATGATGAATCAGTTCCTCATGAAACTGACTAGGTATTCCAGAAATGTCACTGTTTAAATGCAGACTACATTTGCCATCTTTTCTTAACAAAGTGACACTTCATCTCAGCATGTTGGTTGCAGTGTGCATGCGTGTACCTTACTGACAGAGTAAAATTGCACCTCTCAGCACGCCGAGCACGCAGATGCTGACATTTATTTTGCCTGTACTTGCAGGATAGAATTATAGTTCCATAGAGAAAGAGAAATAGGGAAGTCCGGGCCATACTGCAGACAAAAATAAGCCTACCAGTTGTGAGCAACTGATCATCCACCACATTAATTTCAGGTCTTGAAGTTACTTAAGTAAAAAGTGGAGGCCTCTACTGGGGTTAGTGTGGGGCCTCAGCAGTCTCAGGTCCTAGATGCTCCAGATTCAGAAGTCTACCATAGCCTCAATTACGGCTCAGTAAGTTGTAGCCTTACACACTGAAAATTTCCCTAGGGCGCCTATAAGAGCTTCCTTCTAATAGGCCTTACAGGGGTTAAAATTGATAGAGGTCCAACTATCCAGTTAAAATTATGTAGGACAGAAAGAGGGATGGAGGGAGGAGGGTGGGGCCTTAGTGTGTGTAACACTTTATGGGGGCAAGACATGATTGCAAGAGGGACTTTACCTAACAATTGCAATCAGTGTAACTGGCTTATTGTACCCTCAATGAATCCCCAACAATAAAAAAAAAGAAAAAAAAAAAAATTATGTAGGACAGGTCTGTTGGTCAAATACTCCATGTTCCAAGGGCACTTACTTCTCAGTACCCCATTCCTTCTCATGCTCCTGGAACTTCATACAAGTTCGGGCTTTGCCAAAGTTCATCCCACCCCCAACTACCAGCCACACACAGAGATACATACACACACACTTCTTTACCATGGAAAATTCTTAATTATCTTTAAATGCTCAGACCAAATACCCATTCCCCTAAGTCAGTGTCCTAGGGGCAGGACTCCCATAGCAGGGTGTTCATAATTCTCTTCTGAAACTTAACACACTATGTTGTAATATATCTGTTTACATGCAGTCTTCCCAGCTAATCAACAACATCCTCAGGGATAGGGATGAAAACCTGTTTATTTATCTTTTATTCTCAGACCCTCAAAGGATGCTTACACCACACTCAGTACTTATTAAATATTTAATTTAACTAAATACACATTATATATATAATTATATTTATATATATGAATATATATTTTTTTTTAGAGTCTCACTCTGTCGCCCTTGGTAGAGTGATGTGGTGTCACAGCTCACAGCAACCTCCAGCTATTGGGCTTAGGCAAGTCTCTTGCCTCAGCCTTCCAAGTAACTGGGACTACAGGTGCCCGTCACAACGCATGGCTATTTTGTTGCAGTTTGGCTGGGGCTGGATTCGAACCCACCACCCTCGGTATATGTGGCCTGAGCCCTACTCACTGAGCCATAGGTGCCGCCCCAATTAAATACATATTAAATGAATGAATACATGGATGCATGAAACAAACTCACCTATTCAAGATTACTTCCTGACCCCACACCACCACGAGGTCACCTGTCAGGACAACCATTGTCAAGTGCAGCCAGTTCAATGGATCTAAAGTTAATCCTTGGAAGGGCACTCTGAGAACTTCTGCCCCTTAGTGAGATTTAGGGCCTTAGCAGAAGCCTTAAGTTGTTTTTTTTTAATACAGCTCAAATACATATAAATATTAATAGATATTTCAAGAAGCTCTGGTGCTTTGGGGAAAAATATGTGGATTTCGAGGAAAAGAAATATTCCATCTTTGGCACACTTTCAAGGACCTAGAGCTGAGTCTTCTTAATAAAGTGTTAACAAAGTGTCAGCATAGGCCAAAATGCTGCTGATTTGCATAGTCCTGGTTAATAGTGTTAAAATAGGATTGCGTGGATGTTAAATCCCATTTATTTTATAGAGCTAAGATGCCTAAGATTATTGATTCCTTATGAAGACATTTAGTATAGAGTAGTCTAGTAAATTAAAAGAGGATTCATTTGGTTGTTCTGGAATAGTTATAATTCTCATTTTCAAACTCAATGTATTTCTTAATTGTACTCAGAAACTAAAAGATTGGATGTCCTTGAATTCCACAGATAAGTCCTTGGTCCTGATAACTAGGCCCTAAGTCACTAAACCCAACCATTTAATCTCAACCACAGAAATATTGGAGGTAAGGCACAAATGCCAATGACCAGATTCTGTCACTGGTTTTTGTAATACAGGGTACATACCTGCTAAATAGACTACATCTGCCAGTTGCTCAATTATATACATAATATACATGTATCTATAAGTATAGATTAATGTTTAAATATGTATTAAGTATAAATCAAAATTTATATTAAACATAACCATAAATTATATACATTTAACATAATTTTGTATATAAATCTAAAATATGAATATATTTATTACAATTAAAATATATAATATATAACATACTGTATCTTAATAAATATATTTATATAAAATAAATTATAGATTGTTGCATATGTAAATACATATTTATAAATTAAACTATGTGTTATATATACATAAATTATGTGTTATATGTAATGTACACAAAATTATTTCAACTTGACCTCTCAAATGTTTCCAGAAAATATTCTTTTGTTCTATCCCTACTACTTCCCGGCTCAAACATTATATTTCTCTTCTGGACTCCTCCCACAATCCTTTAACATCAGTATTTTCTCCCTTGAATCCATCCTTCATTTCTCTAAAATCCGAATGTAATTTTTAGGTGTAAATCCTTTTAATAGCCCCATCCTGTGTATACTACGGGGTCAAGCTCCTTAAAAGATGCCCTGCTTGTCTATCAATCTTATCTTTTATAACCCCATGTCTTGCTTTCTATACTCCAAAATAAGTAGTTTTATTCTTTGACACAGAGCATAATGGGTCTTCTGTGCTTGCTTGCTTTGTATTTTGAGTATTCTTTGTTAAACCTGTATAGATTTCACTTAGATTTTTTTCCTCTCCCTGGCCTTCAAGATTTCAAGACTAACTTTGGGTGTCATCTTCTCCTTAAAGCTTTCTCTCATCCTTCCCGATTATTAAGTTTCCTTCCCGTGTATTCTTTAATGCCTTAATGTGACATCTAGCTTATTCTGACTACTTTACTGTTTTGTGCTTTTATCTGGCCACTAGATATTGTGCTCCATGAAAGCCTGAACTATGTTTTGCTTGTCCCTCAAACCAAACATACTGCCTGGCAGATAGTTGTTGAGTGAATGGAGACATTCAGGGCCACTTCTGACTGTTCTTAAAAAACGGTAAGTTAAATTCTTAGGCAAGAGTGATGAAGCTAACATATTGCTTCCTTGTTTTCTGCCCTATTCATTTATTTCACCAAGTCCCATCATTATACTTTTCCCCTCTCCTTTTCTACAGTTCTTAAAACGAATTTCAAGAATTAACAATTTGAGGATGATCCTTGTTACCTCTATTTTAGTAGTTCTAAATGTAACTGAACTGAATTTTCTACTGTGTAAGTCTGTGCAATGCGGGAATCCCAGGCTTACCTCTCCAGTGCACACACGGGGAAGCTGTTTGCTTTAATTTTCT
The DNA here is from genome assembly GCF_027406575.1 of Nycticebus coucang. Lineage (NCBI taxonomy): Eukaryota > Metazoa > Chordata > Mammalia > Primates > Lorisidae > Nycticebus > Nycticebus coucang. The sequence continues at coordinate 97,272,739 of NC_069793.1, read as the reverse complement.
GTCTTGCTCAGTGATAACGGGAACATAATAAACACATCTTGGCTCCCTGATCTTTCTGATATAATTCCTGACTTTAATATCCCTCACAAAGAAGAAAAAATTACTTATGCATTAGCTTTTTTTCTTTTTGTTTTTTGAGACAGAGTCTCATTGTCACCCTAGATAGAGTGCTATGGTGCCATAGCTCACAGCAACCTCAAACTATTGGGCTCGAGTGATCCTCTTGCCTCAGCCTCCCACATAGTTGGGACTATGGGTGCCCACACAACATCCAGCTAGTTTTTCTATTTTTAGTAGAGACAGGGTCTCACTCTTGCTTAGGCTGGTCTCGAACTCCTGAGTTCAAGCAATCCACCTGCCTCAGCCCCCCAGACTGCTTGGATTACAGGAGTGAGCCACCGCACCTGCCAGCTCTTGTGTTACAATAACATATAAGGAACTAAAATACAACAATGAATAGGATATAATCCTACCTTCCAAGGGTTTATAGACTTGTGAAGAAATAAGGCAAGAAACCAGACAACCACAGTTCATTTATGGAAAATGTTGGAACTCTCACCGGAGTGTTCTATTTTAAGCTGGAGTGCCAAGGGCAGGGAGCTGGAGTACAGGAGACCAGCAGATCTCTCTGAAATCACCTCCCACAACTAAGGCTGTGCCACAACTCTACTCTGCATCCAATATGGGGAATGCCCTCCGATGTCCTGGCACTGATCACCAGATACATTTTAGCTCTTCCACCACAAAGCAAAATTTGCAGGGTGCTGCTATTGTCTTAATAGGATTTCCTGTGAAGAGGGTGTTTAATTCTTGGAACAGAATTTCAGAGTACTTAAACAGAAAGTACTGTCCCAAATTCCTAAATGTGCTTGTCAAGAAAAGTGTCAGAATTATCAGCCCCTGGTTCAATTTGGTGCAGAGTTCAGAACAACCAGTCCCCTCTCTAAGAATTACAAAAGTGGTGACACACAAACCGTGTCTCAGCAACGAGCAAGCTGGCCACTTTAAGTGTGTTAATCAATTGGTGTTGCTGATTAGGAAAATCCTAATGAAGCTAAAAGGGGATGAAGAAATTAGCGAACACTTGTTCATACATTTGCATATTCATTCGTTTAATAGATGCATATAGAGAGACTGTTGTTTTGTCAGGAAATGCACTAAGAGGTAGAGAGACAATTACGAATGAGATATATGTCCTACCTTGAAGGGTTTGACATTTAGAAGTTCAAGTAACACGCAGTTATAATAGAATGCAGGATGACATAGAAACTTAGGGGGGTCAGTTAGCCCAGGCCTGAGGGATCATGGACAGCTTCTCGGTCAAGACAACCTCTGTGGTTAATCTTGAAGGAATAGAAGAGTTTAGGGTCCCTACCTTGCATGTGCCCTTGGCAAGCTCAGACTTTCCCTGTGCATTCTTTCTGTACTTCAGAGGTCCTAATAATCCTCACCTAAGATCAATAAAGATGCTTTGCAGAGGCACAGAGCAGGGACAGCCACAGAGTTGGGTCACACACATGTGTGATGCAGCCTTGCTAAATGAACACTAGTCTCAGTTGAAATGGTTGGAGTAGAGAAAAAATATCAAATCTTCAACTCATGAAAACTTATTAATAGTCTTTATGGAGATCACAGATATTTTTCTTTAAACTTCTGAGGCACAAAAATTCTTTTTTTTTCCTTTTTTTTATTTTTATTAAATCATAGCTGTGTACATTAATATGATCATTCTTTTGTGGCCCCTGGGAATCAACATCTACTTGTATCTAATTGAATGAAGCATGAACAAGAGAGAATAAGATTACTTACAAATAGCTTTACTGATAGGTCTTGATTGGTTCTAAAAGGGACACTCGGTAAATACTTCATGTTTGTCCTTTTTTTTATTATTATTTTATGCAATTGTTTTATTGTTTCTAAACATGACATAAAAATCACACATGCCCATTTTAAGGTACTTCACTAAATAGCTGTCATTGTTCCCAGAATAAAATCTTCTTTAATCTAACCTATTGAACCAATATATTGATATTATTTTTTTGATGAGTCTTAAGTTGTTGAGACTAAATATATACCAAAATTATTCAAAAGGGAGTGTTCTTATCTATAACTCCTAAGTGAATAGCACTGGGGAAAGGGCAAGTTCCATTTTTCGCTTTGAACCTTTCAGAACTTAGACTTTCTTCTTTGTAATAAAGATAGAGGCTCTTGCCACCAAATTTTAATTCCACGGTGAGACCCAGAAGAATTTGTTTTACTTCTCATGTCTGAGAATCTTTCTCTTCCTGAAGACAGATAATGATAAAGAAATACTACATCCAGAGTCCAGGTGCAACATTGGATTAAAAATTAAGCTCCTGTGTTATGTCCATCATCCCTCTTACCTGTGGGCTTCTGAGGTGTAGCATATAAAAGCTGATACATTATCAGTAAAAGAATCATAAAAATAAGTCAGTAGATAATTGTACAAACACCAGTTTAATCTCTCAATTGCCACCAGCCCTGACATAATTCCATTTATGAGTTAAATATGTGAACAGGGTGGCTGACTTTAAACTTCCAAAGCCCACTCTATTTTTCAAATCTTTGAGTTATATGGCCTTTTAAAAGAAGGACCATAAAAGGACATGGAAATATTTCTAAAGCAACATAAATAATGTGAAATGGACTTTTTAAAAAAACTCATTTCCTTCTACATGACCAGGCCAAAGTACTTGAAAACATATTTCCGGGCACTAAGTAAGTGTGGAAAATCTCATGTATAGAAACACAGTTTGTTATGACATAAAACAGCATCATCATTGAAAACTGAAATCTGTAATAGATTGAATAGATGAAATGGCAGAAGTAATACACTCAGGAAGAATTCATGATAAGTTTGTTTTACCAGATTAAGCAATACAGGGTATTATGAACCACTCTGGTCCAGGAAATCAGAAACGAGTGTTCTAGTAATGTCTGTGCTACCAACCGCCACCTTAGAAAAGTCACTTACCTTCACCTCTACAAAACAAAGATGACACTTGCCCTTTGTGCATTGTAAAGCACAGAACTTGAGGAGCACAACCAAGTGTTTCTTGGAAAAGCATGAGGAAAGACAGCTCTTTCATAAGGGAAATAACTTTACCTAGAGATATTCCTGTTTCCCAAGCCTCTCCTAAAATGGATTGGCCCTCTGACTTGGCGAGAATGTGAGCAAAACTCTTAACTTCATGAACATAAGGCTAACTGTGCCTCCCTCATGTCTAATACCTAAAGCATATGGCTTTTGCGCTAGCTAACAGCAAAGGATAGTTATACCGTGGGTAGTTGAAGTAAGTTCAATCACGAATTGTCTATGGGCCAGCACCTGCCAAGGGCTAGCTTCAGACACCTGATATTTTAAAAAGACAGTCTAATGGACATGCCAAAATCCTACATTTTAAGTTAGATGAACAGGAGGCAACATACTTGGACCAAATTATCTCAGTTCTACATTAGAAATGCCTTCACTGATTGACGATATAAGGTTTTACCCTGAGCCTTTATGGAGCGTTGATATGAAAACTGTCTCATTGGTATTTGTTGTTTTAGGAAATTTATTGTCAAGCACTGTCCACTGTGCTTACAAATACAAGTTTTAAAAGGATTCACAGAAATTCACATTTAACTTAATTCCAAAAAAAGGTTTGTTTCTGTCTGTGAATATGTATGCTTTCTGTTGCTTGACCATCAAGTAACTAATAAGCTTACCATTTGCTGTAGGTATCAGGACACTGGACGCGAAATTCATGTATACCTTAGAAACTAACTTGCCTTAGGTTACAGTACTTTATTCCTGGTACTTTCATAGGTAGTGTTTCTTCTACTCCAATCATCCATTTTACAAGTTTAAGTTGGAAGGTACTTTCTGTATTTCTCAAATTTTGGATGCATTCAGCTGAGGGTAAGTAGAAAAGTAATCAGAATTCATTGAATATTACTCTGTCCCAGGTAATTTACAAACCTAACCTTAGGTGTTTCTCAGTAACCCCAAGCAGTGTGGGGGGACTTGAACATGGCTGACTAGAAGCATTTCTACACTTAGAAGAACCCTCCTCCTACACTTAGGAGAACCAAAATAGCGTAAGGACAGTCACACTTTGAAATCATTATCTAAGTGAGAATTCAACATAAAAGTGAAATGAATCAGGAAAAGCAAGGCAGGAGAGGAAAGAGAGCAGACTGGCCAGAATCAGCGGAGAACCAGGAGTGAATTCCCTAAGTGGGGAAAGGATGAGTGAGAAACTTTAGGCAGCCCACATCCTTTCTATGGAATTGTGTAATTCTGGATATACAAGAACCCTTCCCAACCCTAGAAGAAATACGAAGAGCTGCCGGGAGGCCATGGGACAGAACTGCTCCAGGGAACATTCCTGATCCTGCTGTCTCCCCTTCCCCTTTCTGAGACCCCAATAGCTAAAGCAAGGTCAGAAGACCACAGTGGAATACAACTAGAAATTAACAACACAACGATTTTTGAGTTCTATAAAAATCCATAGGAATTAAGCAACATGCTTCTGAATTACCACTGGGTCTATGAAGACATTAAAATGTAAATTTAAAAATTTCCTGAAACAAATGGAAATGAAAACATACCAAAACCCATGGGATGCAGTTAAGCAGGACCAAAAGAAAAGTTTGCAGCAATAAATGCCTATAAATCAAAATAAATAATAAATCAAAAAAGTAGAAAAATTAAAAATTAATACTGTAACAATTTACCTCAAGGCCTAAAGAAGCAAGAACAAACCAAACCCCAAATTGGCAGACAAAAAGAAATAATAAAGATCGACTCGTAGCTAACACAGAGACTTAAAAATCAATACAAAGGTCAATGAAAGAAAAAGTTGGCTCCGTGGAAACAAACAGAATTAATGAAGGGCTAGCTTTGACTGGCCAAGAAAAGAAGAAAGAATACTCCCCAAAAAACAAAATCAGAACTGAAAAAAGAGATCTCACAACTGATACCACAGAAAGACTATTAAAAATAAATATATACTGACAAATCAGAAAACCTAGAAGAAAGATTCCAGGAAACATAAAAAGTACCAAGATTGTATTAGGAAAAGATAGGAAACTTGAACCAGGGGAGAGCCAAAAACCTCCCTAACAAGTACAATGAACACTATTCAGGTGATGGGCACGTTTACAGTTCTGACCATACAACAAAAATATTTGTACCCCCTTCATATTGTGAAATAAAAAATGGTAATTAAAAACCTGAACAGACCAATAATGACTAGCAAGATTAAAGCAGTAATAATAATTTTCTATCAAAAAGAGAGTCCAGGATCAGATGCATTCACAGCCAAATTCTACTAAATATACCATGAAGGTCAAAGAAAAATCCTCCTGAAACTATTTCAACTATCAAAGAGGAGGGAATTCTCACTGACTCATTCTATGAGTCCATCATTACCCTAATACCAAAACCAGACAAGGACATAAGGGAAAAAAACCCACCGTCCAATATTCCTGCTGAACAGGCATATAAATATCCTCAACAAAATAGTAGCAAAGCAAATCCAACAGAAAGTCAAAAAGATCATATAGCACAGTCGGGTGGGATTTATATCAAGGATGCAAGGATGTTTCAATATACGCAACTCAATAAATGTGATACATCCCATCAACAGAATGAAGAACAAACATCCTAAGATCATCCATAGATTAAGAAAAAGCATTTGATGAAATTCTCTTCATGATTAAAAACTCTAAATAAAGTAGGAATAACAGGAATGCACTTTGAAATAATAAAGGCCATGCAATATATTTTTTTTTTTTTTTTAGTGACAGTCTTACGTTGTTGCCCTCGGTAGAGTGCTGTGACGTCACAGCTCATAGCAACCTCCACCTTTTGGGCTTAGGCGAGTCTCTTGCCTCAGACTCCCAAGTAGCTGGGACTACAGGTGCCCACCACAACACCCGGCAATTTTCTTTTGTTGCAGTTTGGCCAGGACCGGGTTTGAACCTGCCACCCTCAGTATATGGGGCCTGCGCCCTATTCACTGAGCCACAGGTGCTGCCCCACGGCCATGTATTAAAAAACTCACTGCTAACATCATACTGAATGGGGAAAAGTAGAAAGACTATAAGAACAGGAATAAGACAAAGATGTCCAATTTCACCACTCCTATTCAAATAAGACCGGAAGTCTTAGCCAAAACATAGGAAAGAGAAAGAAATAGAAGACACCCAAATTAAAAACAAGAAAGTCAAATTGTCATTCATTGCTGATGTGATCTTATATATAAAAACGCTTAACACTTCACCCCCCACACTCCTATCTTTGATAAGTAAATTCAGTAAAGTTATAGAATACAAAATCAATATACAAAAATCAATAGTATTTCTAGACATCAGTGATATCAAGCTGAGAAAGAAACTAAAAAGAAATGCTATTTACGATAGTTGCAAAGGAAATAAAATACATAAGCCAGGCCCAGTGGCTCACACCTATAATCACAGCACTCTGGGAGGCTAAAGTGGGGGGATCACTTAAGGCCAGGAGTTCAAGACCAGCATGGACAATATAGTCAGATCCTGCCTCTAAAAATAAAAATAATAATAATTAATTAAATACTAGAAATAAATTTAACCAAAAAGATGAAATATCTTTACAAGGAGATATTTGTAAATATCTTTATAAAACACTGATGCAAGAAATTATAAATGACACAAACTAATAGAAAAGCATCTCACGTTCATGGATCGGAAGAAGTATTAATACCATTAAAATGACCACACCGTCAAAAGCAATCTACAGATTCAGTACAATCACTATCAAAATGCCAGTGTCATCTTTCACAGAACTAGAAAAATCTATCCTAACACCAAAGAGCCCAAAGAGCCAAAGCAATCCTGAGCAAAAAGGACAAAGCTAGAGGGGTCACACTGCCTGACTTCATAAGTAACTAACACACCATGGTATTGATATAAAAACAAGCACATAGACCAATGGAAGAGAATGGAGAAGCCAGAAATAAAGCCACAGATTTATAGACACCTGACTTTTCACTAAGTTGAAGACAACTTACCCTGCGGAAAGGACATCGTCTTTAATAAATGGTGCTGGGAAAATTAGATAACCACACGCTGGAATAAAACTGGACCCCTATTTCTCAACATAAAAAAGGAAATCATCTCAAAACTAATTCAAGATTTAAATATAAGACCCAAGGTATAAAAATACCGGACAAAGAATTTTTGGAAAACTCTCCTGGACATGGGAGGCAAAGAATTGATGACTAAGATCTCAAGAGCCCAGGCAACTTAACAAACATAGACAAATGGACCTAATTAAACTTAAAAGCTTTGGCACAGCAAAATAATTAACGCAGTGAAGATGCAACCTGTTTAGTGGGAGAAAATATGTGCAAACTGTCTGACAAGGGATGAATATCCAGAATACACAAGGAACTCAAACAACTCAATAGAAACAAAACAAATAGTCCCATTAAAGAGTGAGCAAAGGACAGGCATAAATAAATAGTTCTCAAGAGACATAGAAATGGCTAACAGGTGCATGAAAAAATGCTCGTCATCACTAATCGTCACAGAAATCTACATCAAAATTACAATGAGATACGATTTTACCCAGTCAGAATGGCTGTCATGAGAAACATTGATCTTGGTGGGAGGCGCCTGTGGCTCAAAGGAGTAGGGCGCTGGCCCCATATACTAGAGGTGGTGGGTTCAAACGCAGCCACGGCCAAAAACTGCAAAAAGAAAAAAAAAAAAAAAACATGGATCTTGGCGAGGAAGTAAAGAAAAAAGAACACTTAAATTCCACAGTATTGGTAGGAATGTAAACTAATTCGCCGCTGTAGAAAACAGTGTGGCTATTTCTAAAAAAGTCTAAAAATAGAATTACTCTACGACCCAGCGATCTCACTAGTAACTATCTTCCCAAAGGAAAATAAATTAATATATCAAAGGGTCCCTGACTGCCCATACTTATTGCATGACTATTCACAGTAGTAAAATAAAGAATCAACCGAAGTGTTTGTCAATCAATGACTGGATAAAGAAAGGGTGGCACACGTGTACAACAGAATACTATTCACCCCAGAACCAAATGGAAGCATGTCGTCACCAGCAGCATGGACGCACTGGAGGTCACTGTCTCACATGAAGTCGGCCAGGCACAAAAGGACAGACTCTGCACGTTCTCACGTGTGGGAACTAAAAATCCTGATCCCGTGGAAGTAGAGAGTGGAAAGAGAGAGAAGAGAAACTGGGAAGGACGAGGGGTAAAGAGAAGTGAGTTAAAGGGTACAAACACACAATAAGACAGAAGGAAGAAATGTAACAGTTGACAGCAGAGTAGGGTGACTATACTTAACAAAAATGTACCTGGGTGAAGGTGAAAAACACAATTAGTATTAAGTACTGTACACCCCAAATGCCATGACTTGATTGCTATTATACGCATGCAACCAAATTTTACATGTGCCCCATAAATTTGTACAAGTGAAAAAAACAAAACAAAACACCATATCTAGATTAAAGACGAGGTTCTGATATGCATGCAGGTAGTATCAATTAACACGATCAACATTGCAAAGCTAGGAAGAGTGCTTCTTTGAACTCAATTTTTTCTGGCTTTGTCCAAAGCACATGCTCTACTGTGTGTGTGTATGTGTGTCTGTGAAATATTATTACAATGAGCTAATTTGGGGTTTGATTATTAAGCTAATTACTTAATAAATACCAACTCCCCTTTGTAATATTGTTGTGAGAGTAAAATAAAACTAAATATATGAAAGTGCTTTGAATTTTAAAATGGTCTTGAAAGATGAAGTATCTTATTCTATATTGCTCTCTTACACGGATAATTATAACATTTGAATCACTATATCCAAATCTAACGGTTTTATTGACTATACAGTTCGAAATCTTGAGTGCTCCATGGTTGATGCTATCAGTACTCAACCATGATTTTTAACTACTGGTGAGCCAGAAAGTGTTTTGGTAAAAGTCCCTCAGATGTAAAACAGTTTATGCAAATTCACCCACAAATGACATTCAAAAGCAAACTACAGCTTATAAAATATCTATTCTGTTAAAGAAAACATTCTTACAGCATGTCTGTAGTACATTCCTGAAAGCCATCTGAACTCATCCATTCGAAAATCCTGCTCTTCTGACCTGCAAACAGGTATTTTCTATTTTCTATTTGTGAGTATGTGTGTGTGTGTGTGTGTGTGTGAGAATATATATATTTTTTTTTCTATTCAGCCTTACTGAAAAGAATGATTCTTATCAGTTTAAACTCAGTTTAAAAGTTACAAATCTTTACCCTTTCACTACACAATGTAACGTATAACTAATCTTGCTAGTTCAATTGTTTTCCCAAGTTCTTGAAATCATTGCTATAGGACACTAAAATTAATAGCAAATACAATGTTCCAGACACTGTTCTAAATGCTGTATCTGCACACTCCTGATGTAATTACCATCCCCTTGGGTTTTATATATATATAACCAAAACCAAAAAAAAAGTATAGCATAGTCGTTCCTTTCCTATGTTCTGAGAAAAAACTTCAGACTTCATGAAACAATCAACCATCTCTAAACACAGACAAGACCAGTGCCTTCACTCTTGATCCCAGCCCAAATCCTCAGTCAATATTAAAGTGCAACCTCATCATACCTGATCCTCTTTCATTAATAAGTTTCACACTCTTCTCTCTCCACCTCTTTATCCTTCCAGAAAATGACTTTCTCTATTTCAACTCTTAATACTAATTGTGTTTTTCACTTTGTGTGTGAGGCCTATTTCCTTTAGCTCGTCAGTAAGAAAATACTTAGATCATACCGTGTTAGAAGCACAAGTGTTCTCCTGCGCCTCGACACCAAGTATCACACAATGAAAACATCACTGTACTGGGAAGACTTTGGGTGCTGGCTTCATTATCAAAAAGATAAACAACTCAGCAAGTAGCCTGCAGGACTTGGTGCTTTTTCTGTAAAGGGCAGGATAGAGTGACTTGCATCTACCCAACTCTGCCATGAGAGCATGAAAGGTCCCCTAGACAATAAAATCAATGAGCCTGGCTTTGTTCAAATAAAATCTTCTTTACAAAAATAGGCAGTAGGCCAGATTTGGCCCAGGGGCCATGATTTGCTGATTCCTTCTCTGACTAGAGATCACATCAGAGTTGACCCTTTCCCCCACCCCCAAAGGCAGGGAGTTCGGGCTCTTCTACCTTGTATCAGTCATCAGCTGAGGAGTTGGGGTGGGCGCGGGGCCCAGCAATAGTGGTTCTCATCAGCCAGGACTGTGTTTGGCAACCTTCCCTGTGAAATCAGTGTCACCGGGATGGCTTGTACAAACACAGATTTCTGGGTCCAACCCTAGAGTGTCCATTTCAGTAGTTCCAGACAGAACCTAAGAATTTGCATTTTTAGGAAGTTTCCAGGTGATATTCATGCTGCTTATTCGGGAGCATTCTTTGAGATCATTGAGCTATGACCAGTTGGTAGCATGAAAAATGTGGATTTAAAAAATATACCTCTGGCCCAGGTGCGGTGGCTCATACCTATAATCCCAGCAACTGGGAGTTCGAGACAGAAGGATGTCTTGAGCTCCAGAGTTCAAGACCAGCTTGGGCAACACAGTTTTTTTCCTAGCAAAAAAAAAAAGTTTAAAAATTAACCAAGAATGATGGCATGCACCTGCAGTCCTAACAAATTAGGGGGAGTAACCAGGAGGATCACCTGAGCCTGGAGTTGGTGGTTGCAGTCAGCTGTGTGATCAGTGTGATAGGATTCAGTCTGGGTGACAAGATGAGACCCCGTCTCACACAAAACATGTATGTGTATCCACCTCCAGATAAGAAAATATGCTTATTTATGTTATGCTCTCTTTTTGAAGGTACTGTTCATTCTTGCCTAGCCTAATCTAATCCAGCTACATCTTAACGCTTTGTTATAGCCTTCTAAGTAGCTATACTTATTTACGTGTGTTTTCTACTCCGCGTTTATTGATGCATTCATTGGTATTCGTTGGCATATTAATCTTTGTTAGGTTCTAATCTTCTTGAAAGCACAGACCATGGTTTTTTCCCTAATTTTATAACTGACACTATCAAGGGAAAAGGATTCTATGCATTTCAGAGCTACTTTGAATCAATATTTCCCTAGGGTAAATGAAACTGGTAGCATATAGAAAATAAGATCTGCTTTATTTAGTTCTTCTCGTATCTTGTTCTTTTCCTATTTCTGTTTTCATAAAATATATTCCTAGACAATTGACATTAAGGGCATAAACATTGAATCCCTCACTAAATTTCTCTTCCCATTTAATACATACATAGCCCCAATCTTAGTACCTTCCTGCGGGCTCTCTAATTCTGGCTCATAGATTCATTGCAAGGAGACTAAAGCAGAAAGAGAAATTTTAAATTGTGCCTTATGACTCCTATAGTTTGAGTGTAAAAGAAAAAAAAAGAAAAGAAAGAAAGAAAACTAGATCACCATTTCCTGAACAGTGCATCTAAATCTTGACTTTATCTTTCTAATATCCTTGCAGGCAAAGCAGAAAAATGCAGTTTGTAGTTGTGAGTAGTTAATCAGTTAAATCAGCTTTTACTGTGAAATTAAGTCTATCTAAAAGGTATGATTGATGGAGTTACTTCAACCTCAAGAGTTCATATACTAACACAAGTATATATGTGCATACACACACACACACACACACACACACACTAGGCCAAGGAATAGATACCCCATCAGTATGCTGGCCCAGTTGGCCAGAGTTTGGAATTGGGAATGGAGGGGATACATAAAATGAGGGTAATTATATTCTGTAGATCAAAGCAATACAAGCGTTTGTATCCCGCAAAATCATTTCCTTGACCACATAGCTTTTTGCCACCTTTTGTTCACCTATATGACATCATTTTCTTGAGCACGTAGCCCCTAAAGCACATGGTCCCCGAGCCCGCAGCCCCTGCATGTCTTTGCTTGGTACTCATTCCACCCACTGTGTATCTTATCAATAGAAGGACTCTGTGAGAAGTGCTCAAGGCTCTCCTGCACCTTTGGGGAGTCTCACCTCTTGCAGCTTGTACTGTTAATCTGTGTCTTGTGTGATCATTTATGCAGTCACAACATCAAGCTACAGTAGCAAGGCCTTGCCAAAGTATTTTAGAAAGCACTAAGTCGAAAAAAAAAAAATCAAATAACACCAAGAGGAGAGAACAGGAGCCAGATCACAAGCCATATGTGAAGCCAAAATTCAGATTAAATGCCAGGAGCAATTAGGACATAAGAACATAAGAAATAATTTTAAAAGGAAATACAGACATGGTCTTTACCAAAAGGATAAAGAGAGTGATGCATGCAGCTTTATTTTTGCTGAAAAGGCATGGAGGCATAAACTAAAAATCAAGGCAAAGGCATTATTTTATAAGATTAAGCAATAGCATACACACCTTGCAATCCAGCAACACCTCTTAGGTATATAAGCTAGAGAAACTTAATGAGGTGCCCCAACAGATATGAATGAGTGTTCAGAGCAATGTTGTTTATAAAAATAAATAACTAAGGCAGTGCCTGTGGCTCAAGGAGTAGGGCGCCTGTCCTATATGCCAGAAGTGGTGGGTTCAAACCCAGCCCCGGCCAAAAACCAAAAAAATAAATAAATAAATAAATAAATAGAAACAACCCAAATGCCTATTTATAGGAGAATGGATAAATTGTAGTATATGCACATAATAGAATATTATACATCAGGAGAGATAAATGAACTATAGCTACATGAAACAACATGGATGAATCATGAAAATACAATGCTGGCAAAGAAGTCAGTTGCATAAATCCTGCTTCCAGTTAAACTGCAGAAATCTGCAAGAGAATGTTGCTCCCATCCTAATAATAGGAAAAGCCCAATAATGAACAAAAGCATAACTTTCCTTAAACCCGTTGGGGAGCTAAGGTCATAAGAGAATCATGAGAAATGCATTCCAGAAAGAGACAAGCACCTGCAAGAAAAGACTATATAAAGATTATTTTGCTCTTGCCAAAGCACAAGAGGAATAGGGAGGTCACTCCAGAACAAGGTAAAAAGAAATAAGCTAAAATTTTAACAAATTTCTGAAAGTCAAATGTGAATTAACATACACATTTAGAATAACTGGAAGCCCCAGACATAGGCTAAGTCACATTCACCCAAAGCTCCATGTGCCTCCAACAGGTGTTCTCAAGAAAAATTAGAGATAGGACAGAAGACCAGAGAGATCTCCCTGCAGTGATGCAGATACGCAGAAAGAAAGCAGCCACTTCCCAAGAGCCATCTTTCATGAAAATCAACAGCATGAAGCCACTTAAGGAAGGGTATCCAATCCTCTAGCCCCTCAGGGCCACTACGGAAGAAATGGAAGCAAAATCCATCCACCTCTGGAGAAAGGATATGACATATGACACTCTCCTTCCTGCTATCAGAGCCTTCTCTTCCTCCTCCTCCTCCTCCTCCTCCTCCTCCTCCTTCTTCTTCTTCTTCTTTTTGAGACAGAGTCGCATTAGGTCACCCTCGGTAGAGTGGCATGTCATCACAGCTCACAGCAACCTCAAACTCTTGGGCTTAAGTGATTCTCTTGCCTCAGCCTTCCAAGTAGCTGGGACTACAGGCACCTGCCACAATACTGGGCTATTTTTTTGTTGCAGTTGTCAATGTTGTTTAGCTGGTCTGGGCTACCTTCGAACCCACCAGCCTGGGTGTATGTGGCCAGTGCCCTACCCACTGAGCTATGGATGCCACCCTATCAGAACCTTCTTGAGGAGGGGTAGAAACAAAGTTTTCTTCCACAGGGCAAGGAAAATAAAATATTCATGTCCCAGCATCCTGCACCAATATAAAACAGAGATCTGCTTAACCTAGAAGAGGGTCAGGAAACCCTTCTGTCCAGTACTGGGCACAGACACAAGGAAGTTTGGCTGCCACAGTGGAATTAGCAGGAGTACTTAGAATTCCCTCTTCCCAGGACTGAGATAAATAGGTCCTGGCTAAGGATGAGGCTGGCCAGGGGAACTAAAACATCCATTGATTCTACAACAAACCTAGCAGTAAGCAACAAGCAATAGCAGGCTACCTCTGCAGGAGGGGAAATAGTGTGCAGGCAGAACCTTCTGACACAGGTATACAAGAACTCCTAAAAGCTGAGGGTGGTGCAAAAACCCTCCAACCTTCTCACATAGGTGTACAAGAACTCCTAAAAGCTGAGAGTGGTACAAAAGCATAAACAAAAACCCTCCACTACTCCATGCTCTAAAGTAAGATCAAAATAACCACTGTTCACTGCCAGAGGTAGCCTATGGTACACTGAGCATAACTCTACTAAGAACAAAACTTAAACCCAAATGAACTCACTAGACTGACTCAATCCCACACAGTAACAGTCTGACAAAAGAGGCAGGTCCATTTCTAGGTCCAAATGCTATTTACTTCAGTCTCTACTGTCCTACAGATGATGTCCCACATTCAATCAAGAAGGGTGAGACTAACAAAAAGGCGAAGAGAAAGAAGCGTTATTAAGAGATAAAGCAATAGACGAAACTGGACTCAAGAGATAATTCAGATGTTAAAACTATTAGATAGAGACCTTAGAGCAATAATAATTAATATGCTCAAAAATCTAGTGAAAGAGGTTGAGAACAACATAAACAGCTGGGAATCAGTGAACTTGTGGATAGGTCCATAACAATTGACCAATTGTAAGGAGGAAAATGAATGAGATATAGACAGGAGGGGAAGTGAAACAGAACAGAGCATCCGAGACCTGTGGTGTGTTCCCAAATCCTTTAACATACATATAGTTGGAGTTCCAAAATGAGAAGAGCAGACTTCTTGTCAGAAATTTTGTGAGCTGGAAGACAATGGAGCATCTCTGTGAAAATGCTGAAAGAAAAATTTCCCAACCTGGAATGTTATACACAGCAAAATTATCCACCAAAAAGGAAATTAAAGACTTTTCTAAATAAACAAAAGCTGAGACAACGTATAGCTAGTAGACCTGGACTGCCATAAGTACAAAGTTCTCTGAGCAGAAAACCAGATGAAAATTTGAATCTTTATGAGGAAATTGAGACAAACAGAAATGGTTAAAAGGTAAAAATGATAGCAAATATAAAGCCTGTTCACTTTTAATAAATGTAAAAGGAAATTGACTGTCTAAAGCACAAATAGTAGCAAAGAAAAAATAAAACATGTGCCAACAATACATAGCAAAACGGGTGAGAGGAAGGATATGTATGTAAGTCTCCTGTTATAAGGTTCTAATACTACAGATAAGTGGTGTAACATAATGTGAAAGTATACAAGGACAGGTTGTAGGCATAGATTGTAAAACAAGCACCAAAAAATTACAAAGATTTAACTAAATGGCCATGAAAGGGTGAAATAGAATGATAAAAAAAATCTTCAATTAATCCAAAAGTAGTCAGGAAAATCAGAAAAAAGGAAAAAGAACAGATCATACATACGGGAAATAAAATAGTATATTTAAATGCAACCTTATCAGTAAAACATTAAATATCAATTGTCTGAACGCTCTAGTTTTAAAAACAATAGTTTATGAAACTTAACTACAGAATAATAGCATTTTATAAGCCTCAAAAGTGAGCAAAACATTATCTTGCTGAAGGATATACATGGGCATGACATCTGACAATTGAGTTCATGGACATGCCATCACATGCCTATGTTAGCAGCACTGTGCAAACACCTCAGTAAGGTTTCATGACTTTGGTATATCAGTGTCTCATATGTGTGCTCATGTAGACATACGCAGTGTGCTGCCAGGTGGTATTCATCATTGTTGAATGAACCCTTGCAAAAATATCGGAGCTTAAATTAGAGCAACGAACAAACATTAAAGTTCTTGTTAAACTTGGCAAGAGTGGAAGTAAAATCAGGAACGAGTGGAAGTAAAATCAGGAACGTGTACGTGTACGTGCCTGATAAAATCAGGAACGAGTGGAAGTAAAATCAGGAACGTGTACGTGTACATTCCTGATAAAATCAGGAACGAGTGGAAGTAAAATCAGGAACGGTACGTGTACGTTCCTGATAAAATCAGGAACGAGTGGAAGTAAAATCAGGAACGTGTACGTGTACGTTCCTGATAAAATCAGGAACGAGTGGAAGTAAAATCAGGAACATGTACGTGTACGTTCCTGATAAAATCAGGAACGAGTGGAAGTAAAATCAGGAACGTGTACGTGTACGTTCCTGATAAAATCAGGAACGAGTGGAAGTAAAATCAGGAACGTGTACGTGTACGTTCCTGATTTTACTTCCACTCTTGCCAAGTTTAACAAGAACTTTAATGTTTGTTCGTTGCTCTAATTTAAGCTCCGGTATTTTTGCAAGGATTCATTCAACAATGATGAATACCACCTGGCAGCACACTGATAATGCCATGAAAAAATCAGCAGTGTACAAATGGATTAATCATTTTTCTGAGGGGAGAGAAAGTGTCAGTGATGAAGAGAGGTCAGGGCAGCCAGTAAAGAGCAGAACTGGTAAAAAAAAAAAAAAAACACTGCAAAAATTCATCAAATTGTGGGTCAAAATCATCTGTTAACTGTGAGAAGCACAGCAGACCAAGTAAACATAAATAAACAGGGAGGAAGAACTTAACTGAAAATTTCCCAGTAACTCTTGGCTTTTGTATCACAACAACTACCAGCTCCCATGGCACTGTCTGTGAAGGACAGTTTTTTTAGCCAGTAAATAAACACTGTATTAAACATCCTCCCTAGTCATCTGATCTGGACCCCAACCACTTTTCTCTTTACCTGATGATAGAGGAAATATTGAAAGGAAGACTCGTGATGACATTCAGGACATCAAGGGTAATGAAGACAGCTTTGATGGCCATTCTTAAAGAAGAGCTCCAAAATTGCTCTGGAGGGTGGATTTAGGCGCCGGCATCTGTGCATAGCTTCCCAAGGGGAGGACTTCCAGGCACCTGTAGTGATAATCAGCAATGAGGGATGTAGCACTTTCTCTATGATGAGCTTGCAAACTTATCAGACCTCTGTATAACTATTTAAAATATGAATCACAAAACTCACAGAAGAAATTACTTCTGGGAGAGAAAGAGTGAGAGTAGGGTGTGAAGGTAGTACAGCAGTTTCGATGAATTGACGTCATTGTGGTTCTTGAGTTGGGTGTTGAGTGTATATTGCATGAATATGCTGCCGTATATGCCTTAACCTGTATTCTTAGATATTCTCTCATATGTATCCAATAAAACATTTTCAAAAAGAAGATTATAGAAATAACTAAATATAGACAAGGACCACAATGTAAGTAGACCAATTTTCTAAAAGCAAACGAATAAGGGGCTTATAAAGAAATTCCATAAAAATTTAGTTCAACAAAAATTTCTTGAGCGTATATGCCATGTGTAAGAAGAGCTATACAACAGATGTAAAATTATGACTCAGACACAGATCCTAAGTTTGAGTAGGTTATCACATTTTTGCAGATGTATCCAATGTCATATCTTTACCTAAAAATAATATGTTGTTTGGATTTTTTAAAAAACAACCCAATGGTGGAGACACAAAGAGAGAACTGGTGGAGATACACAAAAAACAAGATAGAATGGGTGGGGCCACACCTGCAGTGCATCTTAGAATGGGTATAGGTGAAACTTACTAAATGCAGAATACAAATGTCTACATACAGTAACTAAGAAAATGCCATGAAGGCTACGTTGAACAGTTTGATGAGACTATTTCAGATTGTATATGAAACCAGCACATTGTACCCCTTGATTGCACTAATGTACACAGCTATGATTTAACAATAAAAATAAATAAATAAATAAAAATAAATAAATAAATAAACAAGACAGGCAATGTTTTGATAATTTTTAAAGGTGTGTAATAGGTACACAGTATTTATTATACTATTTTTCCACATTTGTGTATGTTTTAAATTTCTCATAATAAAAAGTAGGTTTGTTTATTTATTTATTTTTACAAAAACTGTCTGGTTCAGTACTTTTAAGTGAAGAATAGGATGAGGAAATTGGTGCACTTTTGTTCAACAGTGAAAAAGCTAGGTGATAGTTTCATAATTCAAAGTTCTTGACAGGCTAGAACAATGGGCCAAATTAAAGAAAGAAAAATACAATAGAGACTCAAGAAAAGGAAATAAAAGGGATACAAATTGAAAAAACTGTCTCTATTTGTAAATGACATTATTGTCTATGTCGGAAATCTCAAAGAATCTACCAGAAAAGTTATTATAGCTAATTAGAGTGCACCAAAGTTTAAGAGTACAAGGTCACTATATAAAATTTAATCATTACTATATGCTAGCAATGAAAACCGATAAATTTAAGTTTTGGGGAGTATCATTTTTCATAGTACCAAATATATGGAATATTTATCTAAAATCTTACAAAATAAATACAATATCTATATGCTAAACTCTACAAAGCATCGAGAAAGAAAATAAAGTCCTAAATAAACGGAGGTATATGTCAGTTCACGGACTGGAAAATTCAAAACTGTTAAGATATCAATCTTCCCAAGCTAATCTACAGATTCACCAAAATCCGATTCAAAGGCCAGGATGATTTCTTTAATAAACTAATTCTAAAATTTATATAGAAAGGCAAAGAAACTAGAATAGTCAAAACGGTTTTGAAAAAAGAGAACAAAGTTGAATTCCCTGATTTCAAAAAGTACTGTGAAGCTACAGGAGTGAAGACAGTTTGGTGCTGGAGAAAGCACAAACATATGAATAAGAGGATCCGAATAGAGAATCCAGAAATAAACCCACACATATGCTGTCAACTAATTTTTATGAAGGTATAAATGGAGAAAACAAAGTCTTTTCAATAAACGGTGTGGGGACAGCCAATTGGATAACAATAGACCAAAACATTTTGTCTTTTAATGAACTTTAATTCGTGTCTCCCACTCTATAACAATATTAACACAAAATGAGTCAAAGACCTGCATGTAAAACTTGGGACCATACATAAAATTTCTAGAAGAAAACATGAGAGAAAATGTGCTCTTAAATTGAAGAATGATTTCTTAACTATAACATCCAAAGTGTAATCCATAAAAGAAAACATTTGATAAATAGAACTTTATCAAGATTAAGAATGTCTACTCTTCAAAAGTCAATGTCAGTAGAGTAAAAACGCAAGCCATAGAAAAGGAGAAAATAATCCATTCGTGGGTCGAAGGGTACTTGGGCTTCTTCCATGACTTAGCAATTATGAATTGGGCCGCAATAAATATTCTGGTGCAAATATCCTTGTTATAAAGTGATTTTTGGTCTTCTGGATATATACCCAGTAGAGGAATTGAAGGATCGAATGGCAGGTCTATTTTTAGATCCCTAATTGATCTCCAAACATCTTTCCAAAAGGAACGCATTAGTTTGCATTCCCATCAGCGGGGCAGAAGTGCTCCCTTATCTCCACATCCACACCAACATCTCTGGTTTTGGGATTTTGTGATATGGGCTAATCTTATTGGAGTTAGATGACATCTCAAAGTGGTTTTGATTTGCATTTCTCTGATGATTAAAAATGATAAACATTTTTTCATGTGTCTGTAGGCCGTGCACCTGTCTTCTTCAGAGAAGTTTCTCTTCAAGACCCTTGCCCACCCTGATGGAATATTATGCAGTCTTAAAAAAATATGGAGACTTTATCTCTCTCATGTTTACATGGATGGAACTGGAACATGTTCTTCTTAGTAGAGTATCTCAAGAATGGAAGAAAAAGTATCCAATGTACTCAGCCCTACTATGAAACCAATTTATAGCTTTCATATGAAGAAGGGGAAAGGGGAGAGGGAAGAGAGGGGGAGGGTGGGAGGAGGGAGGGTAATTAGTGGGACCACACCTACGATGCATTTTACAAGGGTACATGTTAAATTTACTAAGTGCAGAATATAAATATCTTAACACAATAACTAAGAAAATGCGGTAAAGGCTATGTTAGCCAGTTTGATGAAAAAATTTCAAATTGGCTCGGTGCCTGTTGCTCAAGCGTCTAAGGTGCCAGACACATACACCTGAGCTGGCAGGTTCGAATCCAGCCCGGGCCCGCCAAACAACAATGTCAGCTGCAACCAAAAAATAGCCAGGCGTTGTGGCAGGCACCTGTAGTCCCAGCTACTTGGGAGGTGGAGGTAGGAGAATTGTTTGAGCCCAGGAGTTGGAAGTTGCTGTGAGCTGTGATGCCACAGCACTCTACCCAGGGCGATAGCTTGAGGCTCTGTCTCAAAAAAAAAAAGAAAGAAAGAAAGAAAAAAACATTAATTGTATATGAAACCAGCACATTGTACCTCATGATTGCATTAATGTACACAGCTATGATTTAATTAAAAAGAAAAATAGTAAGAAAAGGAAAAAATATTTGCAAATCATATAGCCAATAAAGATTTTTTAGCTATAGCTTGGCATTGTGGTGGGCACCTGTAGTCCCAGCTACTTGGGAGGCTGAGGCAAGAGAATCTCTTTAGTCCAAGACCTGGAGGTTGCTGTGAGCTGTGACACCATGGCACTCTACTGAGGGCAACATAATGAGAATCTGACTCAAAAAAAAAAAAAAAAAGAAAGATCTTTATCTAGATTGTATAAAGAGCTTTCAAATTTTAATAATAAAACAAACCAATTAAAAATGGGAAAGATATTTGAACAGACACTGCCTCAAAAAATATAGAAAGATAGCAGATAATTAATTACATGACAAGCGGCTTCATATGAGTAGTCGCTAGAGAAATGAGAAGTAAAACCACAGTAAGATGTAATTTTATACCTATCACATGATTGAATACATCTGTCAATACAGAAGGGCACAGTATAAAGAACAAATATACTGTTACGTAAATTATATCTAATTTTTTAATAGAAAAAAATCTCCCTTCTCAAATATAATCAGAATAATTATAAAATACTTTTTTGGTTCACAAAATACATAAATACAAAAATGAGGAAGACAGAGTTTAGTGTTCAACCTCTGTAGAAAAAAAGTGTGTAAAGTAATAGATGATTGGCATGGTTGGCCAAAAGGCCAATTCAATCTTAACAGATACGTGGAGTTTAAAAGAAAGGTAGGAGTAATACCCTGTGGTTCTTTACTACTGAGATCATATCTGGGGCAATAAGTCAAGCTGGGCCAGGTGGTAGGAGGGTTATGAATAAATAGAACAGGCTTTATCCTGCCTTCATGAATTCACCATCATTGAAAGGGTCTTTGAGCAGAGAACACTAATACCAAGTTTGGAGTGACTGAATGAAATCAGAATATTAGGAATTGTTTTCTGCATCCAAAACAGTGTCAACAGAATACCTACTCTGGGTCAAAGACAACATAGGCATGGAAATATGACAACAGAAAAGGTAGCTGGATTTGCACCCTCTCCGAGACTTGCTTGAAACTATAAATCTAACCCTTCGTTTGTCCAATCTGCAAACGCTGCATTAGGAAGGTAGAAATGCATTCAGCAATCCTTCCTGACTTACTTCAGCTAAGGGAGCTGTGGTCATGAGAAGTCCTCTAGTCTCTAAGTGACTACTTAAAGCTAGAATTTAGTTCAGTTCCACTTTTTCTGTTTTTGTGTCTTGGGTACCAAGTCTGGACTTGCTCACTATGGTTGCTTGTTACCTTAACCTTAAACTTCTCTCCATTTAGTACCTGAAATGATTTGAGCACAAAAACCAGAGGCAAGCAGCTCATCACCTACCTCTGTGGGGGGTTTTTGTTTTGTTTTGTTTTGTTTTTGTTTTTGTTTTGAGCCTCATGTTTGCTGGACAGCTTATAGACCACAAGTCAGCCAATAATAAAGGCCTTACCCCAGAGCTTTGGCATTCTTAGTGGGAACTTTTTTCACTTTGTGACCCATTTATCATAGTGCATATTGATACTTTTTTTGACTTTTCCCTTTGTAAATGTGCACACTCTGAGTAATTTCTGAATAATCACTTATAATTCATTCCCTCATTTATTAACTAGTTCACTCGCCTGTGTTGACTATGTGTCTACAATGGTCCCCTTAGCCTGATAGGTGTTAGATGTACAAAAATGCCACAAATAAGAACACACCTTCTTCAGGCTATGACTGTAACTGTGGCTTCTTACCTGACTGGGCCACTTTGAGTGGCAGAATCTTGGCTGTGGTTGCCATGGGCTCCAGCAGATTTAAAGTATTTTCTTTAACAACATCTTAGAATGCTCTTCCCAGGGGACTTTAGGAGGTCATCCAATACTTACACTTAACTGTACAGGTATTTGGCAAACTACGCACAGTATCATAGAAGTATGACCTTGGAAAATTTGTGTAGCTGTGGTGTCGGTATGTAAATTATAATGACAGTGATGCTGAATTCATAGGCTTGCTTGAGGATGAAAAGAGATCCTGCTTATAAAGTGTTTGCACTGTCCATGGCAGACAGTAAACAATAACTGGCAACTATTGTTATTTTATTTGCTAACACAATTTTTGACATTCTGGTGTTTATCTCGAGTCTTTTCTAATAGAGATTTAAGTCCTTATTTCCTGTGCTTTACTAGATTTTTATCTTTTTTGTCACTTTATTCCGTGCATACCTGCTTATCTTACATTGTCTTAGAGATTTCTCCCACGTACGTTGCTGCCAGACTATCATCTATTGTGTCTCCAGCAAGGGTTACAGGATGTTTTCGAAGGACTCTTTCTGCCTTCATTTTAGCTGAGGTCCCAAGCCAGCAGGTGTATTATATAAGGCTGGGAAGATTCAAGGCCACCCAGGTAGGTTTTGCAAAAATGTTTCAAACTCCAGTTTTATAAACCCAGAATCAATATTTGCCTTTCAAAGAATGGAGAGGTAGCAATTAGAAAATGTTATCTAGGAAAAGTTGTTGGAGTGTTGAGGTATTTTCCCTCATATCACCATTAACTGTCCACATTCACCCAAAGCTGCATAAGAGCAGCTTCAGTGAAATCTGAAGGCCCTGGGTCAAACATAGCACAGCCTGAGCTTAGAAGACAGTGACTGGTGAGTGGTGCCCATAGCAGACGGAGGAAACACACAGTGTGGGAAGCCTGAACCCCCCAAAATCCTGAACCCCCCAAAATCTGTGTGAGCTACAGTGGATTTACAGAGGAGCAGGTATCGCTCAATCATGAGACAGGGGCTGCCAGAGGTGTTTTCGGATGACCAACTCCAAGAAGGGAGGGGGTATTTTCCAAAGGTGATGACACAATATTAACAAAAATCTAAAAATGGGGGGTGGGGGGATCAGTGACCAGGAATATGGAAACCAGAGTGAATCCACTGAAATTTCTTATTTAACAGCAGGGACCAAGACAAAATGCTCAATTTATAACTCAAAAAATAAACTAGCTAATATTTATAAGTTGTAACCTCTACATATGATTAGAAAGGGAATGAGGCAGTTTGATCATCATCGAGGAACTCAACAAGAAATGAAAGTCTTTATAACTTACTTGGGGGTCTCATAACTCTGATCATCTAAGATAGAACTTCAATATAAGTTAAGTCGCTTATAACCAATTTTTTCACCTACATATAAAACTATTTAACCCCTGGAATCTTTCTTGGTTTATGGAAAAGCCATTTTTAATAAATAGGGAGAAAATCACATATATGAAATGTATAAGCTTCTAATTATTATTATTTTTTTTTTTTTAGCCAATAACTAGGTTGTTCCTGCAGAATTTCATAACTCGGCACGTTTCCAGTGATTCTTTGACAGGATGATTTGACAGAAACTCTTTCAATTGTCCCTCTTTCTTCCCTATAGTCCTCTCCCAGGACTTTTGTTTCTTGTATATCTTACTGTCTCTGGTGTATTCTTTAATTTGCTCCCCAAGACTTAAATTTACTTTTTATGTCAGTCATCAGAAAAGAAAATAAGTAGAAAAATAACCATCATCTTAACACACTTTGAAGTAAATGTAAAACAAAACAAAATCAAAAAATACCCTGCCAAGTGCCCACTTGTCCCTGAAACCTGCTGCCCTATACTTTTCTATTTGAACAAGGAATGGCTTGTGAACTAATATAAATATTAAGCCCTGCTCAGCTGACTGAACAGACCCTTTCTTGGTCAAGGGACACCAGAAATACTGTAAAGCTGAATTGTGGGCCATGAGAAGGGAGATCACACATGCCTCACCATGACCTCCTCCCTTCTTGGAGATACCCCTTGTAACTCATTAACAGGCCTAAAGCTGTGCAAGGCAAAGTTTAAACCATGCCTAGAGGTCCTCACTTTATATAAAAAGTCACTCAAGTCTGGGGCAGCGCCTGTGGCTCAACAGAGTAGGACGCTGGCCCCATATGTTGGAGGTGGTGGGTTCAAACCCAGCCCTGGCCAAAAACTGCAAAAGAAAAAGAAAAAAAATCACTTAAATCTGAGTATTGGCCAGTGCCTTGTCTCTGATTAGCAGTCTTTCTTATCTTAAAACATTCCAATCCTTCCGACCAGGGGTCCTCAAACTTTTTTAACAGGGGGATAATTCACTGTTCCTCAGACTGTTGGAGGGCTGGACTATAGTTTAAAAAAAAAAAAAAAAAACTATGAACAAATTCCTATGCACCCTGCACATATTTTGAAGTAAAAAAACAAAACAGGAACAAATACAATATTTAAAATGAAGAACAAGTAAAGTTAAATCAACAAACTTACCAGTATTTCAGTGGGAACTGTGGGCCTGCTTTTGGCTAATGAGATGGTCAATGTCCGGTGCCATATTTGTCACTGCTAGTCATAACAAGTGATGCAAGTGTGTCTAGATCTGGTTGGGGATTTCAGATGTTTCATTCTGGAAAACGGCTGTTCACAGACATAAGTGCTGCCAAAGATGGTTGCCATTTTGAGTGCATGGTTCCTGAGATTAGGATATGTCTCAGAGGGGAGAGATGTATAGAAATTAGGAAGGCTGCTTGAGTTGAATGCGTATTTCAGAGAGTCACAATTCTGCAGTTCAGCCAGTTCTATTTGGTAAATTGTATCCACATTTTCAATGTCAATAGAAAATGGGTTGTGGAAAAGCTGTATGTCCTGTTCATGGAGATGAATTTCTTTAAATCTAAACTGGAACTCCTTTTAAAACTTTTCCAGTGAATCCACACATGTTTTATTTGGGAATGCAACCAGTGGATTTTTGCTAAGAGATTTTGAGTTGTGGGGAGATGGCAGAAATTTTCCTCTTTCACTTGTTTGATGAGGAGGCCTAATTTTATTTATTTATTTTTTATTGAAGTTTTATTTTTTTATTTTTTTATTAAATCATAGCTGTGTACATTGATATGATCATGGGGCATCATTCACTAGCCTCACAGACCATTTACCAAGTTTCACATATACCCTTGTAAGATGCACCGCTGGTGTAATCCCACCAATCCCCCTCCCTCTACCCACCTCCCCCCTCCCTCCCCTCCCTTTCCCCCTTCCCCCTATTCTTAGGTTGTAGCTGGGTTATAGCTTACAGCCCTACTATGAAACTAATTTAGGGTTTTCACATGAAAGCTAATTTTACTTTAAATGCTTTCACCTGTGATTGCATATCACAGATGAGCTTCCCCTTTCCTTGAAGTTGCACATTGAAACTGTTGAGCAGCTCTGTTACATCTGTCAGAAAGGCAAGGTGCCATTTCCATTCTGCATCACTGAGCTCTGGAACTTCTTTGTTTTTTGAAAGCAGAAAAGCTGTAATCTGTGGAAGTAAGTCATAGAAATGTTTCAAAACTCTCTCTTGACTCAGCCAGTGGACTTCCGTGTGGTATGGAACATCTTCATAGGCAACATTTAGCTCAGACAGAAATTCCTGAAATTCTCTGTGGTTTAGGGCATTAGCTCTAATGAAGTTAACACAAGATACCACAGTTTTCATAACAGAGTCCCACTTCAGTGATTTACTACACAGTGATTGTTGGTGGAAGAGGCAGTGCACGGCTATTGGATGAGAATGGTTACTTTTGTCCATCTCTTGGTTAATGTGAGCAATTACTCCTTTCTTAGACCCCACCATGGTAGGAGCACCATCAGTTGTCACACCGGCTAGTTTTGCCCAGTCCAGCTCCAAACTATTCAAAGTCTGGCAAACCTTTTCATAGATATCCTCTCCTGTAGTTGTTCCTTTGATGCTTTGCAGTGCAGCAAGCTCTTCTGTGACTTCGAAATAGTCATTTGTCCCACACATAAAAATTAGAAGTTGTGCAGAATCACGAACATCATTACTTTCATCGAATGCCAAGGAAAAATAGGAAAGTTTTTTTGTGGAGTTTTGCAAATGCCAATGTAAATTGTCTCCCATATCTTCAATCCTTTGTGTAATTGAGAGTCCTGAAAGACTCACTGTACTAAATAAATTGGCCTTCTCTGGACACATCAGTCAGCTGCTAAGCAGGACAGGCAGCTATGGCAAAAACACCCAGCGGGCCGCATGTGGCCCGTGGGCCATAGTTTGAGGACCCCTGCTTTAGATTAATGGTTCTCAACCTTCCTAATGCCTCCTAATGCCATGACCCTTTAATAAAGTTCCTCATGTTGTGGTGACTCCCAACCATAAAATTATTTTTATTGCTACTTCATAACTGTCATTTAGCTACTGTTATGAATTGTCATGTAAATATCTGATAGGGAGGATGATGTGTTTTCATTGTGACAAAGGGGTTGCAACCCACAGATTGAGAACCACTGCGTTAGACAAAGCTTCATTTCTTTAACCAATTACAAATCAAAGAGTCTTTAAATCCACATATAAGCGGTAAGCAGCCACCCCTTGGAGATGTCCTATATTTTGGGCCGAACCAATGTATGCCTTCCATGTATTGATTTATGATTTTGTGTGTATTAATAATTCCAATCTCCCTGAAATGTGTACAACCAAACTATACCCCAACCACCGTGAGTCCATTTGCTCAAGGTTTCTTGGGGAGTGAGTCTGAGCCACTGTCCTCAAATCTGACTCAGAATAAATCTCTTTAGATTATTTTACAAAGTTAGCATTATCTTCCGTTAACAGGCTCCATCCACCTAGTTCTTCAACTCCCTCCATCAAGGCATCCCACATCCTGTCAATTCCAACATCAACAGATACCGTGCATCGCTCCACATAACTATATCACTATGGAAACCACCCTGGCCCAAACCACCAGCATCTTCCCAGCCTCCAAAGTAATCTCTCCACTCTGTTTCTACTCCTGCCCCAACCCATTCTCCAAGTAACAGTTTCAGGGAGCTTTTAAAAATGGAAACTGCATTCCATCACACCTCTGTTAAAAAAATAACTTCAAGGGAAAATAACTTCAAGGGGTTCCTATTACACTCAGCACAAAATCTAATCTGCTTAAAATGGCCTACGTGACTTTCTATGACCTTGCCTCTGCTAACCACGCCAATCATATACTGACCTTTCCCCCCAGCTTTTATCCCAATTTGTAAGTATTTGTGTTTGGTGTAGTGTTTCTCTCCCTTCCCAGACTGGGGCTTATATGAAGTGGGACCATGACAGTTTTATCATTTGCCTGTAGCAAAACACCTGGCATGTAGGTCCACCACAAATCATTGTTAAATGAATAAATGTACTTAAGTAAAAATCACTATTATGAGTAGAATATATTTTAAGTTATATGCAGCCAGTATAATGGAAATTACAAACATAATAGGGAAATGTTTATATGATTTGAGAAAAGCAAAATAGAAAACATAAATCATAGTCTACGCAGCCTTTACAGTATCACCATGTCATGTTCCATATGTACATGGTTATATTCCTAATGTTTCCAATATGATGAAGCCTCTTAGACCATAAAGTAGACATATATTTTTAAAAACAAGTAATGGGTGTGAATAAAGAGAAGAAGATCTATTTATAAAGTTATAAGCAGGACTTGGCTTCTAACATGGAAACCAGGCCTGGCAGGTTGGCTCATGCCAGTAATCTCAGCACTTTGTGAGGTCAAGGTGGGAGGATCACTTGAGGCCAGAAGTTTGAGAGGAGCCTAAACAACAGAGCAAGACGCCCTCTCTATAAAAAGTTAAAAATTAGTCAGGTGTGGTGGTGCATGCATGTAGTCGCAGTAGTGACTGAGACAGGAGGATGAAGCTGAAGATTCTAACACTGCAGTGAGCTATTATGAGACCACTGCACTCTAGTCTGGACAACGGCGCTAGACCTTGTCTAGAATAGAATAGAATGGAATAGACCAGAGTTTGCTTAAAACAGAGAACCCCTATGTCTGGAACAGATGTTTGGAGGTCCTTTAGGTGATACTGGGTGAAGCAAAAATCCTTTTCTGTAAAGCAAAGATGTGTGGCATTTAACTGTTCTGAATAATAGTGAGCTTGTCTTCAATGCAGGTAGAGTTGCATCTCGGTCACTTCCGTTTCATTTTTGAAAGACCTCCCTAGCTTCTGCCCCCGTTCCCCCTCTGGGAAGCAGTAGTGGAAAGGGTCTCTCAAAAAGGATGGGACTTAAATTCTACGTAGGAGAAGCAAAGACTAGGAAACATTGTGCTGAAGCTATCTCACAACAGCTCTTCAGACCCAATTGTTACATTTCCTGGAATTTTCTCAGCTAATTGTTAAACGCAACCATTATTAAGAACCTAATTTTATAATCTTACAATTAAATAAATTTTATTCAAAATAAAGGTAACACTCATCACTTCCTAATTATTGATTGTATTTTACCATCACTGATACTCAGGAAGTTAATTACATGTTTTACCTCTGTGTGATGGGAATATTGTCTAAGCATGTTACTGCACAGCTCTTCCCAGCCCCTTGTTTGATGGTGTCAGATTGATAGCTTGAAGACAGCCACCGTGGTTGTACTTACACCGTTGAAATTGGCAACAGCTACAAAGCAGGGTTTTATGTATTGTGCTGTTGATATTCTAGACTTAAGATAGGGATGCTGAAAATGTTAACGCAGATTAAACTTGTAAATGTGTCACGTCTGTCTATTACTTTATAAATAGCTCAAAACATTGCAGAAATAGCCTCGCATCCAAAAACTATTATTCAATGCAGCAAAGAAGTCACTCTTATCATTGATAGATAAGTGAGGTTCTGACATTTATCTTTATTGCTTCACCAAATGTACCAAATATCAACATTTATGTCAGAATCATACTTGTCAGTTGCAACTAAATGTCATCTGTGGGCACTAAAGTTCAACAAAAATCAACCAAAGCATTCTGTAAAAATTAATCGTTATATGTAATTTACTATGGAAAACATTGTACCTCATATTATTATTGCAAAATTCTTCGTTACACATCCTTTATATTAACAACATTAAGTAGGCCTACGTATACTTTTTTTTTTTTTTCTAGAAAGGCAATTGTTGACTTATAACATCACCGGGACTGGACTACTTCTATAGCAGAATAAAATTTATGAAACACTAAACTTTTGTTGGGATATATAGAAACTTTTGGAAACAGAGTTGGATGAGGACTTCAATTTGTGAATTAGATGTAAAAATAGTCCCTGAAGCTGGGACTATCAGATTTACCTGTATTAGACATAATGTAAAATATGGCATATATGCATGTAGACAAAAACTAAGGATTGATAAGCATCCTGAAACACACTTGTATTTAGAGTGGTGAGTTTATGAGCAATACTTTTTTTTTGCAGTTTTTGGCTGGAGCTGGGTTTGAACCCACCACCTCTGGTATTGGGGCCGGCACCTACTCCTTTGAGCCATAGGCGCCTCCCTATGAGCAATTCTTTTTACCTTTATTTTAAATACTTTTCATCTTGAAAAATGTAAACAAATGGATGATTATAAACATTTTGGCTAATGAATTATGAAATATTTGAATTCAGAAAGGTTAAAGCCTAGCGCTCAACTTATAAGGAACGTAGGATAAATCTCCTGCCTCAGTGATTCTGTTTGTCATCTCCAAAAGTGGTGAAATAACAACCCAGCTCACCTGGCAGCCATGAGGAATAAGCGATATAGTCACTTGACAACAAGGTTTCTTAGAAGAGTGAATCCTAATATGAAACCAAGATATAAACAACTACGTGCCCACACAAATGACAAAACACAAACAGTCTAGCAGGGAGTGGGGATAGGAGGGAAGGGAGGATGGAGGGCAGTTGGTGGGATTTCACCTCATGTGCACAGCATGAGGGTGTTCAGCACACCCCCTGGGTGAAGGGCTCAGCCACAACTTGAATTTTAGCTTAGAAGTGAAAATCATGTAAAAAAAAAAAATGTGACCTATGGAGCAAAGAACATTCTACATTACAGAAATGCTAGAGGTAAAGCTGAACTATACTTAAATACGTTGTTTCCTTGGTGGTCAACAGACGTTCTTTATCAAATATGATATGAAATCTCTATGATCTGTCTTTGGGCAATTCTTCATTAATTCTCCCAAGTGTCATCTTGGCTATTGACGTAGGAAAATAAGAAATAATCTCTAATAAGAGTGTTAATTATAGACAGTGCTTTATTTCCTAACCTGGTAACCTTATAAATCGATCACTTTGTGCTCAACAGCAACAAAGATGCAAATCTATTCATTTCACAAGGCTAAAAATGAAAAACAAAATTTCCAGACCATTACTAGATGATATGGGGTCCTAAGGCTGCCCTGGGTAATCCGGACGATCTCTTCTAGTGTAATGACACTTGAGTTCTCACATAAAATTTTACATAAAATAAATCAATGGTACTATTTAAAGATAATTGCTGTGCCAGAGGAAGATAGTGTCAAATTGACATTCCTATAGATAAAAGAAGATCACCATTTCTCACCAAGGAAAATATTATTTATCTTAATAAGTGGCCTTTTACCCTGTCATCATTTTTGTTACCTCTAATTGGTGTCAAAATGGGATCAATACCACATCCCTACTTCTTATGACTCTTGTGAGGATTAAGTGGCATATCAAGTACTGAATACACAGTAGAAACGTGCTATTATATTATTATTATTATCATTACTCATGTCGGGCATGAAGATTTGACGTCAGCTCAGTGCCTGCCCGGTGGCACCTTCCTAAGTCACACGTCCGTTGTCAGTCTCACACCTCTGTCAGGTCATCTCCCTCCCCACTGTTCACTTCTCTCATTTCTTCTTTGTGTCTTCACCCAGTTTTTTCCAAGACTCTCTAGCCAACTAATACAAATTAAAGACAGAAAGCGGCCGGGTGCAGTGGCTCATGTCTGTAATCCTCACACTTTGGGAGTCCGAGGTGGGTGGATTGCCTAAGCTCACAGGTTCAAGGCCAGCCTGAGCAAGAGCAAGAGCTCACCTCTAAAATAACCGGGCGTTGTGGCGGGCGCCTGTAGTCCCAGCTACTCAGGAGGCTGAGTCAAGAGAATCGCTTGAGCCCAAGAGTTTGAAGTTGCTGTGAGCTATGATGCCACAGCACATACCAAGGGTGACAAAGTGAGACTCTGTCTCAAAAAAAAAAAAAAAAAAACAGAAAGAAAGAAAGAAATTAGAGACAGAAAATTAGCTCACCTAACATGCCCAGACATCATATCCACCAGGGCTTTGTGTCGTTAGATTTTTATAAAGTCCAATACATGGATTGTGATTGCTTCTCAGGGTCTTCTCTCATTGTTACCCAGAAGGTTATTCCTGGCAATTTGCTTTTTTGTTATTTTGTTTCTTTAGTCACTACTTTTTCTTTTCTTTTCTTTTTTTTTTTTTTGAGGCAGAGTCTATGTCGCCCTTGGTAGAGTGTTGTGGCCTCGCAACTCACCGCAACCTCAAACTCTTGGGCTTAAGTGATTCTCTTGCCTCAGCCGGCCATAGTCACTATTTTTTATACTAAATATACAACATTGTTTCTACTTGGTGCATTTTTAGAACAAATAGCCAATTGTTTTATAATTAAAGCATTGAAGCAATGAGAACTTTTTTTTGTAGAGACAGAGTCTCACTTTACCGCCCTCGGTAGAGTGCCATGATGTCACAGGACTCACACAACCTCTAGCTCTTGGGCTTCCACGATTCTCCTGCCTCAGCCTCCTGAGCAGCTGGGACTACAGGCATCCGCCACAACACCCAGCTATTTTTTGGTGGTTGCAGTTCAGCCAGGGTTGGGTTTGAACCTGCCACCCTTGGTATATGGGGCCGGCGCCCTACTCACTGAGCCACAGGTGCCACCCAGCAATGAGAACTTTAAAGATGAATTTGGGGCGGCGCCCGTGGCTCAGTGAGTAGGGCGCCGGCCCCATATACCGAGGGTGGCGGGTTCAAACCCAACCCTGGCTGAACTGCAACCACCAAAAAATAGCTGGGTGTTGTGGCGGATGCCTGTAGTTCCAGCTGCTCAGGAGGCTGAGGCAGGAGAATCGTGGAAGCCCAAGAGCTAGAGGTTGTGTGAGTCCTGTGACACAACTGCAACAAAAAAATAGCCGGGCGTTGTGGCGGGCGCCTGTAGTCCCAGCTGCTCGGGAGGCTGAGGCAGGAGAATCGCCTAAGCCCAAGAGTTGGAGGTTGCTGTGAGCTGTGTGACGCCAGGGCACTCTACCGAGGGCGGTACAGTGAGACTCTGTCTCTACAAAAAAAAAAAAAAAAGATGAATTTGAAGCTCTCCCTGAAAGTTCTCTGTGGCATTCCAAAACTCCCTCTGTGAGTCTGGGTCATCTCTCCACCACTTACACCATTGGTGTTTAAGTAATGGACACACTTTTGTGTTGTTGCTGGTTTTTATTTATTTATTTATTTATCTATTTATTTATTTATTTATTGAGACAGAGTCTCACTTTGTTGCCCTCGTTAGAGTGCCATGGCATCATAGTTCACAGCAGCCTCAAACTCTTGGTCTCAAGCAATTCTCTTGTCTCTGCCTCCCAAGTGGCTGGGACTACAGGTGCATGCACAATGCCCACCCACTTTTAGAGATGAGGTCTTGCTCTGGCTCAGGCTGGCCTCAAACCCAGGAGTTCAGGCAATCCACCCGCCTTGGCCTCCCAAGTGCTAGGATTACAGGCATGACCCAATGTGCCCGGCTTGTTGCTGTTTTTAATCTGTATGCCTTTCCGGGCATCAGAATTGTCAAATGACACAGCTGTTCAAAACACCTCATTACTTTGGATATTGTTATAGTCTGGGGTTGAGCATGCATCCAAAACAGGACTGACCAGTGAACGCCGGGGGTGGGGGGTCACCCTCCTGTCTCTGGGATCACTAGGAATGGACAGCTCAAGTCTCATATTCCTCACGACATAGAGAAAGCCTTGCCAGAGAATTCAGTAAATTCTAAATAAATTAAGTAATTAGCATTTGTTGCAGTGACAATATGCCCAGACACTGTGCCTAGCCCTTCAAACATATTGTGTTTTTTTTTTCTATCTTTGCAATACTCTTTCAAGGTAGGTATTATATTCCCACTTAAGTAACTTGCCCATAACCAAATTGCCAGTAAGTGGCAGAGAAGGAATGAAAAGGACCCTTTCCATCACACATGATGATAATCTCCATGAAAATGAAAATTGTCCAAGGTCTGGAGCAATCTTCCCCCCCCCCAATAAAGAAGATGGGTGTTTTTATGGTGAGAGCTGAACTGGCATCTTAGTCTGAATGGGCTGCTATAACAAAATACCCTAAGCTGATGTCTTATAACAAAAGAAACTCATTTCTTACAGTTTTAGAGGCTAAGAAGTCCAAGATGAAGGCACCAGCAGACCCAGTGTCTGATGATGCCTGTCCATAGATGGTGTCTTTTTGCTTTGTCCTCAGGAGGGAAGGATCTCTGGCCTCTTGTATATGGGGACTAATACAATTCATGACGGCTCTTCACTCATATCCTAATCACCTCCCAAGGCCCCAGCTTCTAGTACCATGACCAGGGAGAGGATGATTTGAACACATGAATTTGGGGAGAACATAAACATTCAACAACTGGGAAGAGACCAAGCCTGGACCTGTTGCTGCCTGGAGGAGATACATGCTGCCTTGAAAGGCTCCCCTTCCACTTCTGTGACGAGCAAGCCCGCAGGTGCACCTTCCACCGCTGTGACGAGCGAGGAGCACCTTCCAGCGCTGTGATGAGCAGCTCGCAGGTGCACCTTCCAGCGCTGTGACGAGCAAGCTCGCAGGCGCACACGCAGGCTGAGGAAAGCCTGAATGTTGCAGAGGAGGATTTAAAGCAAGTCCAGGTTGGTGATTATTTCCTGTGTCTTTGAAAAATCCGTGAAAGAGATTCAGTCTGATGGACATAACACACCTTGTGTGATGAGTTCTGTGTTGGGAGGGTGTGGGACTGAGAAGTCAAAGAAGGAGCCTCCACCTGTGCCCTCTGGAAGCTGCCAACCCAGCGGTGGAGACGGCCATGCAGATAACACAACCATAACCTCAGAAGGTGCGCTGAGTGGGTTGTAACACACTATGGGGTTTCCCCAGAAGCTAAAACGAATTCTGCCTCCTCTTCTAACATCTCACGTGATTCTCTTGAATTCGTCTCTGCTAACATGATATGACTGAATTTTCTTCCAATGATTTCTTCAAGGAAAAATAAATAAATAAAAACCCTCCTATCTAAACACACAGACAATAACCCTATTTCTCCTGTCTTCGTTCCCCTTTTTTCTCTTCCCGATACAGATGCTTTCTAATATTGCTCCCTCTGGACCTGCTCTGTGGGGTCCCTGCCTCCCACCCAGCGCTGCTGAAAGCAGGCCCCAGTAGGAGCAAAACAGCGGGGACTTTGTCCCATCCCATTCCGCTGTCCCAGGCAAATTCTGACCACGGACCATGGAGCATGGTGGCAGTTTATGGCAGATTTTCCCTTCCAAAGAGAAGGATCATGCTTTTGCCCTGCTCAGAGAGCTCCTCTTCAAAGAACTTTCCAGGAGGAGTTTCTCCTCGCTCTGCCTTACCTCCTTTAGTGTTTTGTTCGGTGTGACTTGAAACGTTCCCTTCCCACCTTTCATTTTCATAATCTGTTACCTCATGGTATTGAGCCCTTTTTTCTGTTGCCATAAAGTTTCAGTGCAGAATGTGCAAGCAGAATGCAGCCTGGCTCTCGAGTGTTACACAAGGGGACTCTGCTCCCAGTACTGATCTGGCTTAAAATCCTGTCTACTAACAACAACTGAGCATCTTCAGGAAGGCAAGCACGGCGCTGGGTGGAGCATGCCATGTTGAGGGGCCGTAGAGGTGATCTTATCCGATTGGTATTATTATCATTTGGAGGTGAGGGATCCATAATTATAAAAGAAAAACAACGGAATCAGGACCAAGCACTGTCTGATTCCAAAACTTGTTCTTTTTTTTTTTTTCTGTTCATTTCTCTGATTAACCTGTATAGCTTATTGCTTCCCAAGGGAGAGACTGGAAATGTGACATCAGAAGCCTGAGTTAAACTTATTTATTTATTTATTCAGCTATTGATTTGCCCTATGGACTTGACTCTCATGCACCTTTTCAATCACTTTTCCCTTCTCCTTCCCCTACAGGACCTGTAGGTCTTTGAATCTGACAGGGCCTTGTAGATTTTGCTGCTTCTGCCTGGAATGCTCTCCCTCCCACGCTGTGCTTAGCTAAGGGCTACCTGCCCTCCAGCCTTCAGCCTGATGTCCTGCAGTGCCTTCAGCTAAGCTCCACTCTGCCTCTGGCCCCACCTCTGACAGGTGCATCAGCAGAATGCACTGTCAGCATCCCCACATTTATTTGCTACCAGTATCTTGTCAGTGAACCGTGTTTGAGTGTACAGCCCCAATATATATATTTATGTATTTATAAATCATTTACAGCACTATGTCTCTGATGAATAACATATATTATAAATCATGCAGAATACAAAAACATTGACTACGATAAAGTCATTTTTAAAATGACGTTCTTAATATCTTGATAATTATAAGGGTCTCAGGCTGCCATTATTGCTAATACGTGTGTATTCTACGGCACAATTTATACTTAGGGGAAAGTTCACCATTAAGAGAGGAATGATAAATCAACATTTCAAATAGTTGTCTCCATGTTCTATTTCTGTGTGACTGCTCAGCAGACTAGATGTGACATTGTTTTTAACCAAGAAAAAGTGTCTACCTTGCTATTCTTTAATGTTTGCTAGTGTTTGTGTTATACACATTATTTTTTATCCATTTTTTTCTTTGAAGTAGTCTTTTTAAACCATTTCTCCATTTCGTGAGAGTGAGATAGTCATAAATCCATTTAACAGACACCCATACGCACAACAAACACAATAAGGACAGAGAGTAAAGAAGGAAACCTTCCTGCCCCCTGGTGGGTGGTCAGGCTGCCGCTGTTCCCAAATCTATCCATCCTCTCTCTCTAAGCAGCAGACTGAGATCCCAGGGAGGCCCACACAGCATCGAGTTCAATCTCCAAATATACTTTGTTTTCAAAAGACAAAAAACAAGTGAAGCATAAAAATGGGATCTTTGATCTTGTCTAATGATCTTGTCTAACCTGAGGGCATCTCCACCCAACTTCAGTGGACCCCTGCTCTACACAAATTTCTGGAAGACAAGAACTGTTTTCTTCATCTCTTCAGTTCAGTCAGAAAGATTCTCTCTTTTAATAGTAATAAATAGCCAAATAGCTATTTAAATGTTTTACTCTTATTATGTAATCCTTGCATGAAACCCATGAGGTGAATATTGTTATCCCCAAATAGTAATTGAAGAACCTGAGAGGCTAATTGAGTCGGATGAGGTCAATACAGTTAGCAAGGGATAGAGCTGGGATTTCAATCCCACTAATACTATGGCTTCAGGTCCCTTCCTCTCCTCAGTTTCATTGTGGCTCATCTGAGTAGTGTGCATGTATATATCAGTAGGTAAATCTAACCATCTACCCATCTATCCATCCATCTATTCACTTATTCACATTTTCAACAAATACTTACACAGAATCAAGCAGAGACGAGACCCTGTGCTAGGCACCAAGGATACAGTAGTGAATAAAACAAACAAATATCCCTGTCTTTATGAGATCCCATAGAGAGAGATAGAAAGTACATTTAAACATAAGTACATTAAATTCTGTACTATGAAGATACTAGTGACAAAGGCTACAGGGGAAAAAGAGCCAGGAAATGCAGATTGAAAGGATCATGGGGGGTATTTAAGTGGTCAGGGAAGGTCTTGCTGAATAGGGAATATTTGAACAAAGGTTTGAAGAGTTGAGGCAGGAACATGACCAGGTTCTTGGAGGAAGAGCCAGGGGCCATTGCATAGCTGCAATGTGATGTGCAAAACACTCCCCAAATGTGCCCCTATCCTCATCCTGAGAACCCGTGAATACATTGCCTTACATTACCAAAAAGACCTTGCATCTGTGATTAAGTATCTTGAGAGGCGAAGATTGTCTCAGATTAGTTTGCTTGGTCCAAGGTAATCACAAGGGTCCTTGTAAGAGAAAGAAGGAGACAGAGGAGTCAAGACCGAGATGTGAAGACAAAAGCTGAGGTCAGAGTCATGCAATTTCTGGAAAAGTGACATGAGATGAGGAAGTGGTGAGCCTTTAAAAGCTGGAAAAGACAAAGGATGGATCCTTCCCTAGAGCGTCCCCTGGGAAGACAACCCCACCAACATGTTCGTTTCAACCCTTTGAGACTGTAGAACTCCAGAACTGTAAATTAACAAACTTGTATTGTTTAAACCACTAAGTTTGCGGTAATTTGTTATAGCAGGAACAGGAAACCAATACACCGAGGAAGGGGGGAGCAGGTATAAATCAGACCAAGGAGAGTATTCGTGTCAAATCACGCAGGGTGGTTTAGGGCATTCTGAGGACTTTGGCTTTTACTCCAAGTGAGACGGTGACCATCGAGGGCTTTAATCTCAGAAAGGCATGATCTGAATTATGTTTGAAGAGGATTCTTATGCCTGGTGTTGGGGCAATGATCAGGGGTCTGGGTGGGAGTATGAAGGACAGCATGGGAGAAGGGGCAGCCACAGTGAAAGTCAAAATCAGCCACACAAGAAATGATGGTGGCAGTTGGAAAATGATCAGTGTTTATCAGTCATGACCCCTAACATAGCTGAATTTATTCCTACCATGTTCTACTTTTTATAATTTTCATTTTAGTCTAAAAAAAAAACAAAAGCAATGAAACAACATTAGTGTGTCAAAAAGTATGAATTTCCTAGCACTTTATCAATTTCTGGGCTCACCAATGTCTTCCCTCTAGTTTATTTTTCTATCTTCTGGAGTGTCTTCTTAATGAATCTGAGGGTGATAAACTTACACTAAGTCTGAACAATTCTCATTTTTACTCTTATCTTTAAAGGATAGTTTATCTGGGTATATAAGTAAGGAGTCTATAGTTATTTTCCTAAAGAACTTTAAGTTATCTTTCCATTAGACTTCCAGCAAATAATATAGCTAGTAAAAAGTTTCATTTTGGTTTTGTTATTGTTCCTTGTAGGTGATCTGTCTTCTCTCTCTGACATCTTTTTTTGAATTCTTTTTTATGAAACAAAGTTTATTGAGGATAAGAAAGGTTTACAGAGCAAGATATGTAGACAAAAAATGGGCCCCCATTGTTGCGACAAGGAAAAAAGTCTGTCCAATTTTATTTCTGACACTGAAAGTTGGGGCAAGAGAAGAAAATAAGATAAGTAATGCTATCTGACTTAGAAATAATATAGCCTGAAATCTTTAAAGATACACTCTTCATCCTTGGAGTTGTGCCTAGGGAAGTATTTTTATTTTTAGTCATAATTTTCATCATTCAAAGTATACTTCAAATACAAGGCCTCCTGTCATTTTTCTCTTGTAGAAAATCTCTCCCCATCTTCTCAAATACTGGTTGCACAGCATAGTTCAGGGACCCCATTCTTCTGGCTACACAAGGTTTTGCAACATTGCCCAGGCTGAGTGCACTGGCTATTCATAGGCTCAAAGCAGACTGCAGCCTTGAACTCCTGAGCCCAAGCCATCTTCTCACCTCAGCCTCCCCAGTAGCCAGAACTACAGGTGCACGTTAGGCCTAGGCTAAAGTCGAAAATACTAGTTAACTCCTGGAAAGTTCCTGGGCTGCAAGCCCTCAACAACATGGAGTAAGTCTGGTTCATTCCCAAGGTAGATGCAAAAGTACTCATTAACTTCTTGCTTGACTAACTCTCTGGGAAATGAATTGACTATCCCTCACTGACCTTTAAACAATACCAGGTGGAAAGAATACTGAAAATAAGATGTATGACCTATGGCTAACTAACTGCAAAATTCTGCTTCTGTACAATGCTTGCTTGCTACCCCACACGAATGCACCTAGACAACCTGCATGCCAACCAGGATACAGACCAAGCCTTAAAATCTGGACTCCTTAAGCACTAGGGGCTGCTCTCAGAAACGCCATGTTGGGACACCGAGGCACTTGCCGGCCGGCTCTTCAATAAAAGGACTTTGCTG
The DNA here is from genome assembly GCF_027406575.1 of Nycticebus coucang. Lineage (NCBI taxonomy): Eukaryota > Metazoa > Chordata > Mammalia > Primates > Lorisidae > Nycticebus > Nycticebus coucang. Next base: position 97,233,354 of record NC_069793.1, on the reverse strand, counting down.
TAAATTTGACTTGGTTGGCGGTGTGGTCTTTATGGAACTCCTGGGCACAACATGCACACCACTGTGCCTGACCTCCACTTATTTTTGTTTTATTTCTACTTTGTTTTAAAAACATTTCCTGACCTTTTCATTTTAATGGAGGTATTCTTTCTTTTGTTTCTTTAAAAACAATAAACATGTATGTGTACATTATATAATCTTTACTCAAATTCTTCTATTTAATTTATTCTGTATTCTGTGGTTCTTTCATCAACTCTTTAAAAGTTTTTTTTTTTTTTGCCTCCATTTATTCCTTTTTGGACATTAATCTTTTCTTCAAGTAGATCCAGGTTTCCAACTTGTATCATTTCCCTTCTGCGTGAAGAAAAATCTCTCTTCTTTTTTTTTTATTTTTGGGGATTAAGGGTGAAAGAAACCAGGTTGCACTGATGGCATTTTCTCTCTCTGCTCTCCCCTTCCCCCACCCCACACCATGTCATTAATTGTCATTAGTTGTCCTCATTATAAAACTGAGTACATAGGATTCATGCTTCTCCATTCTTGTAATGCTTTACTAAGAATAATATCTTCCACTTCCATCCAGGTTAATACAAAGGATGTAAAGTCTCCATTTTTTTAATAGCTGAATAGTATTCCATGGTGTACATATACCACAGCTTGTTAATCCATTCCTGGGTTGGTGGGCATTTAGGCTGTTTCCACATTTTGGTGATTGTAAATTGAGCTGCGATGAACAGTCTAGGACAAGTGTCCTTATGATAAAAGGATTTTTTCCTTCTGGGTAGATGCCCAGTAATGGGATTGCAGAATCAAATGGGAGGTCTAGCTTGAGTTCTTTGAGAGTTCTCCATACTTCCTTCCAAAAAGGTTGTACTAGTTTGCAGTCCCACCAGCAGTGTAAAAGTATTCCCTTCTCTCCACATCCACGCCAGCATCTGCAGTTTTGGGATTTTGTGATGTGGGCCATTCTCACTGGGGTTAGATGATATCTCAGGGTGGTTTTGATTTGCATTTCTCTAATAATTAGGGATGATAAGCATTTTTTCATGTGCTTGGTAGCCATTCATCTGTCTTCTTTAGAGAAGGTTCTATTCCTCTCTCTTCCCCCATTGATAAATGGGATTGTTGGCTTTTTTCATGTGGATTAATTTAATTTCTTTATAGATAATAGTTATCAAGCTTTTGTCTGATTGAAAATATGCAAATATCCTTTCCCATTGTGTAGATTGTTTGTTTGCTTTGGTTATTGTCTCCTTAGCTGTACAGAAGCTTTTCAGTTTAATTAAGCCCCTTTTGTTTATTTTTGATGTTGCATTTGCCACAGCAGTCTTCTTCATAAAGTCTTTCCCCAGACTGATATCTTCCAGTGTTTTGCTATGCTTTCTTAGAGAATTTTTATTGTTTCATGCCTTAAATTTAAGTCCTTTATCAATTTTCATGAGTGGAGAAAGGTGCGGGTCCAGTTTTAGTCTTTTACATGTAGATATCCAGTTCTCCCAGCACCATTTGCTGAATAGGGAGTCTTTCCCCCAAGGTATGTTCTTGTTTGGTTTATCGAAGATTAGATGGTTATAAGATGTTAGTCTCATTTCCTGGTTTTCTATTCAATTCCAAATGTCTATGTCTCTATTTTTGCACCAGGACATACTGTCTTGACCACTATGGCCTTGTAGTACAACCTAAAATCTGGTATGCTGTTGCCCCCAGCTTTGTTTTTATTACTAAGAATATAGAACTTAGCTATATGGGCGTTTTTACTGGTTCCATACAAAAACACAGAATCATTTTTTCCAAGTCTTAAAAGTACAATGTTGGTATTTTAATAGGGATGGCATTGAATCGGTAGATTGCTTTGGGAAGTACAGACATTTTAACAATGTTGAATCTTCCCAGCCATGAGCCTGGTATGTTCTTCCATTTGTTAATATCCTCTGCTATTTCCTTTCTTAGGGTTTCATAATTTTCTTTATAGAGGTTCTTCACCTCTTTTGTTAGGTGTATTCCTAGGTATTTCATTTTGTTTGAAGCTATGGTAAAGGGAGTTGTGTCCTTAATTAGCCTCTCTTCTTGGCTGTTATTGGCATATACAAAGGCTACTGACTTGTGAACATTGATTTTATATCCTGAGACATTACTGTATTTTTTGATGACTTCCAGGAGTCTTGTGGTTGAGTCTTTGGGGTTCTCTATAAGATCATATGGTCAGCAAAGAGGGAGAGTTCGACCTCCTCTGTTCCCATTTTGATGCCCTTTATTTCCTTTTTTTTTTTATGACAAGCTGTTATCTATTGGCTAGCATTTTGTTGAGAATGTTTGCGTCTATTTTCATTAGTGAAATTGGTCTGAAGTTCTCCTTTTTAGTTGGGTCTTTTCCTGGTTTTGGTATCAGGGTGATGTTTGCATTGTAGAAAGTGTTGGGCAAGATTCCTTCATTCTCGATTTTTTGGAATAATTTCTGCAGTGTGGGATTAAACTCTTCTTTGAAGATTTGATAGAATTCTGGTGTGACGACATCTGGATCAGGGCATTTTATTTTTTTGTTGTTGGGAGATTTTTTATTGTTTCTTTGATCTCAGTGCTTGAAATTGGTCTGTTCAGGAGCTCTATTTCTTCCAGGCTAAATCTAGGGAGGGGGTGTGATTCCAAATATTGATCCATTTTCTTCACATCATCAACTTCCTGGACATAAAGTTTCCTGTAGTTTTCAGAGATAATCTCTTGTATCTCTGGAGCATCTGTTATTATTTCTCCTTTATCATTTTTGATTGAGGTTACTAGAGATTTTACTTTTCTATTTCTAGTTAGTCTGACCAAAGGTTTATTAATTTTATTTATTTTTTCAAAAAAAAAAACAGCTTCTTGTTTCATTAATTTTCTGAATGATTCTTTTGTTTTCAATTTCATTAATCTTTAATTTAATTTTGGATATTTCTTTTCTTCTGCTGGGTTTAGGCTTAGATTGTTTTTCTTTTTCCAATTCCATAAGATGGCTTATGAGTTTGTTGATTCTTTCTGTTTTTCAAATGTAGGCATCTAAAGCAAAACATTTTCCTCTCAGGACTGCTTTTGCTGTATCCCACAAGTTTTGGTAGCTTGTTTCTTCATTGCTGTTATGCTCAAGGAAGTTAATGATTTCCTTTTTTATTTCTTCCTGAACCCAACTGTCATTCAGCATAAGGTTGTTTAATTTCCATGCCTTGTGTGGGGTTGAACATTTTTGTTGGAGCTGAGTTTTGCCTTTAGTGTCTTGTAGTCTGAGAAGATACAAGTAAAATTTTAATTCTTTTGATTCTGTTGAGGTTTGTTTTGTGGCCTAGGATATTATCAATTTGGAGAATGTTCCATGGGGTGATGAGAAGAATGTATATACTTTATCTTTGAGATGGGGTGTTCTATATGCATCTATCAAGCACAGTTGTTCTAGCGTGTCATTTAAGACCCTTATATATACTTTGTTTAATTACTGTTTGGAGGATATGTTCATCTCTGTGAGAGGAGTGTTTAATTCCCCTGTTATTATGGTGTTATAGGATATCATATTGCTTAGACTAAGTAAGGTTGTTTCAAGAATCTGGGAGCATTTAAGTTGGGAGCATAAATATTTGGAATTGAAATGTCTTCTTGTTGTATTTTTCCCTTGACCAATATGAAGTGACCACCTTTGTCTTTTTAGATTTTAGTTTCTTTAAATCCACATGTATCTGAAAATAAGATTGGAACCCTTCTTTTCTTCTAGATTCTGTTTGCCTGAAAAATTTTCTTCCAACCCTTAACTCTGAGTTTTAATTTGTCTTTTGAGTCTAGGTGTGTTTCCTGCAAACAGAAAATGGATAGCTTGTGTTTTTTTTAATCCAATCAGCCAATCTATGCCTTTTCAGTGGGAAATTCAAACTGTTAACATTTATTGAGATAATTGATATGTGTGGTAGCATTCTATTCATCTTATTTTGTGACAGTCCATTGCATAGTTTTGTCTTATGCATCATTGTGGAAGCTAGGTTCTGTCCTTCAATTTCTGGGTGTTTACTTTGCTGAAGGTCCATTGTGATGGTCAGTGTGTAGAATAGGTTGAAGTATTTCTCGTAGAGCTGGTTTTGTTGTGGCAAATTTCCTTAATGTTTGCATATCAGTAAAAGATTTGATTTCTCCAACAATTTTAAAGCTTAGCTTAGTGGGATATAGAATTCTGGGCTGGAAATTGTTTGTTTAAGTAGATTAAAGGTAGATGACCATTATATTCTGGCTTGAAATGTTTCATTAGAGAAGTCTGCAGTCACCCTGATGGATTTGCCCCTGTAGGTCAACTGGTGATTACTCCTGGCAGCTTGCAAAATCTTTTCTTTTGTCTTGACTTTGGACGGGTTCATCACAATGTGTCTTGGAGAAGCTCTGTTAGAGTTGAAGCAGCCTGGGGTCCAATATCCCTTTAAAAGGAGTATGTCAGAATCTTTGGTGATATTTGGGAAATTTTCATTTATAATATTCTCTAATATGGTTTCCGTTCCTCTGGGGCATTCTTCTTCCCCTTCTGGGATACCTATAACTCCTATGTTTAAATGCTTGATGAAGTCCCATATTCTGTCGGCGAACATTCTGCTTTCTCTCTCTTCTTTTCTGCCTCTTTATATCAATAGCTTTGTCCTCTACTTCTGATATTCTTTCTTCTGCATGGTCTAATCTGTTGTTGAATCTTTCTATTGCATCTTTAAGTTCCCTAATTGACCGCTTCAATTCCTTCAACTCTGCTGAATCCTTTCTATATTCTTCATAATTTTCATCTCTTATTTGATTCTGTTTTTGGATTTTCTTTTCTCATCAATTTCCTTCATTGTTTTCATCATCTGTATTTTAAATTCCCCTTCTGTCATTTCTAACATTTCTTTATAGGTGGAATCCTCTGCAGTAGCTCCCTCATGGTCCCTTGGGGGTGGGGTTCTCTGAACTGGATTTTCATGTTGCCAGGATTTTTCTGCTGAGTCTTTGTCATGAGTGTTTTCTTTTTATCTGTTTCCTTGCCCTAATTTTTCTTTCACTTCCTCTTGCTCTTTAAGTTACCATGCCTCTGGCCTAAGGTTTTGATGAGTCCTTTTGGTACAGGACCGGAAGGATGAGAAGATTGATGAGCAAGAAGGGAAAAAGATAGGAAGATAGAGAGAAAAGAAAGAAAGGAAGGAAGAAAGAAAAGAAAGGAGAGTGGGTGAGTAAAAGGGAATATTGACAAAAGGAAGAGAGGCACAGAAAGGGGGAGACAGGAGTAATAAAGGTGTACTCTGCGTACTTTGACCCAACCTTAAAAAAAAACCTAACATCTGATGATGGCGCGTTGGGTAGTTCCCTTGACGTCAGCAGCTCTTCGCTAGCCTATTCAGACACAGTACCCCACCTCCACCAAGTAGAGAGAAAAGGCAAAAATACTATAAATCAAACCAAAATGAACAAACAAAAAACCTTATAGGATAAACTTGGGGGAAAAACCAAACAATAGAGGCAGAAACACTAGCATAAATGAAGTTCTAATTGTTAAAGAAGGCAGCAATGGAAAATTATATTTAAACTAGAAGAATGAAAAAAGAAAAGAAAGAAAAAGAATAATCTAGAGGGAAAATGTGAAATAAAAATAATTAAAAATAAAACCAAACCAAAACCAAAGCAGTATATATACCTCGCTGAATATTGTCTGGGCAGCAGATGATCTTCTGGGGTATGAGATATAATCACAATGCTGATACAGCCGTACGAGATGGAGACTGGAGGCCTCTGTTGATTTCTCAAACCCTTCAGGGTTGAGAACCTAAATCTTTCCTTAGCCTGCTTAAAGAACACTTTAAACTGTTAACCTTGTCTAAGCAGAAGCTTTCCCAGGAAAGCACTTGTCACTGGGATATCTACTGAAGTGGCTGCCTGTTTACCCAGTGTGCCAAAACCGGTCTCACTCAATGCCCCTGAGAGCCAAGGCCACAAGGCAGCCCTATTACTGCCAAACACTGAAATCTCCTCTCTTCCTCAGTACCCACCTTTGGGCTGCTCAGTCACTAGATTCCTCTCCCAACGTCTCCCAGCCTCATCTTCACTCCGTGACCCTGAGGGCAGAGCTTGCTGGGGCAGTTCTCCCACAAGGACTACACTGGCAGCCCACAGCTGAATAGTATTATCTCTGTTCTGGCTCAGCAGCTCAGTCCAGGGCCCTAGACAATGTTTAAAGTCATCTGAACTCTCACCCAAGTTTTCTGAAGGTAGTTCAACTGAGGGCTTAAGCCCCCCAAAACAAAACAGCCCACAGGTAAGGCCTTTCCTGTTTGCAATCTTGCTGGAGCTGTAGTTACACCGGCGGGCTGCCTCTGACCAAACAAATGCACATAACCACTTGGCAGTTCTCCAGTGCTTTTGTCCTCCTTAAGGGGTCCAGAAGTCTCTTGCTGTCTCCCTGTGTCCCCAAAGGGATGTCTCTGTGCAGATCCCACTAACCAGAAATGCCTAGAGTCTTCTTGCCCCATCTCACCACACCCGGTTGCAAGGAAGCTGTTACTTGGCACCATCTGCCATTCATCCACTCTTTGTGGACTTTTTGGACTTCCTTGTTAGTAGTTCCCTTTATTTTCAGTGTACTTTGGATTTTGGGATTGCAGGTTTATCTTAATGGAGAGATTTCTCTGTTTCTCCCTTTCTCTGTCTCCTGCTGCTGCCTTTCCTTCATCCTCTCCTTCTCCTGCTCCAGCCCTCCCTTGAGACTTTAAGATTTCTTTAACTGGTCGCCAGTGTGGCTCAGTTCTTAGTCCCCAGGCTGGGACTACATCCTCCAGCTTCCTTAGGTCTATAGATATGTATTAATACAAACGCTAGTCTAGAAAGCACTTGACAATATCATTCTCCACATCATTTTACTAATGGGAGATTTAAGCAGTGAGCCTGGCTCAGGACTCCGCCCCACAGGGGAGCACTCCCAGTCCAACTGTCCTGCACAAACTGAGCTCCTGACTGACTTTGCCTATTTCTGAATAGGCTATCGGGAGGCCGGAAGGACGATCTCTCAGGCCTGCCTTCTCTTTTGCATTTCTATTTCATTTCTGACCCAAAGAGATACTCTCCTTGTTTGGAAACACACACATACACACACACAAAATTGCTTTTAAAATATCTCATTGTACATTTTCCTATCTGGTGGGAGGGTGTGGTACATAAGCCCAAAATTTACAACACTATCTTATATAAGGTCTCTTCTCTTACCTTTGAATTCCCAGTAATGAGCTCTGATTATCCACAAAGGGTTGATGAATCAGTGCAAACATGCACAACTCTGTGAAAGGAGATAAAAATGCCTAGCTTACAAGACTGCCTGGGACTTTGCTAAGTAAAGTTCATTGGAGACCATTGTTTTGAGCTCCTGCACTGGGCCCCAACAGACCAAAGTGGCATTAGCCACGCTTAGTGCTATGTGTGAAACTGAAACTTTAAGGAAGGAGAACCGTCAGACTAGTTTCTCCTAAACACAGGAAATGCACAGCTACCAATCAGTAAGGGCTCAGGCAACCTGAGGCAGCATAATAAGTCCGCCCCCTCTGCTATACCCTTTGCAAGAAAAGTAACTCAATATTAACTCATCTGCTTTCCTGTATTCTATTTTCTTGTCTCTGGTCAAGCTACCTTATAAAAACCACGTGTTCTGTAATGCCCACTGGAACACCCTCTAATTTTAGAAGGGATGATGCCCAACTCATATCACTAATAAAATCCAATTCTGTCTTTAAAACTGAATCTGTTAAAATTTTGTTACTTAACAGCATTACGTAATCAGACCCAACTCTTGTCTTTGGTTTCTGCACTTTTCAGCTAGTTATACACCATCTGACTTAGTACCTGAGGGATGTCTGATTGCTAGACAGCGGTTTGTGGGAGGAGGAAGATTCCTGAAACCCCCATAATCTGAATGGCTTCTTCCTGAGGGAAGATGATGGGAAGGAAGTCAATTTATTTCATAAGTAGAAGAGAGGCGTGAATGCCAGACTTACCAAGGAAGCTACTTGACTCCGAGATGGCAGAAAGCAGCATATAGAGGTTACAGCCAGATTTCTGGAGGATAAAATAAGATGCATTGTGTAAAAAAATTCAAAAGAGCATAAACCTAAACCTGCAACATGAGATTTCACACTGAGGTGACTTATTCAATCTCTCTCTGATCTTCCGATCTCATCTCCTCTTACACAAATCAGGAGAAACAAATGCTGTGCTTTCCATAACCCATAGCATGTGTTAAAAGTTGGCTGAGACTATCAGTGAAGCACTTGCAGCTTCCTGACAGGAAAAAGGGCAGCATTGTGTATATTAATTTTTTAAGTGTTTTCACATTAATATTTTTAGTAAAAGATTGAAAATGTTATTTTTATAAGCCCTTCTGATTTAGAGGTGTTTATTAGGCATGCTCTACAATTCAGTTATTTATATTGCGTTTCCTTAACTTTATTTTTTTCATATGTAACAATTTAATAGGAGAACTTGGTTAGGAAAGGCACTAAAACTCCCATTCTCTTTGCTACACACAGTAAAACTTAAATCTCCTAGGGGAAATATATTTTACCTATATTTGGATTCACCGCAAGGCAAAGCTGTATCCATTTCTACTGAGAAGAATCTCGACATAGGACCCTTTATGGTATAACCCTTCTGAATAGAGGTTGGCCCACGGCTGTGTGGAGAGCCAGGTGCACACACCCGCCAATGTGTGACTGAATTTATATTTGACTGACAAAAAGTCTCTTGTAATAAATAAAAATAAATGTACACAGGAAGGAGCCAGATGAAATGGCAATAATTATCCTCAGCTTGAAGATGGTTTTTGTGAACTGCAATTTTCAGAAACAAGAATGTGCCTCTAAACAGACTTTAATAATGGAAATTGAAGCAGTTTTAAAGAAGAAAGGAACGTTGTTGTGTTTAAATAGCCATGGAAAGATGTATTTGCTAATACGAGGTAATAGGTAAGAAATGAGACTATAAAACTGTTGGCATTTATAAATATATTATTTATATTCTTTCTTAAATTCAGGTACTATACTTTGATTTTTCTCCAACAGTTAAAAAGCTGCGAACCCTGCTAAAATTTAACCAAAAGTTACTGTACTTGTATCATTACAAAAAGGAACTTCTTTGATTGCTTGAGTGTAGAGTCTGTGCACTTTGATTTTAACTCTGATTTCTGTTAAGTTTTTCATCTATGAAACTATAGAAAGCACCAAACTGGACACAAATTCTTCAGAGCTGTAGGGTTTGCACCATTTTCTCCCCTTCAATCGCTTTCACATATTTTCCTGTGATTATGGCAGGATAAACCAGTTTGATCTGAAGATCAAAATGTTCTAATCACTTGCCTGTGTTGCAAAAGAGGCAAGATTCCCATTCTGGGTCGATTTATTAACTGATTAGACCTAAATCAGGGAAGTTAGCATTTATGAACACCTAGTATGTTCCAATCTTTTTCAGATGGTGTAGATCATTTGATCCTTATAATATCTGCCTTATAAAGCAGTGAGCATCATTTTCAATTTTATACATGAGGAAAAAAATGTGTCAGGTAAAAGAACTCACCTAAGGTTACACACAATGAGCAAGAAAAACAAGGGAAATTCTAACCCCTGCTTCTGGCTTGGTCCTGCTCGTTTCTCTATCCCTTTAAAGAGTTTATTCTCTAATGTGAGAGCTTCAAGTAGGGTGGTTAAAGGAGGCTCCCAGCTCTGTTCATTATTTTCCATTCAGTTTATGGGCTTGCAAAGATGACAGCGGATGGTCAGGGTGTGGATTAGAATGGGAAGCGCCCTTAGTTCATATCTTTGCTGTGGGAGAATTGGACGCTCCCTGAGAGTTCAAATAGAGGCCCATATTCTCTCAGTCGCATGGAATGCCCTCTCCCCACAGGCACCCAGGCCTACTTGCCACCATCCCAGGGTCCCCTGGAAAAACCTCATTTTTTAAGCCTGTGTATCAGTCAGCAAGTATTTCTCAAAGACCTGTATCTGCCAGAAACGATAGCATTGCTAAAAATAAAAGATATAAGCAGAGAGAAAAAACACATAGTCCCTGCCCTCTAGTAGTTTGGAGTCTCTTGCAGGGAGCGGGGAAGCTATCTGAACAGTGAATTACGTTTTAATGTGACAAATACTACAGGAGCCTCAGGGAGAAATTTAAGGGGGACACAGAGCAGTGAGAACCACCCGTGGGATTGGGATCAGGCTTCCCAGAGATGAGCTTTCCGTGAAGTTTTCACAGTTGAATGGAACATTAAATAGCTAAGGAAGAGAAAGAAAATAATTTCAGAAAAGGTGAATTGTTTGTGTGAGGGAACAAGGGGATGAAGGAAGTGGCTCTATGTAACTCAGGTGGGGAGGAAGGAAGGAAGGAGAGTGTCCCGGTGTCCTGGGGTAGGAAAGTAGCAAAACCTGCGTGGCTTAAACAACAGGAATTTATTTTCTAGAGGCTGGAAGTCAGAAATCACGGTGTCAGCAGGGCACTCTGATGGCTTTGGGAGAGAACCCTTCCTTGCCTCTTCTCAGCTTCTGGTGGCTGTAGCATTCCTCGGCATTCCTCAGTCCCCTGGAAGCATCACCCCTGTAACACACAGGGCTGTCTTTACAGCATCTCCCCTCTGGGCATGCATCCTGGGGTCCAAATGCCCCCCTTTTGAAAGGAATCAAAGTCATATCCGCTTAGCACACACACTGACATCCCCATTTTAACTTGATTACTTCTGAAAGATTCCACTTCCAAATGTTTCCATTCTGAGGTACCAGGGGACAGGACGTCAGCATATGTTTTATGAGGGGAGCACAATTCAATCCATCACATAGAATTAGAGCTGTAACACAATGAATGTAGTGTTGCAGGAAGAGGAGGCCCGACGGAGAGAAAGAGCACCCAAAAACCACATTTATAAGAGGAAGGGCTTTATTCACCAGCCGGGAGCTTACAGCATAGAATTCCAAATGGCCGCGCTCACCAACTGGCTTGGTCTTTCCCTTTTTATCGACAGTCAAAAAGTTCCACCCCACAGGTACCCTTCTCATGGGCCAGTTTGAATCAAGCGGGAGATGCTATTCCAGCCCCTACAGAAGTACAGGATTTCACAGAACTTGGAAATTTCCAAGTTCCAGGAAGTTAAGTTTATAAATCCCCAAGAGCTCAGTCACTATGGAGAGGACCCTGCAGGTGTATCCTCGTGGTCTCCTTGAGAAGACCTGTTCTCCTGGACCTCACCCCTCTCGGTATCCTCTCTCAGTGGGATACAGAGAGAGGAAGGACATTGCGTCAATTATCCCTCTGTAATTAATCATTCCGGACTCGGTGATCTGAAACTACAGTCACTTATTCCTGATCTTGCTTCTGCGGGTCAGTCGGGGGCCACCTGATTCCATCAGCTCTCGTGGGGAGGCTCTTTTTCAAGCTTCCCTCATCCTCCTTGGATGGCTGGGCTGGTTGGGGCATGTTCTTTTTATGGCAGTGGCAGAGGAGAGCAAGTCAGGGCTGTCAATTTCGTTATATGTACTTGGTCAAAGAGAAAGCAACTGTAAAGTTACATGGAAAGGAGCAAATACAGGTGTGGTGAAGAACTGGGGGCCATCTCCACGTGGACTTTGCAGTCAAATAGACATAATCTAATGTGAGATATACACACATATTATTTCAGCAGCTAGTACATAATCTTTATACTCTCTCTACAGTAGGCAACAGTTTGCTCTTGTAGAGTGTCTGAAGTCAAACTGTCTCTTTTCTTTATTCTTGATCTTTTTAACCTGCTCTTATTTTATTGTCAAAGAAGGAAAAGGCTGATATTTAAGAGCAAATGATACTGATAATGGTATAGTGTAAAAGTTTTCCAGGTACACACTAAAGGACTCAGGGGCAGTAGGCACTGCTTAGTTCATCACAGCGCAGGAATGATGATGGAATTTCAGGCATCAGTGACATAGTTTGGGGTTAGGCACACTCTTCCCACAGCCCTACAGGGGCAGCCACATAATCAACCCATATGTAAAGCAATTGTGATGCTTTACCCATTTCTCCTTATCAATCATCACCAACTGGGGACGATGCCAAGGGCTGTCAGGATGCCTCAGAGAAACGTGGATTAAATCTAGACTTGGAGATGGTATCCAGCTCTGAGCTCTAACACCATCACGCTGTCAGCACTCACTCCCTGCTCTCCGTCTCTTTATTGTGATTAATACCATCCTCCCACCAACACACGTGCACTGGGCCTCACCACCGTGCCAGCTCAGCCCTGAAGGGTGAAGCCATGTCTGGGCTTCGGTCGTCACCTGAATTACAGCACAAACTGTAATTCTACTGTGCCCCATCAGCCAGAAACATACATTTGCTTTTATAGATTAAAAGAAAACTTTCTGTCTGCTCTCCTGGGAGGCTCTTCAGGTTCACTTCTAATAGCTATAATTTTTACTCCTATTTTAATAGTAGAGTATGGTACAAACAATTGGGGAAATTACGGAAAGGCACCAAGAAGAAAATAAAGACCACCCATTACACGACCCGGAGATAACCAGAGTTAAATTTTAGCAAGTTTCTTAACTGTCACTGTAACATATAAATATAAATATATATTTTATGTAAAATTAGATCACAGAGAACAGATGACCTACTTTTTAGTCATCTTTAATATTGTGGGCATTAACCCAGATCATTTTCATTAGATATTCATCAGAAACATGATTTTTATGTCTTTAGGGAGGTCCAGCGAATACATCGATACTTTTTCACTTTCACATTTCTTCTTGTTATAGTTGGCATCCATGAGTCTAAAATAAGGACTCGATGTACACAGCTATGATATAATATTAATAAAAAAATAAATAAAATAAAATGAACACAAATAAAAAAATAAAAATAAAATAAAATAAGGACTTCATTTAAAGGGTATTTGTTGGTAAGATGTTGACTTTCCATCCTCAATGTTTGTCAAAACCTGGGTCCACTACCAAGCAGCCCCTGTGACAGAGGGTATGTGGGCTACGAATTTATTGGAAACGCACATCAAGGCAGCAGGGGGGAAGGGAAGGGGAGAGAGGCAGTGAGGGAAGGGGAGCCCACACTAGAATGCATTGTTAAACAGGCTGCCTTAGGACGGACTAGGAAGCTGAAGAATCAGCATCACAAGATCATCCATAGGAAGATGGAAGGAAGAGTGGATAGTATTTTCCACAAGCAACCATTTCCTACTGGACAGAGATTACTTCCAGAGAATGCTAACGCTCTTGCACTACTGGGCTGCACACACTTGGACACCAGGTGGAGTCTCTTGTCACCGACCTGAGGCGAGGCATTGGCAGGCCCCTGGGTCTATGTGAAGTCCTGGGAGCTGGTGCCTGGCAGTCTCTCCAAAACGGTGGGTGGATTTGATACAGTGAAAAAGTGGTGTCCAATTCAATGCCAAGTCTACTGTGAGTCTGTAACATTTTGTAAGTGGCTATGGAAGGCTATGTTAACCAGTGTGATGAAAATGTGTCAAATGGTCTATAAAACCAGTGTATGGTGCCCCATGATCGCATTAATGTACACAGCTATGATTTAATAAAAAAAAAAGACAAAAAAATCATAAGCACTGCTTTAAAAAATGTTTTCTTGTTATTCTTACAGTGTTAGGAGACCAACAGAGGTAAGAGAGAAGAAAACCAGAGTGGCAGGGTTGATGCATCAGATCCTGCGAGGACAGCCACAGGCACTTGCCATGCCTTTCCTTCAAAATCTGCCTAATAACCAGCCACTCCGGGATATCTGTCTTCATTTATTCCCCCAGAATGAGCTCGGTCTGCCAGGGACAGTCAGGGCTTTTTTGCATTCACCTCCCACTGCAGGTAGCAAGGCAATGCTGCAGGGTCAATCCTCAGGTTCCACAGGGTAGAAATTCCTAAGACAATTTAGCCTTTTGTATACATGTGTGTATTCAAAATTGGGAAATAATTTAGGACAGCATTTTAGAGATAGAGACACTTCACTTAAACACATAAATAGCATCAAATTCCCCTTCCAACAGCAATGTTTTTGGTAGTTCAGTAGACAGAGTAGTTAGATAAGGTACAAGTATGTTAACATTTGTCCAACAGTTACTGTTTGGTCACCCACTTATTTATGCCAAGTGTGAACAAGATATAAACAAGAGCCAGACACAACCCTTTATTTCTTTTACAATTAAAAAAAAAAAAGAGTACTCTATATTTATTACAAACTGAAAGTGCATTTTTTAATATTCATTCACGAGTTAGATATTTTTAATGACCCTGGAGAACAGAGGTTAAGGCCCCAGACTCTGGATTAAAAGGGATGTGGTTTCAACGTTGGTTTTTCTACTAGTGGTAAGGCAGGGGAGGGAACTCTAAGCCTCACTTACGTACATAAAAAAGAATAATGATAATATAAACTGTATTGGGTTGCTGTGATAATAAAATAATGCACGTAAAAGCAGTTAGTACATTGCCAAGCATAGAGTCACTTAATAAAGTTTAGCTGTTTTTATATTGATACAATTTCTTGGTGCATTTAAATGCATCATATAGGAGCCCATGTCCCAGCGGGGACTAGAACCCTATTTTCTGTCTCCTAATACAGTGATCTTCCCTTTGAGGTAGAATGCTGAGGAGCAAATATGAAAGCTTCAGACTTCCAGCCCTAACATCCAGCACATCATTCTGCATGTAATGAATAGTCAGTGAATAACTAAGTGGTGGCAGACAGTAAGTTAAATAACAGTCGCTAATGTATAAGAAAAATAAAATGTATTTCAGTGCTTTGCTCGGGATTGCTGTAGAGACTATCAGAGATAACAAATCTGATGATAAAAATTGTAGGTGAAAACCTTGAATAGCCAAGACATTACTCAGAAATAGAAACAAAGCAGGAGGAATCACGCTACCAGACCTCAGACTATACTACAAATCGATAGTGATCAAAACAGCATGGTACTGGCACAAAAACAGAGAAGTAGATGTCTGGAACAGAATAGAGAACCAAGAGATGAATCCAGCTACTTACTGTTATTTGATCTTTGACAAGCCAATTAAAAACATTCAGTGGGGAAAAGATTCCCTATTTAACAAATGGTGCTGGGTGAACTGGCTGGCAACCTGTAGAAGACTGAAACTGGACCCATACCTTTCACCATTAACTAAGATAGACTCTCACTGGATTAAAGATTTAAACTTAAGACATGAAACTATAAAAATACTAGAAGAGAGTCTAGTATTTTAGACTTAGGCCTTGAAGAAATCAGTCTGGGCGAGTATTTTATGAGGAGGACCCCCTAGGCAATTGAAGCAGCTTCAAAAATACACTACTGGGACCTGATCAAACTAAAAAGCATCTGCACAGCCAAGAACACAGTAAGTAAAGCAAGCAAACAGCCCTCAGAATGGGAGAAGATATTTGCAGGTTATGTCTCTGACAAAGGTTTAATAACCAGAATCCACAGAGAATTCAAATGTATAAGCAAGAAAAGAACAAGTGATCCCATCGCAGGCTGGGCAAGGGACTTGAAGAGAGACTTCTCTGAAGAAGACAGGTGCACAGCCTACAGACATATGAAAAAATGCTCATCATCTTTAATCATCAGAGAAATGCAAATCAAAACTACCTTGAGGTACCATCTAACTCCAGTAAGATTAGCCCATATCACAAAATTCCAAGACCAGTGATGTTGGCATGGATGTGGAGAAAAGGGAACACTTCTACTCTGCTGGTGGGAATGCAAATTAGTACATTTCTTTTGGAAAGAGATATGGAGAACACTTAGAGATCTAAAAATAGATCTGCCATTCAATCCTATAATTCCTCTACTAGGCATATACCCAGAAGACCAAAAATCACATCACAACAAAGATATTTGTACCAGAATGTTTATTGCAGCCCAATTCATAACTGCTAAGTCATGGAAAAAGCCCAAGTGCCCATCGATCCACGAATGGATTAATAAATTGTGGTATATGTACACCATGGAATATTATGCAGCCTTAAAGAAAGATGGAGACTTTACCTCATTCATGCTTACATGGATGGAGCTGGAACATATTCTTCTTAGTAAATTATCTCAAGAATGGAAGAAAAAGTATCCAATGTACTCAGCCCTACTATGAAACTAATTTATGGCTTTCACATGAAAACTATAACCCAGTTATAACCCGAGAATAGGGGGAAGGGGGAAAGGGAGGGAAGGGAGGGGGGAGGTGGGCGGAGGGAGGGTGATTGGTGGGATTACACCTGTGGTGCATCTTACAAGAGTACATGTGAAACTTAATAAATGTGGAATGTAAATGTCTTAGCACAATAACTAAGAAAATGCCAGGAAGACTATGTTAACCAGTGTGATGAAAATGTGTCAAACGGTCTATGAAACCAGGGTATGGTGTCCCATGATCGCATTAATGTACACAGCTATGATTTAATAAAAAAAAAAAAACTAAAAACTAAAAACCTAACTCCTGAATAAAGATATAAAGCTTTGTATAAAAAAAAATTGTAGGTGTTCCAATTGTGAACAGATCCTTCAAGGATACATTTTGCTTTAGCAGAGTTGGCCTGATCGCTGAGATGTTTTAGGTCCCAAACATAGAAGTTCTTGTTGCCTGGTCAGGGGAAAAGCAGGAGGTGGTGGGACTGGCTGAGGGAAGGACAGGCTTGTTGTTTTTGGTTGAGGAGAGGCCTGTGACCGGGATGTCCATGACCCAGGCATCTTGGAAAGGGGAAGCAGTTCTAAGTCACCAGAGTGTGACATGGTGGGCCTACCACAAGATAGTAAGTCCACGAGGCCTTGAAAGGTTCACGTTGTGGACGACGAGGTAAACAGGGAAAAAAGGACTGTAGCTTCCTTAAGAAAGAGCCAGCGGGACGGAATCTATATCCTGATCTGTAAATCTGTGCTTGTTCTATGGCAACTAATGGTTCTGGAAAAGTGTGTTGTGGCCATTTTTCTACTCCGTTACCTGCAGTGGACGTTCTTGTCAGCATGAATTGAGCATCTCCTATGTACCCGGCACTGTATGGTATGCGTCAGCCCACACAATCCTCCTAATTCTCCTAGATACACAAGGAATGAAGGCCGGGGGTAGGGACTCACCCAGATACCCCCGGTGCCTGAAACAGTGCCTAGCAGAGTAGGTCTTGGTAAAAGGCAGGGGAGGAAGGGAGCCTATTCAAGAATGCATTATCAAGCAGGCTTCCAGATGGGAGGTGAGTCTGGAACCCAGATCCATCAGCCTCTGGGATTCCCCTTTTCTGAGCATATCACGCATCACCACCATCAGTGGCTACTTCTTCATCTTGTCATTCCTCCACTGAAAATCCTCAATCCTCTCAGCTGCTCTAAGGTGCTGCCCAGACACCTGGCCTCGTGTTCTGGGCCCTATGAAACCTGACCTTCACGTTACTCTTCCCCACCCCGAGGCTCCCCAGACAAGCTCCCACTCAGGACTCTCACTCCATGCGTGAACAGGCCTTGTGCCTTTCCATCCTCTACATTGCTCGCCTTACATAGAACACTTGAAACTACCAATTCATTCTGCCTAATTATCTGAATCCTCACCTGTCCTTAAGATTCAGCCCAAGTTACACCTCTTCAATGAAGTGTTTCTTTTCTAGCCTATAGTAATTTCTCATTTCCCCAGAAATCAAAATATCCCAACACGTGCCTTAGTCTTTAGGCCATTAAATACTGCTTCTCCTCCTGACTATCAGGCCTGGTTAGTATACCAGGTGCCCAGGACATGAGTATAAACACAGTGAGAGCAGGGTCACGGCCAGAAGCAACTTTATACCAGCCAGTATGATAAATACTAGTCATCATACTAAGCACCTCTGAAGTTCTCCCCTTGGCCATCTGGTGACTTTAGTGATATTCAGCAATGAGTTTTGCAGGACTTTTTCCAGGATGACTTCACAAACTTAAGAAGAGCTAATGTTCATATCCTGATACTGCAAAATGTCTTTTTCCTTTCCCCTTTCCCCTTTCCTGGCTCCTTGCCCTTTGCTGTGGCAGGGGTGGGGGTGGGGGTGGGGAAGGGGTCCTGGTGTGTCTCTATTGCAGGGCAGACACTGCTGGGGCTTGGAACTATCCTGCTGAGATTTAATTCTAGGTCTGGTTGGGCTGCAGTTCAAAGGTCCTGGCCCAGATTTCAAATTAGCTCTACTCAAGAGCTGGGGGTTTTTGAGCGGCAGATTTTGCTGTGGGATTACCACTGATGGAGTTTTCCAACAACTTCAACACAGACATGGTTGAGTCCCACCCCAAATGCCAAGTCAAGTTAGGGATTGGCACCGTAAAAAGCAAGAATTAGGAAAAATTATTATTTATCAACCCTTGTTAATGCATAAACCCACAATGATACACTTCCTATAGTTAAACAGGAAGCATCATTCAGACTAAACACTGTTACTTCCAAATTAGTAAAATGTAAGGGAAATGCTCATTTATCTAACAAACTGTGTTCCGTGTTAGAGTGGAGGAGGCAGGGGAGAAGCTGTCTCTCTCCTTCACTGCCAGATACCACCACAATAAGTAAGTAAGAGGCTGCCTAAGTCCATTCTCAGGAAGGCTGTTTATCATCCTTTTAGGATGAAAGAGTATAAATCATTTAAGAGAATGATTTATACTGAGCAATCTCCCATTAGCAGCTATTCTAGTCTCAGAGTTCTCCAAGAACCAGACTAAGACCTCTATACCATGTAAAGCAGAAACAAAGATTTGCGATCCTAATAGCTGCTCTCTACAATCAAAGCATGTTGGATATTTAGAGAAACTCTGCAAGCAGCAGCCAGTCTCCTTTGGGAAGGGAAGAAAGTATACGCATTCCACCAGGTTAAAATCGCACTGACTTCTCTTTCAGGGTAGAGGTGGGAAGATGATTTCCCAGTAGGGTGCCAGTGTCTTCAAGCAGGAGCTATGCTGTGTTAAACTCTAGGCTCTCTGATTCTGGAACGTACATAATAAACACTCAAGAGGGTGTAATACATTCATGTTTGCACAAATAAATAAATGAGCTAAAAATGAATCAAAGTAGTGGCTTTTATTGAGTACATTAGTCCCAGCTATCAGAACATTGTTTTGTAAAAAGAAAAAACAACCTTCTATCAATGTAACATCCAAATTTACGGGTATTAAAAGCTGTTTCCTGAATTTTCTATAGCTTCCCAATACTCTACTCATAATGGGCTAAAGCATACATGTTCCTGGGAGTGTTCCATTGAGCACATGCTCCAACCAAAATGCACTGACCATAAACCAGGGTGTGATCTCTAGATGTCATTTCTCAATCCTGGGCCTGGGCTAGCTTCCTGGACTCTGCCCACTAATGAAAACACTCGGTGCTACCTTCAGAAGCTGCAGGACGCCTGACAGACTGGCAGGAGATTTTCACACTGCTTTGGTCTCTCCTCCAGCTTCCAGGAGCACCGCTTCAATACCTTGTAATGCCATGACTGTCACTCCCAAACAAGCTCAGAAATATGTACTGAGAAATGAAATTTTCTGCAGACATTTCCTCACCTAGCCTTCTAAATCTGAAAGATAGAAGGCTCTATCAAGTAAGTCAATTTTGTCTTAAAGGCAAATGAAAAGTTATTGCCACTAGGTTTCACGTATCTCTGGAAGGAATACAAGGAGCATGGCTAAAAAAAAAAAAAAAAAGTTACTGATTTTAAGCACAAGTCAAAGAAAATGAAAATATCTTTCCATGTAACTCCTTAAGCAGTCTTTCATTTGCAAGGTGCCTAATCCTTGTAAGTAATCTGATTACTTCTTAATACCAACAAGGGTTGCTTGTAATGACTTGCCTTTAAATTCCAGTCTCAAAGTTTTGGAAATATAGTGTGTCCCTGTGACTAGGATGGCAACAATGACCATAAGCTACACAAACCTAAATTTTAGTTCATATCCATGCAAAACTGTATTTAGGGAAATCAAAGATGCTAAAGCACTAGGCAGAGAAATTCCCCTAGATAACCTACTTCTGCTTCATGGGGAGCTCTCCCAAAATGTGCTTGACTCTGCACACAGCCCTGCCTTCACTCACGCGCCAGACCTTGGCTGCATAAAATCCTAAGAAGAAAGAAACCTGTCCATGGGTCCCAGTAGCTGCAGACTGCGGGGCTCTGTTCTACACATGGTGATTCATTTCCCCTGCTCAGCAGGTCTCAGTTGGCTTTAGCCCAAGGAGAAGAGGCTGGAACACCTGTAGAGTGTGGAGGATGGTTGTGCTTCCAGCTGTGCAAAATGAATTAGTTAATTGAAGCAATTACCTGTCAATTCAAGCTCAAATACCTCCCCACCAGAGAGCAAAGAGAGTAATTTGGAGTTTTTGCCAAATTAGTCAAGTTAGATTGAAAGATTGGCTTAAAGACTATGGCCCATCTGTCCCTAAGGACACAGGATCAGGGTCCACCTAGGTTTACACTGAACTGTAAGCAGTGTGTGTATATGCTGGGAGTAGGAAGATCTAGTTAAGAGGTTCTCAAATTTTAATAATGGGAATCACAGGAGGGCTTGTTGAAATGCAAATTGCTGGGCTGAACCCCCCAGAATGTCCGAATCACTAAGTCTAGCCTGGGGCCTGGGAATTTGCATCTCTAACAAGTTCCCAGCTGAGGAACCTGCTGGCCTAGCTGCTACATTTTGAGAACAGGTGGTTTATGTCTCACTCTTGAGAAATCTGAAACAATGTATGACTTCCTATGGTAACCCCATCCTCTCCCATCTCTTGAAAATGCAAACAAATAAGTCTGGGTTGAATTTACTCATTCCACAAACAAATATTTTGTTGAGCACTTGCCCTGTGATGCTCACCTTAGTGACATAGAGATGAAAGGCCAGCCTTTATCCTGGTGAGTCTCTGAGTCTGTTGAACACAGACAAAAAGAAGTGAGTATAAGGACCAGGAATGATACCACAGAGGTAAAGACCAAGTTTCACTGTGAACACAGAACACCAGACTCATGGTCAACAGAGAAAGCTCCAGGCTTGCTGGGGTAACAAGAAACTGAAAATGAAGGCCTTAGGAAAGGAGAGGATTGTTGACATTTGTAAGAGTTAATGTTACTGAGTTTAAGGACAGTGCTCTATTTATGATATCCTTTTACATCTCACAACTGTCCAACACTGGCTACTCTGCATATAGTAGGTTTTTGGTTAACGAATGGATTTATGCCAATGCTTCATTACTATGTAAAGACTCCAGAATAGAAAAGGTACTAAGGAAAGAAGCTTGTTTCAAACTGACTCCTAAAACAAAGCCAAAGGAACAGAACCATTAATCACCACAAATCTGGTTTGAATTAGGACAGGCAGATTTTGAAATGAAAACAAGAAAAAAACTGGGCGGCTCCTTTGGTTCAAACGAGTAGGGCGCCGGCCCCATATACAGCAGGTGGTGAGTTCAAACCCAGCCCCACCTGCCATTGATTCTGTGAACCTGCTGCTTCTTCAAAATAGGTAGGTAGTTGTTTCACTTTACTAAAAATTCCCTCCACTTGGTGACTAGTTATTTGCCAGGGAACAAAGTTATCAGATTTGAAAATACATGACACTCTTTCAGTTTCCTTTTGACAACAGTCTCGGGCAGCAAGATACTTGCTCACAGTAACATTTTTGTTACGCAAATAGTTGGATGAAATTCAGTTTTGAAAAATTACATTGACATTCGTGGCTAACACAGGCCTGGTGAAAAGAAATGGGTGTTAAGTTGTTTAGCCAAATTATTACAAAAGAAGGGGGAAAAGGCCTTATCATACGTTCAAAATGAAAAGGATGTCTATGTTTCTTAATTGGAGGCAAAATGCCAACATGTATATTTCATAGTCCTTTGCTGTTGCAATTGAAATCAGATTGAAAATATCCAGATTGTTATAATGTTTTCACAACATTTTTAGAAAGGCTTTTCCTTCTCTTTGATTTTGTGGCTCCTTAGTTTAGATCTATGGCTCTCCAAATCCTTTCCCGCTTTGAGTAAGGTAGAGAATTGTGTTTCTTCGTTTCGGCAAGTAGACAAAAGTCTTCATTCTGTGGCTGGAATATTTTTGGACGTGCACTAGGAAGTAAGCAGAGACAAGCATTAGCAGCTATGATGTGGCTACATCAAAAGACAGGGGCACGGGCAGCACCTGTGGCTCAAAGAGGAGGGTGCCGGCCCCGTATATCGGAGGTGGTGGGTTCAGACCCAGCCCTGGCCAAAAAAAAGGGGAAAAGGTAAACTCTAACTTCTTTATTAACCCTAAGATTTTATGGAGTCTATAATACATTATTACCTCACTTTTAGATTACATGGCAATCTTCTCTGTGATTGGTAAAGGAACATCTTAATTTGCAAACAAGTCATGGTCCAAAATTCTGTAAGCTGGTTGTTCTAAACTTGGAATGATTTTCTTACAGAAATGTGTTGTAAATGGTGATCAAAGTCAACATGTCCATTTAAGCACATTTCATTCACAATAATTTATGTATTATATTAAAATATAGGGGCAAACTATCAGAACCCACATTTACAAATAGTGATTTTGAATGAAAAACTCTAATATTTCATCCTCATGATACTTAAGAAAATGCAGATTTAATTAGAGGTCAAGACGGTAGATGGAAATTTTGTTAAAGATGATGAAGTGGGATCCGGGAACTCTTCATACCTTGATACCTGATGACATTTGCCCTTATTTATAATATGATGTCAAGACATGCACCAGGAATAGCACCAAGTATCTTAATGCCTATTAGTCATGGTTAGCATTGAACTTTAGCTTGTAAACTGAGAAAAGAATGAAAAGTCTCTCTCACTGGGGCGGTAGTGGTGATAGTAATTAAACAAATAACTGGAATTGTTCATCTGTGGCCCTTCTCACTGGTTGCTTTTCTTTCATTGATTATTTGATAAGTGGTGACTTCTCCATAAACCCAGAGATGCAGAAGGGCAGATATTCATCAGTCTTTGCTAACCACCATATGCCCAGCACTTAGCAAAGAGCCAAGAACATAGCTGCTCCAACAATGTTTGGGGTCAATCAATGAACAAGTAAATGAAAAAATTAAAAAGAAAATGGGAGGTGCTCTAAACATGTAGAATCATAGTTGTATTAAAAATGAGTATCTTGGGTGGCGCCTGTGGCTCAGTGAGTAGGGCGCCGGCCCCATATACCGAGGGTGGCGGGTTCAAACCCAGCCCTGGCTGAACTGCAACCAAAAAATAGCCGGGCGCTGTGGCGGGCGCCTGTAGTCCCAGCTACTCAGGAGGCTGAGGCAGGAGAATCGCTGAAGCCCAAGAGCTAGAGGTTGCTGTGAGTCCTGTGCCATATCATGGCACTCTACTGAAGGCGGTAAAGTGAGACTCTGTCTTTACAAAAAAATAAATACATAAAAAAAAAAATGAGTGTATTTTAAAAAAAAGAAAAAACACACAGAGAAAGGAGTGTCTGAGATTATGTTATTAGTATCTATTAGTTGAAAAGAAAAGAGAGTCGTAGGCTAAGGAATTTCCCAAAGGATAAAGACATTCGGTAAAAACAGAGTAATTGGTGGGTGCAAGTTTGCTTTGGTTTCTGTTTTTAAATGAGAGGAATGGGGACAGATCGATCTTAAGACAGTTAAATTGCAAAGAAGGCCATGTACAAGTATAACTAGCGACATGCTAAGGGTGGGCCAGCAGGAAGGCTCTGCACACATCCAGGCAAAGGGGTGGCTGGGAGCACTATCTGTAGAGAATTTAAAAATAAAAGTCAATCTGTTTCTTAGTATTACTATAAAACTGCAATTCTAAAAAAAATCAGTGATAAAATATTCCTCTGTAACAAGATCATTTTTGGTCTAACTTCTTAAAAATTCCTGCAGTTACTGTTGAGTTTTAATTACACATATGTAAACTCCAAATTAGCACATTTTAATTACTTATCTTTTAATAAACCTTGTAGTCTAAGTGGAAGTTAACTCAGAGAACTTCTAGTGGTACAGTGGGTCTCCCCAGCACAGGTGTCCTTAGCTACACTTGGTTATAAGAGGAATGTCCTCAGGGGGCACCCGTAGCTAAGTGGGTAGAGTGCTGGCCACAAACACTGAACCTGGCAGGTTTGAGCCTAGGCCCAGGTCAGCTAAAGCAACAATGATAGCTGCAACAACAACAACAAAAAGAGTAATGTCCTCATATGACATTTTGAAAAATCAACTGTCCATTCTTTGATGTGTGTTTTTAGGATTGATGGAGGGTATTTTAGTCTGGGATTGCCAGAAATTATATTGTGATGTAAGGATTTGCTGAAAATTCTTTGCTGAGGTTTGTGGTCCCAGGAAGCATGTAAGGGACAGAGGGAGGGAACCGGAGAAGGACGGAGAGCCAGTTCAAGGACATGTCATCAAGCTGGTCACTGCTTCAGGAGAATGGCAGCTTCATTCATCGGGAGCCAAGACCATCCGAGGAGTTCCATGCAAGACATTTCAGGATGTTCTGCTTGCAGATGGACAGGGGAACATGGATTCCAGGTTCTCCCATCTCCTGTTAGTCAATGATTGCCCAGAGGGTGTTTATTCACTCATACTTCTAGGTTTTAGTTCATACCGAAGAAACTTCAACCAAAAAGCCCTGGGTGGGAAGTAAGATGCAAGGAGAGGTCTAGGGTGAAGGAAGCACTGTCAGATTTTACCTACGTGAAGGTAGTTGGAAACCCCTTAGAACTGGCTGCCCCTGTAGCAGGTAAAAGGGACGGGCAAGGCCCAGAGCAGCGTTCATCAACTTTATCTCATGGCACACTTGAACCTATAGTTAAACTTCAGTGTCACACTTAAATTGGGTTGATTTAAAAAAAAGTAAAAAATCCTTACTGTGCTTTGAACTTCTTTCAAAAGTAATTAATGAGCTTTAAAGTTTTCATGGCACACCTAAACGCCTCTAAGGGTCCACCTGCATGCTCAGGCACACCAGTTGAGAATAACTGGCCTGGAGGATTCTGAAGTGGTGTATGGGAGTGTGATATAGAAAGTAGCAAGATTTTATTTTAGATTTATGTTTCTTCACCTTTTAGCTTCAATTATATAGCAGAGTCATTGGATTTAATAGAAGATTCTCAGGCTTTCATTATTTGTTCATACTTTGAATATTTACTAATATTTATTGAGTGTGCCAGGCCTTGTGCAGGAATAGAAATATCAGAATGATAAATAGATTCTCTCTTGTCCAAAAGTTCACTGTTTTATCAGTTCTGGGCCTTCCACAATACTGGCACATGGTAGGCACTTTTCCAAGTCATAAAATGGTCTTCTCATGCAATCAGAACCCTTGTCATGATGATTCCTAAGATGCAAATCTGAAATGCCCAGAGGGGTGTGCTACTGGATAAACCACTCTACCATCCTTGTAGGAAGCATCTTACCCTGGGCTATACTGGCTTCTGTCTGCCCTAGAAATGGAGAGGGTTTATTATCTATGTACTGCCTAGGGAGGGGGGAGCTGAAATTTAGACAGATTTCTGTATTTATCTGGAAGGCGCCTCCAAGGCATAAGAGAACATTTGGAGGGGCTGAAATCCAGCAACACACCAGCAGCGGCAGAGGCCACCCCTCCACTCACCTGGCAGTCTTCCCAGGTAGAAGGTGGAAGTTGCCCTGCCTTCTGCCAAGACTCCTTCCTGGAGCATCCCAGTGGCCAAACAACCACCCGCTGACTCTACCCAAAGTGCCTGGTTGCAGGAGCCAACTTGTAACAGCACTTCCACAGAAGCACTTAGGTGAGAAATACCTTCATTCATTAAAACCTCTGATGCAAAGTTAGCTGCGTTCTGTTGGCCACAAGGAAAATGCCAAGCCAGGGACATATTTATATGACAATAAACTTTTAATGCTGGAGAAAGCTGCTGAACAGAAATAAAATCAGAATAAAATTATTCAAATGCTAACATTCTGGGGGGCGGGTAAGTTTTCCTAGTCCTGTTGGGTGGCTGGTGGTTTCCTTCACTCCAGACCTGTCTCTGGCCTTCAGAGACAGTGAAACCCTGATGAAACACCACCCATCAGGCCTGTTACTTCCGAATTAGCTGATGGATGGGGAGCTGTCACTGCTCCTTAGTATTCACATTAAACTCCAGGGCAGAGTGACCAGAGCATGCTGGTGCTTTATGGGGCAGTCAAGACTGCTGGAGGTTTTCAAGGGGAACTTTCCACGCATGGGGAGTGACAGGGTCTGTTGTGATGAAGAACATGTCAGAAGCCCGGGCTGGAAGCTGGAAGGTCAGAAAGGTAAACTCAGTTGGCTCTTCAAAGGGCTTGCTGTAGTGATGGAGCACAAATCCCCTTAGTAGCAACCCTCACATACTCTCCAGAGATAACGTCATAGTTTAAAAGTAGCAGCAAATTCTGGGTGGTGCCTGTGGCTCAAGGAGTAGGGCGCCAGGCGCCAGCCCCATATGCCGGAGGTGGTGGGTTCAAACCCAGTCCCCGCCAAAAACTGCAAAAAAAAAAGTAACAATTTCCTCCAGGGAAGATGCAGGCCCTGAGCACCTCTCCCCCTTGCCAATGGTGCTGGGAGAGATCTGAGGCGATGTGGCGGCTTGCAGCGTGCAGGCCTGCCAGGGGACAGCTGTGTATGTGTGTGTGTGTGTGTGTGTGTGTGTGTGTGTTTAGGTGGGTTAAGGAGGACTCTGCTATGTGGGGAAGTAAGGCCAAGGGTGAGGATACACAAGGCAGAGGCCCACAAGGCAGAGGACCGGTGTGGGCTTCGCAGCGGCAGCGTGGCTGGGGGCTGGGGTGAGGGAGGCAGAGGGGTCAGGGCGTCCTACGACTCGCGCAGGTGACAGGTTGGAATTGCAAATCGTCAAGCCCTGTCTCTTTCCAGTTCCTCTCCTCCATATCGACAGAAAAGTTTAAAAACATTTTGGGTGCAGGTGAGGATGGAATTGAATCTAATTCCTTCCCTCACAAGATAGGAGGATGACCCTAGAATCTAAAAATAATGTGTGGGAAAGTGGTGGGAGCCCTGGCAGGGAAACGCGTTTTCAGGTCCGAGGCACAGCATTTGACGGTTTAATCTTCACGGTACAAACCAGCCTTGGGACCTTAGAGAAACCCCTTTAACCTCGATGTGCCTCAGTTTCCTCCTCTGCCCGAGGGAGGCAGCACGTGCACTCGCCGGGCCCCGCGCTCTGCTAGCCGCAGGAAAGCGCGCTGGTGTTACCCCGAGCCCGGGGGCGGGCTGGAGGGAGACTCGAGCTCTAAAATTAGAGCCGCTCGCAGCCGGCGCCGGAGCGCCCTCCCGCCCGCCGCGCCGCCCGCGCCCCTCCCGCGCGCCCCCTCTCCGCGCGCCGCGCTCCGAGATCGCGAGGCGTCCCCGCCGCCGAGGCTCCGCTCCCCCTCGCCCTTTTCGCTCGCGGTTTGGGAGGAGGAGACAGCGCCAGAGAAGCGAGCGGGGGAGACGGCGGAGGGGCTTGGCCGCGCGTCGGCGTCAGCCGTGGCGGGGCGCCCGGAGCGGCCAGGCGGCTGGCAGTAGCGGCGGCGGCAGCTCGGAGCAGGCGCGAGAGCCGGCGCTGCTCCTGCAGGCTGCGCTGTGCTCCGGGCTGCGGCTGGGGAGCTCGCGCCCCCGTCCCTAGCCTGGTGCTGCTGTTCTCCGTCTGCGGCTCCTCTCCTCTGCCTGCGAACCCCACGCGGCAGCGGCAGCGGCGGCGGCGGCCCGGGTCTTGCAGAGCGCGCGGCGGGCACTGCGGCGGCGGCAGCCGGGCGGCCGGCTCGCCCGGAGCAAGATTTCCCGGCGAGGAAGACGGCAGGGGAGGCGCCCGGTGGAGCCGGGGATCGCCGGCGGAGGCAAGGGTGCGTGGGGATTTTCAGAGTGGTTATTTGGCTGCCTGGCGCAGCGGCAGGAGCGCGCCTGCCGAAGCACAGCCCCAGCTGCCCGGAGCAAACCGGCTGCTAGGTGGGCTCGGGGAGGCGAAAGCAGGCAGAGCGCGTGGGGGAAACTTTTCACCTTGTAAAGTTGCTGCCTGGGCGCAGCCCCGAGCGGTGGTCGCCGCCGCTGCGGGCAGGAGGACAGAGACTCTCGGCCCTGCGGCGGGAGCCGGGAGGTTTACACGGAGAGTTGCCCAAGTTTGGGGCTGAGGATTTGGGGAGGCGGGTGAGGGGGCTTGCAGTTCCGTGCACCCATCCCCGGGTGCCGACTTGCCGCTGCAGGTGGATGATGAGAAGGTTCGGGCATGCGGCGAGCCTGCTTGGTAAACGGGGCCTGTCGGACGCCCCGGGGGATGTTCAGATGCCAATAGATGCACTTGGGAGACCCCGAGGTCCAAGTGGGGTTGCCGTTAGGAGAGACGCCGCACAGAGTGGGGAGCTCGTCCTCCACTTCCACCAGGAAGGGGGAAGCGTTACTGGTGTGAGGTCCTTTCCTCACGCCTGGCTCCCGCTGGCGCGGGCTGTGGGCTGAGTGAGACGTACTGGATGGCAGCGGTTCTTGGACTGGGGGCGACCGCCTCTAACAGAGTGGCCCGTAGGAAAGCTTGATCTATCTTGAAAGGGAGAGAGAAACCGAATGCTTTTCGAGAGTGCATGATTTTTGGCGGGCGTGCAGGAAGGCTGCTTGTCTTTGAAAAGAAAGCTGCGCGGGTCCGATGGTCCTGGGGGTGTGCAGCAGCCTTCTCTGAGTTGGGGGCAGGACTGCTGCGCGCACCGGCTTGGCGCTCGGGTCCCCTTCTCGGGCAGCGCTGGGTGCGCCTCCTCTCCCGGGCACATCGGGGTCGCGGGCGTGGAGGCCCTGGAGGTGGCCTGGAGAGTCCTGGCGCGGTGCACGGTAAGCTAGAGGATTCCGCCAGTGGGAGTCACTGAGCTAAAGCGCATCTGGCCCGCGGGCTAGCGCGAGGTGCCGAGCCCGGGTATTTTTAGCAGTGCTGTGGTTTGAATTCTGTCCTCTCTCCTCTCTGGCTGACTTTTGTCATTTCCGAGATGTTAAACATTGACCACGCTTAGGCATCACGGAAAGGAACTTTTATTCACTTTTTTTTGCCTCCCCATTCTTCGTGGCCTGGGGTGCGCTCCGGGCAAGCATGCGGGAGTGGCGAGCTAAGAGACTTGCTTGGGTTGCCCAGGATGAGAGGAAAGGAGGGCGCTCCCACGGTGCGGGCGAGCTGGCTGTGGCACCGGAGGCCGCCGCTCCGTGTCATAATGGGCGCAAGCCAGGGAGTGAAGCAGGGGTCCCGGTATGGATTAGGGGGATAGGGAGGCTGCCGAGACCCGTAAAAAGGCCGTGAGAGACTAGGAGAGGCTCCCGGGACGGAGAGGCGCCTGCAGCCTGGAGCGTGGGCGGCCGGTGGCTCTGGCCGGCCCCCAGCGCTATGCCCCCGACCGCGTTTCGCCGCCTCGCACCCTGTGGGGCTCCGCCTAGGGTTTGGGCGAACCTGCTGCAGCCGCGGCGGAGGGAGGGGCGCGGGGACCGCGCTAACGTTGAAGCCTTTTCTCCACCTCTCTCCTGCCCGCGCTCCTCCCCGCCCCCAGACTCCGGCGCGTTCGTCTTCCAAGTTGGATCCCACTTTCATGTACAAGTGTCAGACAAACCCGCGCGAAGCTCCGCGCTCGCCCCGGGCCGGGCCAGACGCGGCGGGGCGCGCGGGGGGAGGGGCGCCGTCTCGGCAGCCGGGGCGGCGTGATGTTCCCACCCGGGGCCTGGGCTCCTATTTGTGGGGCCTTGGTCTTTAAAAGGTACACATAAACAAACAAGAAAAACCAAACCACTCCTGGCCACTTGCATTCCACCGCTTTTCTCCTCCTCGCCTCGGACATCCTCATTTTCTGGCCCTGACGCTTCCCTTTTCCGAGGCGAGTCGGGTGGTAGGAGCGGAGGGGGCGGAGGAGCTGGCCGGCCAGTTCCTCACGGTGGATTTGCGCTCCGGGCTTTGTTGCTAGGATTAGATTCCCTGATTTCGCGGGGCGGAGATGAAATAAAAGCAGAGAGACAGAGGACTGGCCAGGAACTGTGCAGACGACTTTGCCCGGATCTAGGAGGCCCGTTCAGGGGGCGGAGAGGGAAGCCCGCCATCTAGGAACTGAGCTCGGAGGCGCTCACGGCTCGGGCTGACCACAGAGCCCGGGTTTCTTCTCCCCCGGCTGACACCGAACTTCTCTCTTCACGTTTCTCCCACGCTGGGTTGATGTTCACGTGTGACGTGGAGATTTGGATCTGGGAAGGAAAGGCGGAGTTGCAGGAGAGATGAGGGAGCAGTGATGGCGAGGTTGAGATTCTGCAGAAGACTAGAGATTGCACGGAGCCAGCTGCTTTTGCTTTCTTTTTTTTTTTTTCCTCCTTCTTTTAGTGCTTACTCCTAAATTGGAGCAGTTGAACCATGAGGATAAAAAGCAGCCAGGAAAACCAGGGCGCCAAGAAACAAAGACAGAAAAATGCATAATAACTTCAGCTCTTTGATGTGCTTTTTATCTCCAGGCTCAGAGTGGGGGAAGGGTTTTTAAAAGTCATTTCACAGGGAGAAAAGTTGTCTCTTAGAATTAAACCGAAGGCTGATATTCAATCATGAATCCTCCGTTGCCTTTTTGGAACTTGGACAATGAGTGACGTGATGTGGGGCCCGGTTTCTATGCACGGTGCCCGGGGATGAGAAAGTTCCCAGGACTGTCCAGTTAGAATGTCTTCATATCTGAGCTGCACAGACGGCCCCACACGAAAGGCAGCTGGCTCAGAGACCAGCAAGCGGTCAGCTGCTGGGCTGGCTCCATCTCTTGTCACTGCAGGATTTCCACAGCCAGTGTTTTGTAACTGGCTATCACATTTTTCTATTTTTTTCTTTCTTTCAAATTTTATTTATTCCGGTTCCTGAAAGAGTCATGTGGGGGATTTTTTAATAGTCAGGACCCAGTCTGTCAGTTAACTAGCAATTACAGTTGTGCTGAGCTACTCAGAAATGAAATGAGGAGCAATAGCCAGCGGATGCCCACTGACCTGCAAGCTCTGTGGTTATTTTGCCAGCCCGCAGCAGCGTTGGGTGAAGCAGCAAGCCCTCCAGGCTGCTCACATGGCAACATTTTGATGTGTCAGGTTATGTAATCATCCATGCTTTCTTCATAGGGTGCGGAATGACCTGCACTAATCTGGCTGATGAATTATGCCAAATTGAAAGAAGCAGGCAATTACCTGTGAGGAGAGAGTATTTAGTCATTACCAGCTGGTCTGAGGAGTGTCCGCATAGCTGGTGTGCTGTTATGCTATATTGATAGCTTGCAAAGCAAAAAGGACCACGTGGCTCCATTTCACCAATTGTGGAGTTGGTTGTTCCTTAATTGGTGGGTGGGTGGGCTTTTTCCTCTGGGGCAAGAGAGCAAAAGATAATATCTGGGATAATGGGTTTGTTCCATTATGGGTCATATCCAGGTTTTTTCTTGTGCAGGAACCTTCAGTAGGGATCATCTGATGGGATCAGGTGGGCTAGTCCATCCAAATTGATTTCCTTTGATTACTGGGGAAGGCTATTGATGAACCATCATCTTTACTGATAGTAGCAAATATCAAAGTTGGAATGAAGATTTACGAGAAAGGGATCTGACGGACTTAGAGCGGAGGGTTGGTGTCTTTGCCTCATTTATTCCTGCAGGCAAGATAGTGTCTGGTTTCCACGTAATCTTAAAAATATTAAAGGAAGAAACACAACCCCTCTGGAGTTAGCTTTGCTGCTTGGCAAAATTTTCTGCCACACTTTTTTTGATATCTGATGATTAATGACTATGCCATTAGCAGGCACATCCTACCCGAGATGAGGGTGGGGTCCGTGTTTCATAGGCGACCTCGTGAGGATCTCCAGGGGTGACAACTGTCATCAGGAAAAACTCTGAAACCAAGTACCTTTTCTTTGTTTTGGTCATTTTAATTCTATAGGCTTCTCAATTCTGTCAATTGCAGAGGACCTGCTTCTTTCATAAGGTCTTTTTTCTTTGTTTTTTACATTGCCTCCCTTACTCCAAATTTTTTTCCCCAAGAATATTTAGGAAAGCTAGCTTCTCCTTTAAAAAGAAATTCAGCTTAATGCCACAGATTTAATTTATTGAGAACATATTTGACACTTGTCTACTAGCTTCAAGCAAGTTTCTGGTCGACCACAGTAGGTTATCAGTTATATGTAACAGTGACAAATGACCCATTCTAGCAGTCAGCCTTGGAATGGCATTCCCAGGTTAGTTTTAATGTTTTAGACTATTTTAGAATGGGACTTTTATTGTTGTTATTAAGTGGAAAGGATAAAAACTTGAGAATGGATTTACTATCATGACAGTGGTCTTCACTGCATAGCAATATATAAAGTGATCCTCCAGAGGAGGTGTGGGGACGATGGCAGGACTGTCCTTCCTTGGACTGTGCATTATGAAGTTCGCTTGCCAGGGCAGAAATGTCATATAGGGAGCCTGAAAGGGGTCGGGGAGCAGACTTTATTATTTCACCTTTCTGAGCTTTCAGGGTTCTAGGACTGTGAATCATAGATTCTTACCTAATAAAGGAAATGTGTTGAATTCTTTAATTTATCCTTTTTAAATTTTCTGTAAAATCACATGGATTTATATTTTTGTATTTTCTTTCTTTTAAAATGCCTCTTTTTCTATTTTATTTTTCTTCATTTTTACCTTTTAAAAAATACATTTCTTTTAAATTTCTTTTCAGTGATATTTACTGAATCTACCTCTTTCATAAGGTAGTAGGCAAGATTCAAAGAACAGGAAATTATGCCCATTGCTTCTGTGTGCTTGCTGTTTTGTTGGGAAAATGAGACATTCCCATATGTGCACATTCCGGAGTCAACTCATGACAGTATTTATTAACTGACAAAAGAATGTTAATGAGCAAGGGCCTGGAGGAAGGGAGAGATGAACATAAGCTGGAGTAAACTTTCTGGAGGAGGGTAAAGTGAATATAATCCAATTTAATAATTCTTAGTGAAGCCCTAATGTATGCAAAATTAATTAAATCCTTCGTTTCCTTAGGAGAAGGGCAAAGCTCCTTTGTGGATGCATATATCCATGGGACAGGCCAAACAGGTTGTTAGAATGTTAGTCACAATTTTGAGAAGACTCCAGAATTTATACAAGTCCTTTCTCCACTACCCTTTTGTGGTTCCTCACTCCCCAAGTTCAAAGAAGACTTTGAGACTTTTTGGATGTGTGTGGGAGCCTGCACATGGAACACGAGGTGTATTATTCAGTTTTCTTATGTTTGAGGCTTAGTTATGAATCTCAGGATTGACTGGCTTTGGCATAGAAATCTCTGAATTTGTGAGGTGTTTTGTTGTTTAGTTATTAAGCACTTAGGTCTGTTGCTTTTTTTTTGAAACAGAGTCTCATTTTCTTGCCCCCTGTAGAGTGCAGTAGCATCATAGCTCACAGCAACCTCCAACTCTTGAGCTCAAGTGATCCTCTTGCCTCACTTTTTCTATTTGAGTAGAGACAGGGTCTCGTTTTTGCTGGTCTCGAACTCCTGAGCTCAAGCTATCCACCTGCCTTGGCCTCTGGGAGTGCTAGCATTACAGGTGTGACCACCGCCTGGCCTGTTGCTTGGTTTTTAACGTTTAAAAAAAGTTAAGGTGGTGTCTGTGGCTCAGTGAGTAGGGCGCTGGCCCCATATACCGAGGGTGGCGGGTTCAAACCCAGCCCCGGCTGAACTGCAACCAAAAAACAGCTGGGCATTGTGGCGGGCGCCTGTAGTCCCAGCTGCTTGGGAGGCTGAGGCAGGAGAATCGTGGAAGCCACTGTGAGTCAGGTTGCAGTGAGTTCTGTGACATCATGGCACTCTACCGAAGGCTAAAGTGAGACTGTCTCTACAAAAAAAAAAAATAAATAAAAATATAAAAAAAAAATAAAATAAAGTCAAGCAAGTGGTAGACAAAGTAACACTTAGCGTCTTAGCTTCTAGACTCTAAGTGAAAAGGGTAAAATTTTTACTTGGAAAGTTCACTGTGACTTGTTAGTGCTTGTACTTTGTAGAACAGTTGCAAATGATATTTCAGTTATTATTTCTTTTCTTTTTTGAGATGTCAGAGATAAGCTGAGCTGTCGAATAAAGCACAGATATGAAAGGTTAACTGGAAGTTTGTTTAATTGTAATTTCAGGACTTCAACTAAATTCAATTCCAAAGAATCTGATAAAAATTATAACCTTGTTGGTACTGTCGAAGATTAAAAAGAGAGCACCCTGGTGCAGCTGTTGATGTTTCACATTTCAAAATAAACTCCGAATTATTAATTATAATTATTAATTATTCAAAATAAACTCCAAATTATTAATATTAACTTAATATCATTAAACATTATTTAATACTTTTATGTATCTGACAGTATGCCAGATGGCAAATTAAATTTAGTGACAAATGAGCTTAATGACAAAAAAGTCAAAAGTTTTTTTTCTGTCCCATAAACTTGTGTGTGTATGTATGTGTTTTCTTGAAAAGCAGAATGAGGTTATATCTTGGCAAGAGAAGTGGCTTGGTCCTTTTTGAAACCTAGAGCGTTTATTACATGTGACATTTTGTTGTTTGTTTTTACTCTGTGTGATTAATACTGTGGACATCTGAAATCTTTTTTGACTGTGGTATGGTATTCTCTATTTGGCTCTAGGTGGTGACTGAATAATGACAGTTACTTCTGTGATTGGTTGTGTAGTATATTGTGGGATTCAGATGGCAGAGTCCCATGCCAGGCTAGATGCTGTAGCTATAGTTTCATTGGAGAAACTGTAGGATTTGTAGGAGAACCTCACTGCAAAGAAATGTATACAGGGAAGTAAGCCAAACGCAGACGACTTTAACATCACCAGTATTATGGATAGAGGGGTGTGAATCATTCCCATACTTGAAAAAAAAAATTTCCTAATAACAATTTCAATCTGATAAATCAGAATTCAGAAGTGTGTGGTAATCGCCCTTGAAATTGGGTACCTATCTGATAGGACTGTAAAGGCATTTCAGAATGTCAATTAAATGGAAAAATATGCCTGGAATTGCATATAATTAAGAAATGTTGAAGTCCGGTGTCTATGTATTCAGACGCTGTAGAAGATGGTTTAATTAGTGATCAAGGATTTGGATTTATTGACAGAAGGTCTCTTTTCTCATGGCATGCTTCACTCATTAAAAGCTTATAGTATCCTGGATCTTTTTAGCTGTTGGAATTTGACCGTTTGCCATTTGATGCTTCTTGACGTCAGTGATGTGTGCCTTTTGTTTGTTTTTTTGTTTTTTTGACATTGCAACTGATTAGGATGATATTGCTTCTTGTACTGATGCTTATTCCCTTGCGGTGAGCATGGTCTATCTCGTCAGCCTTAGGAAGCATCACCCAAGGACGAGGCAAAGCCTAGTACCTCTGAAAAATAAGGATTGGGAATAGAACTATCATTGTGGAATTTTTGTGCTAGCGCCTTAGAAGTCATTTGTGAGAATAATTTCATCGTTGTAACCATTGGTTTTATATTATAGTTACACGACGGCCAAATTTACATTTAAATTCATCTTTTTTTTTTGCATCCTTTTCAGATTTGTGGTTGATGGTCTAGTTGTACAAATTCCTTTTATTTCCACTTGTTGGCATGTAAAGGTTTCCAATCATATGGGGAGACTGGAAAATTCTTTTTAAAAAAATACTTTTGTTGTGGCATATGTTTCTTTTTGTGCTGTGTTTGATAATTATAAAAGCCAAAAAGTACTTCAATTGGTAAGGAGATAACAAAGGAAGGTTGACAAGTGAGGGAAAGAGAAGCATGGTTCACTGAATCCTGGAAGATTTGTCTCTACCTGTTTATAATTTAAATTTTGGCTGCCTTCTGCATGGGCATTAATGCGAAACAGCTAGTTTTATAAGATTTTGTAATTCCTCATCTTCATAGGTATATTGTCTAACTAGGAGCTGTGTAAAGTAATCTAGCATTCCATCTTTCCTGTAGACATAGCAGATCATTCACAGTCTGGTTGGACTAAGTACATAGGACATTGTTAGTCTTTCCGACGGCATGTCCTGGGTTCTTTAAGTTCATGTCTTTTTTTGGCAAAAGTGTAGTGAGAGTGCTCTTATTACCTTTGACTGATTTTTGCATGGAGCATTTTAAAAAAATGGTGCCTGACCCTTCAAAAGTTAGCTTTCTGGGACGAATGGTGTTTACCTAAACAAACATAAAAAAAGACACGATGAGTTCATGACCCTCGGTCAGTACAGTGGTGAATTGAAGTGACATCATCTGCTTGGAAGGCCCTGGATTAACTAACGGTGGTACAGTAATGCTTTGGGTTTGTATTCAGCCAACAACTCTTACAATGAGGAAATTAGGCAATCCAGGCAATTGAATAATTAAATGAGACATGTAAGACAAAACATATTATATGGCCAGATCAATTTCCTAGATCTCCTTGAATTATCTAGTAATTAGATAATCTTTTTTTTTTTTTTACTTTGGAAGTGTAGATTTTGTATGCGTAATTACTTGCGTTAATCACTTTATTCCCAGGTTATATTCAGCAGTGCACACATTCTATTCAATTTATACTTTGTGTATTTTTGTTACATAGATAGGATTAATAACATGCCTCTTCTTCAAAGAGAAAGAGGGAGAGGCAGGTATTTTATGAGATTTGCCACTTTCATACATCTCATCAATGATTATTATAATAATCCAAGTGAATAAACCTAGATTGCTCTTACACAATAGCTATGCTTTAAAACGTTGAGTGTAAATCACACTGTTCAAAGCAAATCACATTTTAAATGCATTCCATTAGGGAAAGTTCACTGTTCATTTGAGCAGAACCTGTGGCTGATGATCTTATAAAGAACATGTTGTTTATCCTTATTTTATTTTTTAAAATTTAAATTTTTGTGTATCAGTGTTGTTGTTGGTTTTTGTTGTTGTTTGTTTAGACTAGATCTGACTCTGTAACCCAGGCTGACTCCAGTGCAGTGGCACAAGCATAGCTCACTGCAATTGCAAACTCCTGGGCTAAAACACTTTCCCACCCCGGCCTCCCAAGTAGCTGGGACTGTAAGTGTACACCATCAGACATGACTAATCAAAATGCATTTTGTTTGCAGAGATGGGTATCATCCTGTTTGTCCAGCTGGTCTGGAACTCCTGTCCTGAAGCCACACTCCTGCCTGGGCAACACCAAGAGCTGACAGCCTAGCAATACCACTGTGCCTGGTCTCCATGTGTATCAAAGTTTTAAAACAGAGGCCAGAGAGGATACACATTGGAAATATATGTATCTTTCAAATATATGATAAAGCGAGAGTCAGAGTTCAACCTTCTCCCTGGGTCATGCTTTGAGGAAAAGCCTCAGAGAGGAAGCTGGAAGGGGAAGAAGGGTTTGGAGTTAGAGAAGATAGAAACGTCCACCTCGTTGATGGAAATAATGAAGACAATGTTAAAGTTTAAGAATGTCTGGATGGTCAAAGCATGCCAGGTCAGCCTAGACTCCCCCTTCTGACAGGTCAGCTCTTTGATGAAGATTCTCCCTAGGATCATTTCCACATGCAGTCTTCAGAGTATCTGGAGAAGAATCCCTCCTCTCACAGAGTTCTCAACCTTCTGCAGGCTTTGCGGTACTTGGCGCTTATTGGTTACCCCACCACCACCACCACCACCACCACCGCAACTCCTGACGTCACTGATTAGAATCTTAGGCTGTCCTAAGATCTGGGTTAAACCCAATCTCCACTCCTGATTTTTTTGTATCTCTGTACTGAGATCCCCCTACACTTGGTAATGTTATTGCAGCACTGTTACCAAGTGCCTCGTGATGAAATGGCCTAAGTTAGTATCTGTCTCGCACAGGCCGTCATTCCTGGGGCTCAGTGGTATATAATCTTTGGCTGCCCACTCTTATTAGTGCTAGATCTTGCCAGTGTTTAATATTTAAAATTAAATGACCATATTTGTGTATGTTCAACTTGGATGGTGATTAAATTTTTATTGATTTATTTTTTTTGAGACAGAGTCTCACTATGTTGCCTGGGGTAGAGTGCCATTGCGTCACAGCTCACAGCAACCTCAAACTCTTGGGCCTAAGTGATTCTCTTGCCTCAGCCTCTCAAGTAGCTGGGACTACAGGTGCCCGCCATAATACCCGGCTGTGTTTTTTTTTGTTGTAGTTGTCATTGTTATTTAGGAGGCCCTGGCTGTGTTTGAACCCGCCAGCCTCAGTGTATGTGTCCAGTGCCCTAACCACTGAGCTGTAAGCGCTAGCCTGTGATTATTAATTTATATATATATATATATATTTAAATTTACCCCCCCTTTCTCCACCCATCCTTTCCCTTTTCTTTCCCTCCCACTTCTCATTCCCCTTCATCTTGGGCTGTAGTTGGGTTATACCTTTCATGTGAAAGTGTGGGTGCTTATAAATTGGTTTCATTGTAGGGCTGAGTACATTGGATACTTTTTCTTCCATTCTTGAGATACTATACTAAGAAGAATATGTTCCAGCTCCATCCATGTAAACATGAAAGAGGTAAAGACTCCATCTTTTTTAGGGCCGCATAATATTCCATGGTGTACATGTACCACAATTAATTGATCCATTCATGGGTCGATGGGCACTTGGGCTTCTTCCATACTTAGCAATTATGAATTGGGCTGCAATAAATATTCTGGTACAAATTTCTTTGTTATAAAGTGATTTTTGGTCTTCTGGATATATACCTAATACAGGAATTGAAAGATTGAATGGCAGGTCTATTTTTCAATCCCTAAGTGATCTCCAAACATCTTTCCAAAAGGAACGTATTAGTTTTCATTCCCACCAGCAGTGTAGAAGTGTTCCCTTTTCTCCACATGCACGCCAACATCTATGGTTTTGGGATTTTGTGATGTGGGCTACTCTTACTGGAGTTAGATGATATCTCAAAGTAGTTTTGATTTGCATTTCTCTGATGATTAAGGATGATGAGGATTTTTTCATATGTCTGTAGGCCGTGCACCTGTCTTCTTCAGAGAAGTTTCTCTTCAAATCCTTTGCCCTCATTGAGATGGGATCACTTGTTCTTTTCTTGCTTATACGTTTGAGTTCTCTGTGGATTCTGATTTTTAAACCTTTGTTAGAGACATAACCTGCAAATATCTTCTCCCATTCTGAGGTCTGTCTGCTTGCTTTACTTACTGTGTTCTTGGCTGTGCAGAAGGTTTTTAGTCTGATCAGGTCCCAGAAGTGTATTTTTGGTGTTGCTTCAATTGCTGGGGGCGGGGGGCTCCCTCCTCATAAAATATTCTCCCAGGCCCATTTCCTTAAGAGTTTTCCCTGCACTCTCTTCTAGTATTTTTATAGTTTCATGTCTTAAGTTTGAATCTTTAATCCAGTGAGAGTCTTATCTTAGTTATGGTGAAAGGTGTGGGTCCAGTTTCAGTCTTTACAGGTCGCCAGCCTATTAATTTTTAACAATTGAGCATCTATGACTAAATGTTAAAAAAATCTCCCTTTGAAGAATTAGTATTGCATTATAACCCTGGTACTAGTAGGCTGTAGTATTTTTGAGGTCCACATATTTTAATTGAAAGAAGGGTCCTCCAGGCACATAGACTCAGGTTCTTTTTTTTTTTTTTTTGGAGACAGACTCTTGCTTTGTTGCCCTGGGTGGAGTGCCGCGGCGTCACAGCTCACAGCATCCTCAAACTCTTGGGCTTACGCCATTCTCTTGCTTCAGTCTCCCACGTAGCTGGGACTACAGGTGCCTGCCACAAGGCCCAGCTATTTTTTGGTTGCAGTTGTCATTGCTGTTTAGCTGGTCCAGCCAGATTTGAACCTGCCAGCCTTGGTGTATGTGGCTGATGCTGTAACCACTGTGCTACGGGTGCCGAGCCTATACTCAGGTTCTTTTTTTTGTAGAACCAGAGGCTCACTTTATGGCCCTGGTAGAGTGCCGTGGCCTCACACAGCTCACAGCAACCTCCAACTCCTGGGCTTAAGCGATTCTCTTGCCTCAGCCTCCTGAGTAGCTAGCACTACAGGCGCCCGCCACAACGCCCAGCTATTTTTTGGTTGCAGTTCAGCCGGGGCAGGGTTTGAACCTGCCACCCTCGGTATATGGGGCTGGCGCCTTACCGACTGAGCCACAGGCGCCGCCTATACTCAGGTTCTTGATGGTCTGATTTGTCAAAGCTCTGGCCCTTTCCTAGAAGTTCTCAGTGAGTCTCACGAAGACACCAAGAAGATATACGGAGTAGATATGTATGTCTGGTCGCCTGTCAGCCCCACCACTTTATTTTCAAGGAACATTTGATAGAGGAATTTTGTACCTCGTGGTGTGGTACTTTCTCACGGAGTTTGATGTTCCTAGATAAAGGTGAAATCCTAGATGTAGGAGATATCTCAGTGCTGAGTTCTATCTCAAAAAAGCGTAGAGTACATAAGAAAGGGGTTATTGTGAGCATCCCGGGAGCCTTTCTCATTTATATTTAAAAATTAAATGATTTACAAACACCTGTGCTCTAACTATTACAACACTAAGTCAAAGTCAGTGTACTCACAAGAGATTGAGGCATTCCTGGGTACACTGAAACATGGGGGTTTCCAGGGGTGCTGCTTACTGGTTCTGAATATTCTGGGCAAGAGAATCTTGCTTTAAGGCTCAGATAGACAGTGTCTGGTACAGTGAAGTTTGTCTGTGTATAAATCAATGTTCAACATTACCTGGCAGTTACTGATAGAGTAGATTAAAATGCAGGTCTTTAAAAACTTCAAGTCACTTTTATTTTCCAGTTACACTGTTCTGTATGTATTATTTGAGGGGCAGGCTCATAAAATGAACATGTGAATAAGTGTGTGTCTTGGGAATGTTATTACAAAAAATGTCCAATAACTGTTTTTCTTGAATGAATGGAAATTGGAAAAGGCTACGTCTGTTTAGACATTTTGTTATTCTGTTGGGCTTAACAAACAAAATCTCATTAATAGCAAATCCATGGGAGCATGAGAAATGTGTAATGCTCTTAATTTCTTATTAAGTGATTTGTGTTTACTGAAAATTGGCTTGAAGGTAACATGGCACGTAATTCCTAATATTGGACTTAGGTGAGTTTAGACCACCAAGTCTCTCCCGTCATGAGAATGTGCCTACCGTTCAATGTGGGCTGGAATCATGGATGGGGAGAGGGATATCTTATTTCCAGAAGGATTTGCTGAAATGAGAAGATGATGACTTAGACTTTGGAGATCCTTTTTTCATGCTCCTGTGCCTTTTAGGTTTATGTGATTCTTGCAAGCCTTTATTTCTCCAGGCACGCTTTGTAGCTTTGTGCGTGTTAGTGAGCAGATGAGAGGGAGGAAGGGCACAGAGGGGCTGGGGGAGGCAAATGTAAATCCCGTTTTTTCCTTATTAACTCATGAGGCCTGCTGGGTAGCAGCAGGCATTACCAGACATTTAATTGTGTGCTAGGTAAGACTGGCACAGCTCCAGCATCACGGTGCAGCAAGAATTACACTCATCAGCTGGGATATACTGCATATATTGATTAGAGTTGGGTTTTGTTATGCAAAAAGAAAAATCCTTATACATAGTGGGAAAGTAACCGAGAGTAATTAAAAAGGCAGAGAGTTAATTTAGAGTTCTTCAGATAAAAGGGCATTTTGATCCTTTGCTTCCAGGCAGATTTCCGGGCAGGCTGGAGTGGTCTGAGTGCTGAGTCCGCGTGGTAAGAGGTCCATGGTACCAACTCAACTGGAAGAAGAGAACTGGTTGGGCCGTGGAGGGATGAGCTGGCAACCGATTCCCCCCACTTTCTCCTTGGTGACTCTCTTCTCTTTCGGTTGGCTCTCGGAGCTTTTCTTGGCCTGTCTAATAACTTTTGGTTATTATTCATATTCCTGATAAGAACCGAGTGGGGCCCCCCACATTGTAGAGAATTTAAACCACAGTGGAGTCACCTAGAACTCTGGCATGTTTTCACGTTGCATCCCTCTTTTCTCCAGCTGAGAAAGCTTTGGAGTCATTGTTGTCACAGAAGACGTCTTCTGTGAACGGGGTATTTGCACACCCACCCTTTCCTTCCTCCTGAGCCCTTCCACTCATAGGTAGTGCTTGCCACAAAATCGTTGTTCAATGCACATTTATCCAATGGATGAATGAATGGGATATGTTATAGGTTTGGGGTGCTGGAATAATCGAGCATTTTCACAAGAAGGTACAGGTGGTGTTCGGTAGACTTTCAAGTATCATTAATCTCTGAGATCCTAAAGGAAACATGGGGCTGGGGAACAAGAAAGTAACTACAATTTATTGACCATCTTCTGCACTGGGCTCTTTGCATACGTCCTTTGTGTTGGCTTCACCATGGTAAAGATATGGCTAGAAACCTAGGGCTGTGACAGGGTCATGATTGAGCCTAAAGCTTTTTTTCTTTCTTTTTTTTTTTTCAGTTTTGGCTGGGGCCAGGCTTGAACCCGCCACCCCTGGTATATGGGGCCGGCTCCCTACTCCTTGAGCCACAGGCCCCGCCCAAACCCAAAGCTCTTTTTAACAACCAGGACTTTGCAAAAGTAGCCAACCCCAATACTGGCAAAGGAGGATGACTTCATACTCCCAGAATTTGGGGGTAGAGGTCAAAGATAGGCCATGAATATTTCTTTTGAGGGCTGAGTGTTTTTCTTCAACATGTGTGAATTTTATAGTCTGTTCTATAATGTGTTTATTTAAACATGAAGTGATATTTTAACTTTCAGTTATCAAGGTACTTAACATTTTCTTCTCAGACTCTTTAAGAAAAATTGACCCCCCTGAAAGTTGCACCAAGTATGTAGTCTCAAGGATACTTTGGGAATTTTCACACTGGGAATCAGAGTGGACAGTCTGGTTGGAGAGAGAATGGGAGTATCTTGAAATTTTTCTTTTTTTTTTCTTTGAGACACAGCCTCAAACTGTCGCCCTGGGTAGAGTGCAGTGGCATCACAGCTCACAGCAACCTCCAACTCCTGGGCTCAAGTGATTCTTCTGCCTCCACCTCCTAAGTAGCTGGGACTACAGGGCGCCTGCGACAACACCCGGCTATTTTTTGGTTGCAGTCGTCATGTTGTTTGGCGGGCCCGGGCTGGATTTGAACCCACCAGTTCAGGTGTATGTGGCTGGTGCCTTAGCGACTTGAGCCATAGGCGTTGAGCCAGGTATCTTGAAATTTTGTTTCCATAGTAAGCATAGGTATTTTTTGTTGTTTTGTTTTTTCAAACTTAGATTGCTTGCTTGCTTTTGTAGGGTGGCCTGGAGTGTTAGAGACGGGGAAGGGGCTGGAACTCTTTCTGATTTTATTTTCATTTATCCAGGGGCTTTAAGAACCCTTGTTGTAATTGCTGTTAATCCACGTTTGAGAAGCCCACACTAGAACCAACCTGAATTATTTGTATATGAGGTCAGACAATGAAGTTCAGGCATTTGCCCTTGAAAACATGCTACATACCTTGTTGCTGAATGTCCCTCACTGAGTATCAGTACACCTCTGAAGTACTCCCCTTGGCCATCTGGTGACTGCAGTGATTTTCAGCAACGAAGTATATAATACTCTTCCTAGGGTGAGTTAGAGAACTTAATTGTCCAACCTTGTAATACCCTGTTTCCCTGAAAATAAGACAGTGTCTTATGTTAAGGTGTGCTCCCAAAAATGCGCCAGGTCTTATTTTCAGGGGACGTCTTATCTTTCCTGTAAGTAGGTCTTATTTTCAGAGTAGTCTCATTTTCGGGGAAACAGGGTAGTAACAGTGATAAGAGCCAATACTGTGCATATGGTAATTACAAAGCACTGTTTTTATCATCCTAGTTTTCCCATTAGGATCTTAAAGTTTATGGGGGAAAACTTGAGTAAAGGAAATGTGGATAAAGAATACTGAAAAACAGAATAGTTCCAAACTGCTTACTGGGCAGCTGGCATTGAACTGATAGGAGACTATTAAAAAGAAATTCTTGATAACAATAATAGTAACTTGCATTTATTTACCATTTTGCCATTTACTGTTTTTTTCCATTCATTTTTGCATTTGTTGATAACATCGGACATAGATGACAGCTTTACTTGTATTATCTCATTTGTCCTCCATTAACTCTGTGGGACAGGTACTATTGTTATTAAAGATAAAGACGTTGAGCAACAGAGCTGATAGTCACTTGTCCAAGGTAGCATTGTTTGGGAGATGTCAGAGCCAGGATTCTTTCTTTTTATTGAGACAGAGTCTCACTATGTCCCCTGTTTAGAGTGCTGTGGCATCACAGCTCACAGCAACCTCAAACTGTTGGACTTTAGAGATTTTTCTTGCCTCAGCCTCCGGAGTAGCTGGGACTACAGGCACCTGCCACAACGCCTGGCTATTTTTTGGTTGTAGTTGTCATTGTTGTTTGGCAGGCCGGGGCTGGGTTCGAACTCGCCAGCTCTGATGTATATGGCTGGTACCCTAGCCGTTGAGCTACAGGCACTGAGCCCAGAGTCAGGATTCTAACCTGGGTTTATCTAAATCCACAACCTATGCTCTTTACCACTCTGTCTAAAAGACTACTCTGGGCCAACAACTGTTTCTTTTTTAATGGGGTTCTGGGTTTCTGGCCTGTACTGAGCCTTACTCATAGTTATAGTGATTCTGGGGACTCATCCAGCTTTTCAGATTTTATAGTACCCCTTAAATCACCTGCCAAATTTCATTTGATTTTCTAAAACTTGAATGTGCACTCAGGTCCGCAGGAAGCAAATGAAGTGCCTTCAGAGAGGTGGCGATGCCCATGGACCCCTCTTGGAAATAACTTTTCCCTTCCAGGCTGGATGACACCACTAAGGAAGTGGAGAAGTTAACCAGTGCCCAACACATGAGTTTTTGCACCAGAGTAATTGAC
Source organism: Nycticebus coucang (assembly GCF_027406575.1). Lineage (NCBI taxonomy): Eukaryota > Metazoa > Chordata > Mammalia > Primates > Lorisidae > Nycticebus > Nycticebus coucang. The sequence goes on along the minus strand of NC_069793.1, from coordinate 97,188,536 downwards.
CACTTGCTGGACCTAACTTTGGAATTGTTGTGGGTCCATGTCATGTTACTCCTGGGAATAGCCTATTAGATTCTGGATGACCCTCACTTAGTTCTCCATGGCTGTGCTTGCAGAGAACAGGTCATATTAGGAAGTTGGAAATTTGCTGCTTTCTGATTTTTGGCTTCTCAGCTAAATGTAAATAAAAAGATGGAAGATAAAATGTCAAAACTGCGTTAGTTTGATTAGGGGTCTTATTTGCATAAAAGAGTCTTTGAATCCTAATTACCCCCTGGCTTTGGACCTTGCTTTTCTTGTCTCGCCTGTTACTTGGTCCGGGTCATTCCTCTTTCATGAAGATGACTTACTGAAATATTAATTTCATTGCCTGAAGTAGTCGATTCATAATGTCTAGTGAGGAAGTGAGGTTCTCCCAAACTCACTAAGGTAAGAGTTATTTTTTATACGTTTGGAAAAGGTGGTTCAGGAATTAGAGTAATAGGCAGCCAACAATTCAGTTTCATTTTGCCTGCCTCTAAGGCAGCAGTGAGTAGGTGTCTTTCTGTTCTTTGGTAATTACTGCAACGAAACAGCCATGACTGGGTAAGTTGCACGTTCAAGGTATCGTGGAGGAAGTTTCTAGGTTTTTAGAAATTGTTTTTATTTAATTGCACTGTGACCAGGTTTGAATTTGATGCGTAAAACTGCAGGAATAACGTGTGAATTTGAAGCTTAGAAACATTTTCTTCTTTTTAAAAAAAAATATAGATAGAGCTTAGTATTCAAGATTTTGTTGAATGGCTTTTCAGTTTGTAACTGCTCTTGACACAAAAGCTTGACTTGCATTGCTGTTTTTCCTTGTTATTTCACAGCCTGGGCTGTGTGTGTAATTTAATCCAGCGTATTAGAAAGAAGTTGCTTTCTTTCTTTTTTTTTTTATGGAGAGAGTTACTTTCTTCAGTGGCAGAGGTAAAAGCCCCCATTCTCCCTTAGTAGTAACTAAATAGTAATGCTCCTAAGCACAATTCCCCAAAACAAAATAGGGCAAAAAGATCCTCTCAACCCCAAACTGTAATCGCAGGTTTGTGCATCAGTGTAGATAACAGCCTCAAGTTGTTAACACCTACATTTGGAGAGAGTTAGGTTCATTTTATTGACATACTGTCCTGTCTGTTGTGAGCAGACTTGCATTATTCTTGGCTCAAACAACCTCTATCAGTTGACAAAAGCCAGCAACTCACTTACCTGGTCTCCCTTTTGGACAGATCCTTGACAGTTATGATTTTATAGTTCTTTTCGGCTGGTGTTGCTCAGAGTGAGTTAGTAGCTCTTTAGCAGAGCCGTTTTCCAGGTTATTTTATAATCCATGTTACACCCTCCTCCCCGTCGCTGGAACTGCTGGAATCATTTCTGTTTTTACTTTATAAAGCAGTTTGCTTAATGTCACAACAAAATAAAGCCTGGATTAGAAACAGCATTGCGGTTTCAGACTTAATGCCTTTGTGACATCTCATTGCTATGCAAATGCGATTCAAGAAGGTCACCCCTTTAGCAGTTGCTCTAGCCCGGGTTTCTATTTGATATTCCTTGGCCAAACTTACTAAGCATTCGTTACTGAGCCAGCCTGGGTGTTTAACTCTTTGTTGGCTTTGACGCTGCTGCTGAGCTCAACAGCTCCCACTTGAGTGGATGTTTTCATTTTAGTCACCTGCTTGAAAACCATCATCTGCTTCCCAACGTCTTGTGTACTTCAGGAGACAGAGTACTCATTTTTGCAAGATACACCTATTTATATACCAAGGCAGTATTAGGAGAGCTCATTTGTAATGTGTTTCTTTTGCTGTTTCAAATGTTTTATCATTGCTAAATACTGTGTTTTTTAGATAAATGTTTTATTTACTTACATCAGTGATGAGTTCTTGCAGATTTTCATAGACAAATTTGGGTCTGTGCTGGTAAGCGTTCACATAATACTTGTTTTGAAATTAAAGTGTCTGTGATTCACATTTGATTTTGTCTGATTTAGCAGATGGGTTACTAGTTACTGAAGGTGGAGGGATCTGCTTTTAATTCAGATTTTTGCTGCTGTTTAATTTACTTGGTTAAAGGGTGTTTGTTTATTTTTCAATCATTAGTCTGATAGTTACTTTTTCTTTTAAAATGTGGTCATAAAAAGTCCATTTTTAAAGATAATTTCAAGGCTGGGCGCAGTGGCACAGGCCTGTAATCCTAGCACTCTGGGAAGCTGAGACAGGTAGATTGCCTGAGCTCACAGGTTTTTTTTTTTATTAATATTAAATCATAGCTGTGTACATTAATGCGATCATGGGGCACCATACACTGGTTTTATAAACAGTTTGACACATTTTCATCACACTGGTTAACATTGCCTTCCTGGCATTTTCTTAGTTATTATATTAAGACAATTATATTCTGGGCCGCTCCTGTGGCTCAAGGAGTAGGGCGCCGGTCCCATATGCTGGAGGTGGCAGGTTCAAACCTAGCCCCAGCCAAAAAAAAAAGACAATTATATTCTACATTTACTAAGTTTCATATGTAAGATGCACCGCAGGTGTAATCCCACCAATCACCCTCCTTCTGCCCATCTTCCCCCCCTCCCCTCCCTCTCCCCCTTCCCCATATTCTTAGGTTGTAACTGGGTTATACCTTTCATATGAAAGCCATAAATTAGTTTCATAGTAGGGCTGAGTACTTTGAATAATTTTTCTTCCATTTTTGAGGTACTTTACTAAGAAGAACATGTTCCAGCTCCATCCATGTAAACATGAAAGAGGTAAAGTCTCCATCTTTCTTTAAGGCTGCATAATATTCCATGGTGTACATATACCACAATTTATTAATCCATTCGTGGATCGATGGGCACTTGGGCTTTTTCCATGGCTTAGCAATTATGAATTGGGCTGCAATAAACATTCTGGTACAAATATCTTTGTTATGATGTGATTTTTTTGGTCTTCTGGGTACATGCCTAGTAGAGGAATTATAGGATTGAATGGCATATCTATTTTTAGATCTCTAAGTGTTCTCCAAACATCTTCCAAAAGGAATGTATTAATTTGCATTCCCTCCAGCAGTGTAGAAGTGTTCCCTTTTCTCCACATCCATGCCAACATCTCTGGTCTTGGGATTTTGTGATATGGGCTAATCTTACTGGAATTAGATGGTATCTCAAGGTAGTTTTGATTTGCATTTCTCTGATGATTAAAGATGATGAGCATTTTTTCATATGTCTGTAGGCCGTGCACCTGTCTTCTTCAAAGAAGTTTCTCTTCAAGTCCCTTTCCCAGCCTGCTATGGGATCACTTGTTCTTTTCTTGCTTATATGTTTGAGTTTTTTGTGGATTCTGGTTATTAAACCTTTGTTAGAGACATAACCTGCAAATATCTTCTCCCATTCTGAGGGTTGTCTGCTTGCTTTACTTACTGTGTTCTTGGCTGTGCAGAAGCTTTTTAGTTTGATCAGGTCCCAGTAGTGTATTTTTGAAGCTGCTTCAATTGCCCAGGGGGTCCTCCTCATAAAATACTCGCCCAGAGCGATTTCTTCAAGGGTTTTCCCTGTGCTCTCTTTTAGTATTTTTATAGTTTCATGTCTTAAGTTTAAATCTTTAATCCAGTGAGAGTTTATCTTAGTTAATGTTGAAAGGTATGGGTCCACTTTCAGTCTTCTACAGGTTGCCAGCCAGTTCACCCAGCACCATTTGTTAAATAGGGAATCTTTTCCCCACTGGATGTTTTTAATTGGCTTGTCAAAGATCAAATAATGGTAAGTAGCTGGATTCATCTCTTGGTTCTCTATTCTATTCCAGACATCTACTTCTCTGTTTTTGTGCCAGTACCATGCTGTTTTGATCACTATCGATTTATAATATAGTCTAAGGTCTGGTAGCATGATTCCTCCTGCTTTGTTTTTATTTCTGAGTAATGCCTTGGCTATTTGAGTTTTTTTCTGATTCCATATAAAACGAAGTATTATTTTTCAAGATCTTTAAAGTATGACAGTAGAGCTTTAATAGGGATTGCATTAAAATTGTATATTGCTTTGGGTAGTATGGACATTTTAACAATGTTGATTCTTCCCAGCCATGAGCATGGTATGTTTTTCCTTTTGTTAACATTTTCAGCTATTTCTTTTCTTAGAGTGTCATAGTTCTCTTTATAGAGACCTTTCACGTCCTTTGTTAGATAAATGCCCAAATATTTCAACTTCTTTGGCACTACTGTGAATGGAATAGCGTCCGTAACTGTTTTTCAGCCTGACTTTTGTTGGTATATATAAAGGCTACCGATTTATCAGTGTTGATTTTGTAACCTGAGACACTGCTGTATTCCTTGATCACTTCTAAGAGTTTTGTAGTAGAATCCCTGGTGTTTTCCATATATACAATCATATCATCTGCGAAGAGTGAAAGTTTGATCTCTTCTGACCCTGTATGGACACCCTTGATCGCCTTTTCTTCCCTAATTGTGATGGCTAAAACTTCCATTACAATGTTAAAGAGCAGTGGAGACAATGGGCAGCCTTGTCTGGTTCCTGATCTGAGTGGAAATGATTCCAATTTAACTCCATTCAATATGATATTGGCTGTGGGTTTGCTGTAGATGGCCTCTATCAGTTTAAGAAATGTCCCTTCTATACCAATTTTCTTAAGTGTTCTGATCATGAAGGGATGCTGGATATTATCAAAAGCTTTTTCTGCATCAATTGAGAGAATCATATGGTCTTTGGTTTTTAATTTGTTTATGTGCTGAATTATGCTTATAGATTTAGGGATATTGAACCAGCCTTGAGACCCTGGGATAAAATCAACTTGGTCATGGTGTATAATTTGTTTGATGTGTTGCTGGATTCTGTTTGTTAGGATCTTGTTGAATATTTTCATCTATCTAAGAATAAAGTTCCTTGTAATATTCATTAAGGATTTTTTGAATTTCTGAGAAATCTGTTGTTATTTCGTCTTTGTCGTTTCTGATTGATGAGATTAGAGATTTTACTCTTTTTGTCCTGGTTAAGTTAGCCAAAGGTTTATCTATTTTATTGACCTTTTCAAAAAACCAACTTTTTGATTTATTGATCTGTTGTATAATTCTTTTGTTTTAAATTTCATTTAATTCTGCTCTAATTTTGGTTATTTCTTCTACTGGGTTTGGGGTTGGAATGTTCTTCCTTTTCCAGTTGCTGCAGATGTCCCGTTAAGTTGTTAACTTCCTCTTTGTTCTCTTGAGGAAGGCTTGCAGTGCTATAAATTTCTCTCTTAGGACTGCTTTGCAGTATCCCAGAGGTGCTGATAATCCGTGTCTTCATTGTTATTTTGTTCCAAAAATTTTGCAGTTTCCTTCTTGATCTCATCTCTGACCCAGCTATCATTCAGCATAAGGTTATTTAACTTCCATGTTTTTGTATGAGTATGCAGATTTCTGTTGTTACTCAGCTCAAGTTTTATTCCATGGTGGTCTGAGAAGATGCAAGGAATAATTTCTATTCCTTTAAATTTACTGAGGTTAGACTTGTGACCTAACATGTGATCAATTTTGGAGTAGGTTCCATGGGCTGATGAGAAGTATGTGTATTCAGTTTTGTTGGGATGACATGTTGTATAGATGTCTGCTAAATGCAAATGTTGGATGGTTACGTTTAAATCTAAAATTTCTTTGCTCAAATTCTTATTGGAGGATTGATCCAACACTGCCAAAGGAGTGTTGAAATCTCCGACTATTATGGAGCTGGAGGAAATCAAGTTGCTCCAGTCTGTTAGAGTTTCTCTTATAAATTGAGGTGCATTCTGGTTGGGTGCATAGATATTAATAATTGAAATCTCATCATATTGAGTATTACCCTTAACAAATATGAAGTGACCATTCTTCCTTACTTTTGTTGGTTTAAAACCTATTGTATCTGCAAATAAAATTGCAACACCTGCTTTTTTCTGGTTACCATTTGCGTGAAATATGGACGACCATCCTTTCACCCTGAGCCTATATTTATCTTTTAAGGTAAGATGTGACTCTTGTATGCAGGAAATATCTGGCCTGAGTTTTTATATCCGTCAGCCAACCTGTACCTCTTTATAGGACAGTTTAAGCCATTCACATTAATGGAGAATATTGATAAGTCTGGTAAAATTTTGGGTATCGAGTTTTTAGAAAGTCCAGTGGACATTTTTAATTCTTTTGCCACTGTGGAAGTTGCAGTTTGATCAAAAGTTTCTGAGTGAGTTTACTTTTGTTGTAGAGGATTGGGCTGGTCATTATGGAGGGTAGGTCTGAGAATATCCTGAAGAACTGGTTTGGTTATGGCAAATTACTTTAACATATGAAAATGTCATTAAAGTATTTAATTTCTCCATCATAAATGAAACTAAGTTTAGCTGGATACATGATCCGGGGTTGAAAGTTATTTTGCTTTAGGAGATTAAAAGTCGATGACTACCCTCTTCTGGCTTGAAAAGTTTCAGCAGAGAGATCTGCAGTCATTCTAATATTCTTCCCTTTGTAGGTAATGAATTTCTTACATTTGGCTGCTTTCAGAATTTTCTCTTTCATATTAACACTAGTGAAGTTAATTAAGATGTACCTGGGGGATGTCTTATTCGGATAGAGTCGTGCTGGGTTTCTGAAACTGTCTGCTATCTGAATTTCAGAATATCTTGGTAAGTCTGGAAAATTCACTTTCATAATTTCATGGAGAAGGGCCTCCGTGCCTTGCGAGGCCACTTCATCACTTTCAGGGATTCCAGTGAGGTGGATATTAGCCTTCTTCGAATTATCCCAGAGCTCTCTGAGAGAATGATCTGTTTTTGCTCTCCATTTCTCTTCCTCTTTGAGAGTTTGGGAGCGTTCCAAAGCTTTGTCTTCAATGTCAGAAATCCTTTCTTCTGCTTGCTCCAGTCTGTTACTGAGGGATTCTACTGTATCTTTCAGATCTTTGAAGGCTGTAAATTCTTGCTTCAGTGCATCAAAATCTTTGATGGTTTTGTCTTTAAATTCATTAAATTCTTGAGACAACTTTTGAATTTCTCCTCGAATTTCTAATTCTGACTTTTGAATTGCTGCTTGAATTTCTAATTCCAAATTTTCCTCCATTCTATTAATCTTGTTTGCGATCCAAATTCTGAATTAGATTTTTGACATCTCGGCCAGCTGTTTATGAATGGGATCTTCAGTTACATCTGCCATATCTTTCCTTGGGCGGGTTGATCTATTCTGGTTATTCATATTACCAGAGTTTTTCCACTTATTTCTCCCCATGATTATTATACACCATTCGACTTTTCCCCTGGAGCTTTATAGAGTACCTGTACAGTGCTACAGCCTGAGAACCTGGGGACCTGTTTGGTGTGGTGGGGCTAAGTGGTTCTGTCTTGTTTTCAGTTGGTGTCTTCAGCTGGTCTCTGTTCAACCCTAGTGAAACAGTTACCCTGGGTTGAAGTCTCAGCTGTGGAGAAATACCAGCAATTAAGTCACCCCACCCCCCACAGGCAACAATTGGAAAAGGAAAATCAAACCTTCCTACAACCACAGGCTCTTTTTTTCTGAAATTTTGGCTCAGTTCAAAAGGTCGAAATCAATTGTCTGAGTCAGCACCTGTCTCAGGTGTGAGAGTTTCAAAGGTCTCTGGGAACTGGATCGCAGGAGTCTGGTGACAACTCAAATATGACTTCCTCCAGTGCTCCATGGAGTCAGGAGGACCCACCCAGCAAATAGAGTAGTCTGTGAAGGTTGATGCCTCCTTCCCCACCTTGCACCTCTGTCACACCCAGTCACTGATAGCCCCGCAGGGCTGTGACTCAGTTGCCTCCCGTGAGCAGATGCAAACAGGTTTGCACCTGCCTGAATCACAAGGAAATCTATATCTTCTCAGCCAGGCCACTGCTGTCTGCCTCTATCCAGCAGTGGGAGGTGAGGCCTGACAACCTCGGGCACTTGATGGAGGCCGGGGTGTGTTCACTTGGTTCCAGCCCCACCTCTGATTGATGTTACTGACAGAACAGAACAACTCTGTGGGAATTTGTTTCTGTCCCTGTTAAATTCTCCTGCAGAAGAGAAGCTGTTTTGAGTTCCCAGAGCCTGCGCCTCAGGCCCTGTCTTTGCTTCTGCAGGTTTGTATTTGGTTAGCTGTCAGTTCTACCTTTCTACCTTCCTTTGTCTGTGGGCTGATGAGGGCCGGGTGCGTCTTAGGTTCAGTGAAGTGTTCCTCTGGGTCAACCCCACCCTGGGAATTTCCTGGCTCTGTGTGTGGGTTTTCTAGTCCCCGTGCTCCACCCAGACCGGTACTGCCACAGCCAAACCCTTTACTCATGGGGCCTGTGTTTCAGTCCCAGATCTGTTCCATGGTGGTTGCTATCTGAGAAGATGCATGGCCTCCTCTGGTTGCCCAGGGAGACAGGGGTTGTGGCTTTGGAATATCCGGGGGTGGGCCCTATTGTTGCCCAAACATGGTTGCTGCTCTGTGCCTCAGGGCACTGCCGCTCCGGTGTGGTTCCTTCTCAGCCAACTGTCGTCTCCTCACTCCTGTGCCACAGAATCAGCACTGACCAGCTGCAGTCCAGGCCCTGTCCACACCCCTCGAGAAATCACCCAAGAATCTGGACTCCTGGGGGACAGGCCTCCAGACCTCAGAGTGAGAGCGGAGGGGAGTGCTGGGAGCTCAGAATTGCAGGTCCAAACACCAAACTCATTGAGACCAAATGAGCAAATAAACAGATAAAAAGGCTGATGACTTGGGAGAGGTGGGCTACATGTTCGTCTCGTCTGCTATCATGCTCCACCTCCCCAGCTCACAGGTTTAAGCCAGACCTGCTCAGCAGCCAGACCTGCTCAGGCTGGTCTTAAACCTGTGAGCTGGGGAGGTGGAGCCTGCAACCGTTGTGACGGGTGCCTGCAGTCCCAGTTACTCAGGAGGCTGAGGCAAGAGAATCACTTGAGCCCGAGTTTGAGCTATGATGTCAAAGTACTGTACCATGGATGACAAAGTGAGACTCTGTCTCAAAAAAAAAAAATAATAATAATAATAATTCCAGTCGGAATGAGCCCTTTGCAGTTTGAGAAACTGGACATATTTTAAATGTTCAACTCATTAAGTAACTAACCTTAAAATTGCAATACAGTGGATTTTCTTTACATAGAATATACTTCACACAGAATATTCTGGAGATACAGAGCTGTCCAGACTCTGAGTTTGTGCTGAGATTTTGGCCGAAATAACTGCTAAATCAAGAAAAGCACACCTTACACTTGATGTAAGAAGGCTTAGCAAGTGGGGAGAACACTCATCCTACACCAGGGTCTCCTAAACATTAGAATTCGTGTAGTGTTAGAATGATGAGATTGATGGCAGGGGAGATTTGAGCGACTGTGGTACTGAACACTGAGAATTTTAGAAGGAGGATTTCACTTTTTTCAAGGATTAAGAAGGCATCTCTGGATTAAAGCATTAAGTCACACACAGAGTTTCTTTAAAGATGCTACTTTAGCCTTTTATAAACCAGGAGTTCTAACAGTGACTTATCTGACTGCTGGTGGTGAAGGGCTGTCCAGACATCTGATAAAGACAGGTTATCTGAATTCTGCTGAGAGAGGCATTACTCCTTCCTGACCTTGATCAAGGGCCATAGAAAACTACTAGTTGTTAAAATAGTGGAACAATATTTGAAAGGCACGTTAAGTGTGACTTTCAAGGTGAAAACTTAGAATCACCTGTCTGTGTGGCTCCCCACCTCCTACCCTGTTTTTTAACTGACACATAGATGTTTGCAGGCCCCTTTTATACTATGGCAGCTTGCTGGGAGCTGGGAGGGTCAAGGAGATAAATAAGACACTGGTGTAGACCTTACGGTGCTGCGGTGGAGACAAGCTTTACAGGGAACCCTCAAGAAGGACTGAGCAACATTGCTGTAGGGCTTGTGCTTTGCTAGTTTGGAAAAGAAAGGTTTTTTTTTTTTTTTGCAGTTTTTGGCCGGGGCTGGGTTAGAACCCGCCACCTCTGGCATATGGGGCTGGCTCCCTACCTCTTTGAGCCACAGACACTGCCCACAGAAATGTTTTTTTTGAACTACCGGGGAATTGGTTTCAGGTCTGAATCTTATGGTTACCTCTGAAAGCAAGACACCCATTCAGTGTGGGCATATCCTGGTAACAGGAGCTCAACAGGGCTTAGTACTCAATAACTCCCACTTAAGAAGTCAGAATTCTGGGCGGCGCCTGTGGCTCAGTGAGTAGGGCACCAGCCCCGTATACCGAGGGGGATGGGTTCAAACCCGGTTCCGGCCAAACTGCAACAAAAAAATAGCTGGGCATTCTGGGGGTGGGGGGTGTGTGTGCCTGTAGTCCTAGCTACTAGGGAGGCTGAGGCAAAAGAATTGCCTAAGCCCAAGAGCTGGAGGTTGCTGTGAGCTGTGATGTTACAGCACTCTACTGAGGATGACAAAGTGAGACTCTGTCTCTAAAAATAAAATAAAAAGAAATCAGAATTCTTTGCTTGATGTCCCTAATTGATTCTGGTAATTCTTGTTTATTCAAGGAACCATTATAAGTAACTCTTACTTTATAGAGTAGATACATTCTAGGGAGAGAAATGTGTAATTTTTGGAGGAGTGTTTTAAAAAAAGTATTGTAAAATGTTTCCCCTGGAGAAGGCTTACAAATTATTCTTTTATGAAGAAGCAAACATAACTTGTGAGCTGTACATTTGAATTTATAAAACAATGTCTTAAATTTAAATTTGAGGGGTAGTTGTATTCAATTTAGGGATTATCCTGAGGCCTGGCAGCTGCCTCTTCCTTGCTGTCCTCCTTTTTCCACCTAAACCAGATGTTGAGTACAAGAGGGGTTGAATTGAAGTCAACCAATATTGATTAAAATGGAAAGGGGAGGGTGGTGCCTGTGGCTCAAAGGAGAAGGGCACCAGCCCCATATGCTCGAGGTGGCGGGTTCAAACCCAGCCCTGGACAAAAACTGCAAAAAAGGAAAGAAAAAAAAAAAAGGAAGGGGAGACCAACTTAGAGAGGATGTATTAGCTAAAAGGAGATAAAGTCTAAATCCCGTTTGTCTCTGCTGTCACCGTTTCCATTACCACAGATGATTCTGTTGAATGTGTTCAGGCGTGGGTGAATTATAATAGGAGTAAGTTTTCTTTGGGGGCTTTTGGGGAAAGTTTTAAAAATGAGCTTGCTCAGGCTTAGATGGAAATATTCTTTGCGGGAAGCTTTGATAGAAAAAAAATTGCCTTATTTTATGTTTTAGGAAATTGTCTTTTCTAAGAACTGTCAGAAAACTTTTTAAAAAATTGACAGGTGAAACATTTTATATCCCACTCAATCCATTGTTTCATCCATCTACTTTCTTGTTACAAAAAATACTGGTTCATAGACTTCTTCCAACTGACTCTTGTCATCAGGGTTTGCAAATGTTAAAGAGTTCTCCTTGGATCTGCGTCCTGCTAATAGTATAAAATGCTACCAGATGAGACACGGGGCTTTGGTTTGTGGTCAGTATTTGGAAACTTAGCAAAGGACTTTAATTTTAGATCCAGATTCCAAACTATGACGTTTTTATTGAGCATCATTTTTAAACAATGGAACCAATCTTTATGAAAATGTCTTAAAATAGTAAGCTTTGCCTAAGTAACCGCTCTCTGCATATCGTGATTGGTAAAGATGCAGAGCATCTAAGTATAGTTAATGTCTTTCTTATCATTACGATTCATACCCTAGTCCTTTTCATGCACGCAGACTTGATTAGGATGTTCCTCTTTACTTTACCACTCTCTCCTCAATTCCAGAGTCAGAATCCCTTTTTTGTTGATATTTGGAAAAGCTCAAGATCTTGCAGCTGGGCATGGAGGCTCACGCTGGTAATCCTAGCACGCTGGGAGGCCTAAGCAGGTGGATCGCCTGAGCTGATGAGTTCAGAGATCAGCCTGACCTAGAGAGAGACCCTGCCTGTAAAAATAGCTGGGCATTGTGGCAGGTGTCAGTAGTCCCAGGTACCTGGGAGGCTGAGGCAAGAGGATCACCTGAGCCCAGGAGTCTGGAGTTACTGTGAACTATGACTCCATGACACTTTACCAGGGGTGACAAAGTGAAATGCTGTTCAAAAAAAAAAAAAAAAAGACCTTGCAGCAGGTAACAGTCATAAGGGGAAAGGGAGATTTTTTTTGAAAAGTGAGGTTTTAAGATTATCATATTATTTTGTACTATGTTTCTATCATTGGCTCCCTGGTTGAACTTTGTGCTTCTTTTGGTTAGAAATTCTTTCAGTGTTCCTTGTATAACCCGTACATAGGACTGCTAGATTGATTAAATAAAAATATAGAATTCTAGTTAAATTTGAATTTCAGAAAAATAATAATTCTTCATAATTATGTCCCAAATATTGCATGAGATGTATGTTTATCTGGGCACCTGGCTTAACCTACAAAGTGTGTTAAGAAAGGGGTTTGTTGGCTCAGCACCTGTAGCTCAGTGGCTAGGGTGCTGGCCACATACACCTGGGCTGGTGGGTTCGAACGCGGCCTGGGTGTGCCAAAAAAAAAAACAATGACAACTACAACAACAACAAAATAGCAGAGTGTTGCAGCAGGCACCTGTAGTCCCAGCTACTTGGGAGACTGAGGCAAGAGTATTGCTTAAGCTCAAGAATTTGAGGTTGCTGTCAGCTGTGACACCACGGTACTCTACGAAGGGCAACATAGTGAAACTGTCTCAAAAAAAAAAAAGGGAAAGGGGTTTGTTGAATGACTGAATGAACTTCTAGGTGGATTGTCTGGCAGTTGGTTGGAAATACTAATTTAAATCACAGTAGATCATGAGTCAAGAGTCACCATCATATGCATGCATGGTACTCAAAGTTCTGGAGATTGTTGAGGGTGATTTTATAGACCAGAAGTCTCACAGATTTAAGGAGCATCAGAGTCACATATGTAAAAACCTAGATTCCGATCCCCTACTCTTAAGGTGGGGTTCAAAGATTGCACTCCTCCCGATATTACTCCTCAGGTAATATCAATGCTTCTGGTCCAGGAACACTCTTTGGGAGCCAAGCCACTTACAGGATTGTCTACTTGTTTTCCTTAAGGGGCCAGATAGTAATTATTTTAGACTGTCTGACCATACTGTTTCTATTATAACTTTTTAACTCTGCCTTTGTTGCTTTGAAAGCAGCCACACACAATATGTAAATAAAGGCACATGGTTATGTGTCAATAAAACTTTATTTGCAAAATTTGGCTACTGGCCAAATTTGGCCCATGGGTTGTAGTTTGCAACCCCTGCCCTACAGTGAGAAAAGATGAGGGTTGGGGACAGAAATGCAGGAGCATCCAGGTTTAAGGGTGGGGCAGAAGGCCAGGCATGGTAGCTCATGCCTGTAATCCTAGCATTTTGGGAGGCTGGGATGGAAGGGTTGCTTGAGCCCAGGAGTTTGATGCTAGCCTGAGCAAGAGCAAGACCCTGTCTCTATAAAAAAATAGAACAATTCTGTGAGCTTGGTGGTGCATGCCTGTAGTCCTAGCTGCTTGGGAGGCAGAGCCAAGAGGATTGCTGGAGGGATGGTCGCTCACTCTAGCCCGGGACATAGAGCAAGATTCTGCCCCCCACTCCCCAAAAAATAAAAAAAGAAAGAAAAGAATTGGGCAAATTAGGCAGAGGAAAAGGAATAAGAGAAGGAACAATCTGAGCAATGGAGGAAGATGAGGAAGCGGGCCCCGTGTGTGTCAGGAGCCAAGGAATGAGCGAGTTTCAAGAATGAAAGCACAAGTCATCCGTCTGCTGTCACGGGGCAATTACGGCTGCGGAAGTGCATGAATACTGGAAGAGGCCAGTGGACTTGGCAGTTAGGATGCGAAGACTGACCCTGGACAGAGCACTTTGAATGGAGTGGTGGGGAGGGACGCCGGCCAGATGGCAGTGGGCAGAGCGAGGGAGAAGGCGGAGGCAGTGAGCTTGGAATACTCTGAAGAAGAAGTTTGGCAGTGAAGGAAAGGAGGCGGTGGAGGCTGAAGCTCCAGGGAAAGTTGGGTCCAGGAGGGTTCTTTATGAAGCTAAGAGGAAAACAAGTGTGTTTCGCAGAGAGGAGAGGGCTGGTAGAAACAGGAGCCCGGGCTGCAAACACATCATTGCCTGAGAAGAGAGAGCCCCAGGGGTTGTGCAGCAGGTACTGAGAAGGGAGTGGATGAAAATACGGAACAGGACAGGTATCACTGGGGAAAAGTTCTACGGAGAAGCAGGATGGGGAGGGATGGAGAGAGCCTGCAGCGGGTACAGCTGGGGCTGGGGAAGGGGAATTACCTCTTCTGAGGCAGAGAGAGAGGAGGTGAGGATCTCTCCAACAGGAAGACGAGGAAGAAGAGAAGGGATGTTCCCAGCGGAGAGGCCCAGGGAATCCAGGAAGGGCTGAGGCCAAGAGCGCAGCAAACAAACCTGCAGAGTTCACCGGCAGCCCGGGGAGGCGGGGGGCTGTGCTGGGGTTGGAGCTCGAGGACACGCACATCTCACCACACGTGCAACCTTCCTAGAGGCCACAGCAACCGGGGACTGCAGAAAACAGAGCCCATAGCGGGTTGTTCAGAAGTGCTGGTTACCAAGAGACGCGGGTTCAAAGGACCCGGAGTGGTGGGATTTTAGCGGGACTATTAAGGAACAGTAAGTGGAGAAGGGAATGAAGCCCAGATGGGTTTGTTTGGTGCAGGTTGAAGGACTCAGACTCTTGGTGAAGGTGAACAGGCGTGGAGGGAGTCCACCGGGCTGGGGAAAGGATTAGAATCCTTAGAGATGTTGGGGGTACCTTAGTGATTTCAGAGCTGCGGCAGTTCCAAAGAAGGACAAAGGTCTGGGATGAGGCTGTGGAATAGGGAAGTGTTGTCAGGTTAGCAGGGAGGACCATGAAGAGCTGATGGGAGGAGGAAGACTGCTCTCGCCCCCTCGGAGGGACCGATGCCGTGTCCGCTGAGCGCTGGGTGCCTGGCCCAGCCTGGAAGCCACGTCTGCTCTGCTATTTCAGGGGGGCCTCAATCCCTGCTTCTGGCCTTGCTCCCTGTGAGAGGGGAGGCCTCTTCCGTGACTGCTGGAGTAATTCACACATTTTCCCTCTCTCCTCATTCTTTCCACTGGGCAGGAACATGAAGGGACGATTACAGACACGTGGTATCTCTGTGTTTGCGACTTGAACTTCTGGGACTATCCTTTCCAAATCAGAAGGGAGTCACTTTCCAGTTTCCTCTATAAAGAGAGAGAGAGTCTCCCTCCCTACCAAGCATTATGACTTGTTAAGCTCTGATGAACATTTGCTGGTCAACTCAATGCTGTGTGATGGCTGAGCTCCTTGGAGAAGACTGCCTGTTTTAAAATGTTCGGGCTCTTCTGTCTTTTACATATATGCAAGCTTCTGATTTCAGGCTTCAGATTACCTTCTGAAAATGTACTAGATGGCTTCCATCAAAAAACACACAGTGTCAATGCTTGGTGTCCTGGGCCCGTGGTCCCAGTTACTTGGGAGACTGAGGCGGGAGGATGCTTGAGCCCAGGTGTTTGTGGCTGATGCATAGTGTACTTTCTAGTGACTGATGAATAACCAGTGCACACTAGCCTGGACGACGTAGCGAGACCTTGTCTAAAAAAAAAAAAAAAGCAGGGCGGCACCTGTGGCTCAAAGGAGTTGGGCACTGGCCCCATACACCAGAGGTGGCGGGTTCAAATCCGGCCCCAGCCAAAAACTGCAAAAAAAAGCAAGTTTATGTAGTTGTAGCTTTAATAAGTTACATAATGATAACATTTAAATGAAAATGTCACAGTTTTAAACAAAAGATTTTACCACTGAGGATTCATCTTTCTAAAGGACTGCCTCCCTATGGTCACAATCCTTTCTTCTCCTCCTCACTTTTTAAACGAGGCAACTATTTTCTTTAGCCCACAGAAAAGAACTATCTTTTAAATTTGTCTTAGAAGCTTTTTTTTTTTTTTTTGCAGGAATGGCTCAATTTGTATCTCACCCTCTAATGAGATATAAATTCAGAAAAAAGTCAGAAAAAATGAATTAGTAGAGTGTGTCGTTTTTTAGTATTTGAATCAACACCTCTCAGGCTGGATTTCTTGTCTCCCACAGATGGCATTACCCTTTGCATATTTTTTCCTCCAGTTTGGAATTGCCACAGGAAAGATGTAAATATGAGAGGTGCTAGATGTTGGAGAAAGATTGTTAGAGTAGCTGTGGGTTGTTATGAATACCTTATCTGTTTTGCTGGAATGCCTGAAGTTTACTGTTTGACTAAGTGTACGAAGAAAAATTTACCCTGTGCTTGCCACTAGGATTTTGAGAATTAAATCATTAAAAATCAATTGAAACATTTCTTTTAAAATGACACCAATTTTATTTCTTTTTATTGTCATTGTGGAAAATAGTATGTATTGGAAAAAGGAAAAGAGAACCAACAACAACTGATGGGCATAGTTGGAATTTCAGCGTAGGATCTCAGACGGTACAATTTGACGGTGTGCTCACATGCCCTTTAGCAAGGCGTGTGCTTTGGTGTTAAAATAACCTGTACCAGGCAGATAGTTGCTAAGGGGCTGAATAAATTCCAACGACATAGCTACATTAATGATCTCAAACAAAATAAGAATTGTGGAACTGTAGGGCTGGAAGACACTTCAGAGTGAATTTGGTTTCATCTTTCCTTCCAGAGGCATTGAGGTTCAGAGAAGGTAAATGGATGACCCAGTGTCATGAAACTAATTAAGGCTAGAATCCAGTATTAAAAAATCCAAAATCTGGGCGGCGCCTGTGGCTCAGTCGGTAAGGCGCCGGCCCCATATACCGAGGGTGGCGGGTTCAAACCCGGCCCCGGCCGAACTGCAACCAAAAAATAGCCCGGCGTTGTGGCGGGCGCCTGTAGTCCCAGTTACTTGGGAGGCTGAGGCAAGAGAATCGCTGAAGCCCAGGAGTTGGAGGTTGCTGTGAGCTGTGTGATGCCATGGCACTCTACCGAGGGCTATAAAGTGAGACTCTGTCTCTACCAAAAAAAAAAAAAAAAAAAAAAATCCAAAATCTGTGTTCCGTCACAAATTAGCTATCTAGCTTTCAGCATTTTAGCATTTTTAGTGCTTGAGACTGGATTTTTTTTTTTCACTTTTTGACTTCTTTTTTTTCTACTTTTTTTTTTTTATTAAATCATAGCTGTGTACATGAATGCAATCATGGGGTACAATGTGCTGGTTTTGTATACAATTTGAAATATTTTCATCGAGACTTTATTTCTTTCATGTTTATATGGATGGAGCTGGAACATAATCTTCTTAGCAAAGTATCTCAAGAATGGAAGAAAAAGTATCCAATGTATTCAGCCCTACTATGAAATGAATTTATAGCTTTCATATGAAAGCTATAATCCAATTGTAGCACAAGAATATGGGGAGAGGGGCAAGGGAGGGGAGGGGAGGATGGGTGGAGGGAGGGTGACTGGTGGAACCACACCTACAGTGCATCTTACAGGGGTACATGTGAAACTTATTAAATGCAGAATATAAATGTCTGAACTCAATAACTAAGAAAATGACACGAAGGCTATGTTCACCAGTTTGAGACTGTATTTTAAGGTTGTAACGGCCTTTTGGAAGACTTCTTTGTGGTTTAAAAAGTAAGTGAAAGTATCTGCATTTTGACAGCTCTGTCACTCTGGAAACAAACATTATCACCTCTGATGAACTCCCAGGGAGTAATTGAGATGAGAGTGTTGATCAGGAGAGGGAATGGGAGATTGTGATAAGGCAGCCTGCGTTGGTGAGTAGACCCTCCACCTGCGACTGGGGACAGATAAAGATGCGGGGTCACGTGCCATCAGAAATGCGTCTCCTGCTCCTCAGAGTTTATCAGAATTGGAGGTCTTAGCAAATGAACTGAGCACTTTCAATCCAGGCATGTCAGTAATTGCCATCGACCAAGCGTTCTGTCACACCTGCCTGCTTTTCTTTCTTTTTCTCTTTACTTCATTACATATTGATTGACTTGGGTTTTACAAGTTCATAAATCACCTTCTTTTAAGAGGTTTCTTGGCTTCTGTGCGTACAGACTTGAGAGTGCGGGGGAAGATTGATACTCGAATCACAGTAACAAAGAACTTCATCTTCCCTCCTTCAGCTTCATATGCAAGAGCAAAGCATCAAAAGACAGTGTCATTATGGTGAAACAGATTTAAAGGTAGCGCAAACACCTTCTAAAAATCTGTGGAGCTGGCAGCCGGTCCTTTGCTGTTTGATGGAAGTGTTTCCCTTTCACACGTGGAAGTCGTTGGAGAGACTTTACAACCAAGAAGAGGATTTAATATTTATTACATGATGAGATGCCACTCTGAAAATAATTACAGATAATATTACCTGATTGCAAATCTGTAATTCTAGTGCAGGGTAGAACAGATTTTCATCTGTCTTCGAGGGTTACATTTTATATTGCCTACGGTAGACTAATAGATGAAAGGGTACCTGTGATCTCTTCTCCTAAAATTTTCTGATTGCGTGAATTTTAGAATGCAGTTTTCTTAGTATCTTTATTAAAAGAAGATCATTGTTCTCTACGCTCTGGGCATTATTTATTTATTTATTTTTTTGAGACAGAGTCTCAAGCTGTCACCCTGGGTAGAGTGCTGTGGCATCCCAGTTCACAGCAACCTCAAACTTTGGAGCTTAAGCAATTATTTTGCCTCAGCCTCCCAAGTGGCTAGGACTACAGGTGCCCGCCACAATGCCCAGCCATTTTTTGCTTGCATTGTTGTTTGGCAGGCCCAGGCTGGATTTGAACCTGCCAGCTCCAGTATATGTGGCTGGTGCCCTAGCAGCTGAGCTACAGGCGCTGAGCCAGGACATTTTAAATTGTTTTATAAATGAATCTTAAACCATTCATTTATTATTTACAGATACAAGGTAGTGTATCAACTCTGTGAGGATAGTTTTTTCTATTTTTGGTCTAAGTGTTTTTGATTATAATATAAACTAGTTATAAGGCATTTAAAATTCTTGGTTTATAGGTGGATTCCTGCTGTCTACAGATACAAACTAGCATATGAATACCAAAGGAACAGTTTTCTATTTTTAACATCGGAGCATTTTTGATTATAATATAAACCAGTGGCACTTTTTATGGAAAGGCCTGTGCAATTGAACAGTATTAATGCCCCGAGTTCTCCTGAATAACAAGTCAGTCAGCTTTATAGGTTGGTAATTTATCTAGCATTAGCAACAAAAAAATCATATTCTAGTCAGTAACAGCCGATTTAATGTGGAGCTATTTGGTTATTCCTTTCTGAATTAATTTCTGACAGTCAGTTTAATACATCAAAAGGAGGAAACACAAGAAAAGCTGCATTTGACGATGTCTGTAATTAATAGAGCTGACTTCTTCAGAAGCTAAACCCTTCCATGTGAGAAGTGGCTTATTCTGAAGGGACAATACTTTGAAAGAGAAAAACAATTGAGGCTTGAGAAGTAGGGGGGGGTGTGTGTCCCTGAACCAATTTCCGCTTTCGGGCTTCAGAGCCATTGCTTGCATTTTCTCTGTGAGGAAGAGGCATGTTCTGGGAATGTTCTGGGAATAGCTGTCATTTCTTGACCCAGTTTGCAAACAGAATTTACAGGCATACGTGTGTCTTTTGCACCAGTTTAGTAAAATGACATCCACTCTCACAATGTTGCTACAGAAAGTCAAATCCATGAAGTGATGTGATAAAGATAGCCATATTTACTGTGGATCAGTTGAATTCTCTAGTACGTGTGGTATTTTCTTGAAACAGTTTTAGTAAATATACAGATCCAGAGAAATTCCATGCACATGAGAACAGAAAAATTTAAGCCCTTCAGTAATGATAAGCATCACTATTAATTGAAAGCCAGCTATGCCCCCAATGCCGTGGCAAGCGCTGTCTGGATCATCACCTGTAAGCCTGGTTGCCTCTGGGGTAGGGACCGTCTTTACCATTGGTCTTGACAGATAAGGAGCCTGTGCCCCAGGGAGCCTAAGTTGATTGGTGGAGCCCACACATGATAGAACTCAAGTGTGTGCGGGATGGTTTTTTCCTAAAAACTATGTCATATCAACTGAATGTATCCAGTTGTTTGTCTTAATTTCTTTAGGAACAATTCTTTAGGAAATGTTTCTTAGGCCAACATTTAAGATATGGCCTTAAAACAATAAAAGCAAGTGCTTCAGATTTAAAATGGTTGAAACCAATTGGTAGAGTTCTCTCAGTGAAATCACATTGTGACGATTTGATGGTAGATTTTTTTACCATCAGATATTTTTACCTGTCCCAGTTTGCTCCCCGTTCACTTCTCCAGTAATATGCTTACAGAGTTCAAATTTATTTTAGTTTTAATTGAAGAAGGAATACAGTTTAAAGATGGTAAATGTTCTGGGAAAAGACGCACAAGTTTTATTTCATCATTATCCATTATTTTTGCATGAATTGGTGGAATTAGTAAGAAATCTGAGTGCCTCCAGGCTTTCTTAGGGATGTGCCGTGAGGAGACAGACAAGATCCTGCCCTCAACATGCTTATAGTTTTATGAGGAGGGGCAGCTAAAAAATAAGCAAGATTTGATTTACTTTTATCCATAATTTTCAATGATCCAGGAAGGGTCAGTGGACTAACTTGAGTATATGTTGAAATTGTGATTAGTTTATTTGGAAACCTTTATCTTGTTTTAACAAACTTGAAAGTTTCACTCAAGTAACCCCTTTGTTACTTTTAGAGATGTTTAAGTTATTTGGGGTTCAATGTTACTCTGTTTTGTACAGTTAACACTTAATGAATGAGCAACCCGGGGAAGGCTTTGAACTGGTCAGAATTGTGTGAGGAGTCAAAAGCCCCTTGGCAGAGTGGGGCTTCGACAGAGGCCCTGGGGGAGTGAAGACCCCCACATCCCAGGAGAAGGATGAAGTGCCAGAGAGGAAAACCCAGAGAACTAATGTTAGCAAACTTGCCTGAAACTTGATTTTTGCCCAAGTTTTGAAATTGTGAGTTCTTTCTACTGAGTTGTGTGTCTGCGTGGAGCAGGGTCAGTGGAATGGAATCAAAGGAGTGGAGTCTTTTTCTTTTTTTTTTTTTATTAAATCATAGCTGTGTACATTAATGCAATTATGGGGTACAACGTGCTGGTTTTATATATAATTTGAATATTTTCATCAAACTGGTTAACATAGGGTGGCGCCTGTGGCTCAAGGAGTAGGGCGCCGGTCCCATATGCTGGAGGTGGCGGGTTCAAACCCAGCCCCGGCCAAAGAAAAAAAAAAAAACCACAAAAAAAACAAAATAAAACAAAACAAACTGGTTAACATAGCCTTCATGGCCTTTTCTTACTTATTGAGTAAAGACATTTATATTCTACATTTAGTAAATTTCACATGTACCCTTGTAAGATGCACCATAGGTGTGGTCCCACCAATCACCCTCCCTCCACCCATCCTCGCCCCTCCTCTCCCCTCCCTTTCCCCTTCTTCTTGGGTTATAACTGGGTTGTAGCTTTCATATGAAAGCTATAAATTAGTTTCATAGTAGGGCTGAGTACATTGGATACTTTTTCTTCCATTCTTGAGGTACTTCACTAAGAACAGTATGTTCCAGCTCCATCCATGTAAACATGAAAGAGGTAAAGTCTCCATCTTTCTTTAAGGCTGTATAATATTCCATGGTGTACATATACCACAATTTTTTAATCCATTCGTGGATCGATGGGCACTTGGGCTTCTTCCATAACTTAGCAATTATGAATTGGGCTGCAGTAAACATTCTGGTACAAATATAAGCCTTGTGAGTTCAATTGCCTTTTGTTTGTGCCCATCCGGACCACACTAACCAACTATACTGCCCCCATGTGACGTGATTAAACAGCTTCAGAGCTTCTCTTAGCCCAATGGTTCTCAACCTTCCTAATGCCTCCTAATACAGTTCCTCCTGGTGTGCTAACCCCCAATCATAACATTATTTTTGTTGCTACTTCATAACTGTAATTTTGCTACGGTCATGTAAATATCTGATATGCAGGATGTATTTTCATTGTTACAAAGGGGTTGCGACCCACAGGTTGAGAACCTCTGTCTTAGATTTTGTGACTGTTTCATAGGAATCCTAACCTTATGTAGCAAAGAAAAAGCAAGTATGTGCAGGTAAACCTTCTTCTATTAGCAATAAGGCTAATTATTTCTCTCTGAAACCCCTCCAGCAACATGGCTAGAAAGGCATCTCTTCACCAGGCCCCCCTTTCCTCTCCAGCCCTCTAGAACTTGGGGCAGAGAGGAGTGAGTTCAGAGGTATTCTGTTCTCATCTTCCAGGGGTTTATCATTCTGGAACCACTTGTGGAGCCTGAGTGCTTCCTGTTCCTCATAAAATTATTGGTGCCTCTGTTTTTTACCATTGCCTTTTGCCTGAATCAAGCTGTATTTTGCAGGCCACTCGCCTTTCTCCCATTGCCCAGGGAGCAGCCTTGTGGTAGACCTTTTCCTCCCTTCAGGAAGTGCTGGGAGACCCTAGGCAGAAGCCTCCCAAGTCTGGCCAAGTGTCTTGCTATAATGCAGAAGCTGGTTCTCCCGTGGCCTTGCCGGCTGAGTGTCGCTGAGGCGTGCCTGCACTTAGCGGGAGCAAACCTGACCTATCACACCAGGCTGTACCTCCTCTTCCCCTAATCCCTTTTGCGTCCCTTCCTCTTACTGACCATTTTAGACGTGCTCCCTCCTCTGTTTGGAAGGCACTCATCAGTTGATCCGTCCTCCCCTTGGTATATTCAAATGTCAAGGTCTTAGCAAAATAACTAAGAAAATGCTACAAAAGCTATGTTAACTAATGTGATGAAAATGTGTCAAACGATCTATGAACCAAGTGTATGGCGCCCCACGATCATACTAATGTACACAGCTATGGTTTAATAAAAATAAATAAAAAAAAATAATGTCATGTAAAACACAAACTTCACAGTGATCATCATTGCCCTTTGATCCCTATATCATTTGCTTATTTCCTTTTCTCTTGCTCTGAGTTTTTATTCCATGGAATGGGCCTCAGTGCTTTCGTTTGCCAAGGGCACCTGGGCAGTGGTGGTCTTTAGAAAGGAAACCAACTAAAAGTATAAGTCATTGGCATTGACATAGAGCACTCTTGTAATGTGAAGTCATACTATTCTTAGTCACAATAGTAACTGGGATGTAACCATGTTTTTTCTCTCTAGTACTTGTTAAGAGCTGAATTTTAAGAAAAGTCAGCTTTTGTGGAGGAATGTACTTGTTGCAGAAACCATCCCAGGGAGATGGCCTAGAATGAGAGCAGATTCATTGAGTTATAGAATCTTCAGTTGGAAGGAGCTTAGATTTTCAGTCATCTGGAATGATTTCCAGTCTTCTACTCTTGATAAATTCTGAACTGGAAAGATCACGTCGCAAATTCCTAGGTTGCTCTGAGGTTTAATTTATCTGGATTTGGATACTTGAACAAATTCAAATTGGTTCTCAGTAGCTCTCTAAACTTATACAGCAGTGAGATCATTTCTTTACATTGAAACCCAGAGAAGCTCCAGAATGTAGCAGATGAAAGCTGAGCTCCGTCCTCTGCTGGCTCTGAGTCAGTGATTTTCAACTGGTGTGCCGCGAGAGGATCTTAGGTGTGGTGTGAAAATTTTTAAAGATCACTCATTAAATTATTTTCAAAAGAAGTTGAAAACATAGTGAGTATATTCTTCTTTTCTTTTTTTTTGAGACAGAGCCTCAAGATGTCGCTTTGGGTAGAGTGCTGTGGCATCACAGCTCACAGCAACCTCCATCTCCTGGGCTTAAGCGATTCTCCTGCCTCAGCCTCCCAAGTAGCTGGGATTATAGGCGCCTGCTATAACTCCTGGCTATTTTTTTGGTTGCAGCTGTCATTGTTGTTTGGCAGGTCCGGGCTGGATTTGAACCCGCCGGCTCAGGTGTATGTGGCTGGCGCCTTAGCTGCTTGAGCCACGGGCGCCGAGCCATCTTCCTTTTATTTATTTATTTATTTATTTATTTATTTGATCAACATGATTTAAATGTGCCGTGGAAGTTTAACTATAGGTTCAAGTGTGTACAGTGAAGTGAAAATGGTTGAGACGCTGTTCTAGTTTAAGGTTCTTACGTTATTCCCGGGCCTTTTCTACCTGGGGTGCTGTGCATCTTAGTGAGAGCTGGACAGGTGGTGGAGGCCCCACAGAAACGCAGCAACTCTGCTTTCTCTCTCTGTTATCTATTAAAACTATACAGACTCTTCCACACCCAGGACTGTATCTTCCCTATCCAAATATGGGCAAGGAGACAAGATTTAAAAAAAGCTTGTATCCTGAAGAAATCTTGCAGAAGGCTCCACGATCCTGAATTAATCAGAGATAAATTTTATTTTCATCACAAGACTAAGGTTAAAACGTACTAATGCATCTAAGAAAGATTTTAAAGGACAAAGTGCATAAAGCAGTCACAAACATTTAAGATTCTTCTAGCTGGAATTGTTAACCCTGTCCATGGAATATTTGAGAACATTAGGATACTGTTATATATTAAAACTTTCAAATCATGAGGCAGAGGGAGGAGCCATAGATGAATTCCAAACTAACCTTGTTTTTTAAAGTCAGCAATTGGCCAAACAATTCCTTTAGGCAGGGATCAGGTTTTAAAA